>NC_087066.1:26287921-26619009 GCF_963678635.1 Symsagittifera roscoffensis | reverse complement strand
CCACGGAAGGAATTTTTTAAATTTAAATAGCTATTTTGAAACCTTAGTCCATTAGAAACAATAGAAAACCAAAATCCATTATAACGTTAATATTAAAATCTTCAGTCGTAATAATGAAAAATTCATGAAAACTAATTTACAGTACCTTCAAAAAATCAATGACTCAGACAAAAAAACATGACTGCTCGTATCAGTGCAACGTCTTAAACGTTCCGACTGCACGTTAACAGGTCTCGAATAGTTTTTGGTGAGTGAAGTTTTGATAAACTATAGTTTTTGAGCTAAATAATAGGATCGTGTATTGAATTAAAAACACCAATTAACCGAGATTACGTTAAAGGCATAACACACAATATATACAGTGAGAATACATGCAGCGTTAAGTGGTCATAATTTAGTAGCCATCCCAAAACGCTTTCGTTCTAAAATTACTGCCATCGCGTATTGTCAACGCTCTGGAACTGCGGAAATAATGAGAAATTAAAAAAGTTTGGGTTTTCTGACCATCAGTATAGTCGATCCTTGGATATCGAGTCTTAAATGTAAGGATAATCGTTTACGCAAACTGTACTTGGCATTACACCACCAAGGTAAATTAGAAATCAAAATTTTCCGGATGATTCGCAGACACGACGAAAACCACAGAATATTTGTTTCTAAGACTAAGAGGAAAACTAGTTGAAATAAGAAGCAACGTGCGCGCTTTAAGCTACGCACACTCACCTTAGTTCAAGTGCAGAAACCCCTAGCCGAACGAAGTATACAGGTCTTTAGCTCAGAAAATTGGCCTTGTAGTGGTATTATAAGTTGTTGCATATATACACGGCGCTTTATTGTCGTTTTGTTTGTGTTTTGTATTGAATTAAGGTTTGATACGTCACTCTCTTCAATTGTAAAGCACGTCGTAACAATTTTTCTCAATGAATCAAGAATTAGGTCGGAAAGTACAAAAACTTCTTGAGTCTCGGCGACATTTGAAATTTTAGCTCCTCAAGGATCATAAACATATTCAAGAAGCCATTGAGAACAAAAAGAAAGAGTAATTGTTAAGATCTACATCAAGAACGCAGATATTGTCCTGGAAATTTTTTTTTTAAAAAACGATGAGATAAATCAAATAGCAGAAGAGGCCACTAATAGAGATAAATTTTGCGAAGAATTGGGTTAGTGCCTTGACCTGGTGACAAAGGAACACGATGAGGTAATTCAGAAAGCTATGAACTATGTAGTATCTGAAGAACAAGTAAGCTCTGTTTCATCGCGTTCAGGGGACGTGCCTTCCTCGAAGTGTTCCGAAAAACCTTGCAGTTCACATCGGACTAGGGCCTCAGGTCAGAGTAAAACACTCTCAATGACTTCCAGTCAACGAAAAAAAAGAGTTAATCTTGGCTAAATTATAAACAGAAGAGATCGAGAGACAAATTGAAGCATCAATGCGCTGACTAGAAATCAAGCAAAGTTTAGAAGAAATACAAATCCGCAAGGAGGTTAGAAAAAATATGCTGAAGCCAAAACAACTGAAGCTGAATTGGAGGAAGACTCCGACTATATTGACAAGCTTGCTAGCTCGATAAGCTCTCATAGGGAAAAAGCAGATAAATGCACAAAAAATTGGGTTTATAATGTGCCGAGTTTGAATCCAGTAGTGACCGTAACCGAAACGACTGCATACACTACTGGATTGAAAACGGTTTCCTATAGCGCCCCGGTGGATGTCGTTCCTGTGTGTAACGCTCAATTAGGTGGCTTGTCTTCTACGTTGAAGCATGGGGCTGAAGTACTCCTCATGCTTCCTAAATATCTTACGCAGATTGGTGTTGGCAAAATGTCGTCGAATATGTTCGAACTTGAATCAAGATGTAACACAACCACATCGGTTTCCAGATGCAAACCAATGCGCTAATGCTGAGCCTGCCACGACTGCTACTTTTGAAAATTTTCTTTCACCTTCTTATACAACTTTAACTCCTCATACTGCAGTTGTTTCAGCATTACCCTTCGTAGATCATCCCACCTAACTTCAGTCAGTTTTATAACCTGAACCTCGTATCTTGATTCCCTGCAACTGCAACAATGACCCCCTAAGTTTGCAATTAGTTAGCTTTGAATGAGTCATCGCACGTGTTTGAGGCAGTAAAATCTGTAGCACTCAAAAATCCGTAATGTTCCCGTTCAATGGCTGTGGAGCAAATTACTATTTCATTCCGCCACACGAGCAAATTATTGATTAATTTATCTGGGGCAGCTTCAAAGATATTTTAAGAATTTTGCAAAAATTTTGCAAAAATGATATTAATTAATGGGCTATCTTATAAGATCTGGTAAAACCTTATAATATCTGACAAGAATTCCCAACTTTACCATCTAGAGTATAATCTTCTTGTCAAACAATTATTTTTTTTTGTTCCCAGTTTCGACCTCTTTACAAAAAGTTATGGAACAGTGTACTAGGTGCGGTTGCTTATTAACTTTGACTACCTTACAAAAAATCTTGTAAACAGCTAAGATTGAGACCATGTTAAAGCCTTTAAAGCCGTGATTTGGAGCTTGGGGTTTTTGGCTCTTTCCCTTCTTTGATATTCGCCTCTTTTCACTCTTCGTAAAATTTCAAAACAAAGCTGTTCGAAAATTGTTCACACGTCAATTTGCATGTTAAAAATGTTAAAAGAGTTTGTTCTCCTGTTCATGCTGACACCCCCACACAGTAAAAAGAGAAAATAATCGATTATTTTATTTTTAAAATAGCACTGTTAGCAAAATTATAATTAACTATATGCGCCAATTCTAGATGTTAAGCAAATTATAATTCACTATAATGATACCATTTTTGAAGACATTTCATTATATGTAATTGGTTATAAATTTTCCGAAAATCTCTTATAATCTCTTATAATCTATCATAATCTATTGAAATAGATTAGGATCCCTCTTTCAATCAATATATTTTTTCACAGCAAAAATTAATTATAATGGATAATAATTTAGCTATTCTGCATGAAAACACAGTAAAAATCAGTAAAAACGAAGGATCAGTAAACCAGGTGCGGATCTAGGATTTTGTGATGGGGTCTTTTAAGCCCTATAGAGGTTGACTAGATTGATTCCAAACTCTCCAAGGTATTAAAAATACCCTGTTTTGGTCAAATTTTATGCGCCGCACGCAAAATTTTGAAAAAAACGGTCCATAAAAAGGCATTTTCAGTCACTTGTAGGAAAAACTTGACAAAAAAAGTTCCTTTGTTTTTGACGCGCACCGCTTCAAAGATAATAGCACGCAAAACAAAACAAAACATCAACGAAATGAAGCGTTGCTTTTTCTGAATCACAATGGATTATAATCCATTATAATGGATCATTATTCGAAAAAGTTTGAGAAAGAAAATTTTCAGAAAATAAACGATTTTAATCGATTATGATTGAGTATAATCGATTATGATGATTTTTATTGTTTTGAAAAATAGTAACATTATACTCCATTTTTAATCGATTATAATCAATCTTTTTGAAATTTATGGAGACTGACAATAAACTCATTCATAGTCTATTATTTTCTTTTTTACTGTGTGGGCATGTTTTAATGCAGCTTATAACATGAAAACTCATTTTAAAAAGCCGTTCTTATACTGTTTTTCAAAAAAATTAATGGGGGAGACTGAGAAAGAATCTTAAATTCAATTATAACTCTTTTAATTCATTTTTGCCTCTACCTTAGAGAAAAAACAACTTACATCTGTAATTTTATATTCGTAATTTTTGAGATTTTTGATTTTCTTTACCTCATTAGCTGTGGTCGCAACCGCTAATTCTTGTGTTAATTTTTTGAATTAGTTACTATTTCAAGATATTTAGGCAAATTAGCGTACGCAAAATAACAAATTAGTTCTCTTGCAGTTTAGCAATAATCTTTGCTTTTAACTTCAATTCATCAGCTAAAACCTCTTGATGGGAAAAAGATTCCTTTGTCTTGGTGAAAAATTTCTTAAACATGGTGTTGGAAATTTTGTTTATTTGCAAAGAATTCGATGATTCTTTATAATTATTTTGCTTCGACTGACTTGTTCTTTCCCCTTTTCCCCCACCTGTAAACTTTAGAGGGAACATTTTTGTTCACATTGTTAGATTGTTATGAAAATTGACATAGGGACTAATCAAGCTAGACAAACAGGCTCTTTTCGAGCCCCCCCCCCCCCCCCCCTCGGAAAATTACAAACTTAAGCTGTTTAAAAATTGTGCATGTAAAAAATGTTATAAAAATTTGTTCACTTGTTCACGCTGACACGTTTAGTGCAGTTCATAATGAGAAAAAGCTTTTGAAATTCATTTCCATATGATGGATTTCAGAAAAAATTAAAGGGGGGAACTGGAAAAGGGACAACAAACATATTAGGTTTTCATAAATAACCTTCTAAAACCACTTGCTACTCCTTTAAATTGATGATCGGTTTTTCCCAACAAAAAGTATTAGCTGATGGATCGAGTTAATAGCTAAAGTTTTTGCTAAATTGCAATAGAATTAAATAGTTTTTTTTGCGTAAGCTAATTTGCCTAAATGTATTTTGAAATAGTAATTGAAATAAGCTTTATCGGGGTTAGATAGATTTTTAGATTTTGAGCCGGAGTGTGGTTATATCACTTACCAGGATCTCCTTCGCTCATGGGTATGAGTCTTCCAGGGTGTGTGCGACTAAAAGTACTCTCGAACACCATCTGCGTTTTCCCATCGAACTCTTTAGGCCCTGAAAAACGTTCACTCATTAATTTATTTCATGCACAGTGAAAAGATGTCCCATAATACCAACCAGAACTAGCTCACTTATCTATCGTGGAGATTTAAAAAATAGCTTCAAACTTTTAATCACATTTTATAGGTGATTAAAAGTTTGAAGTGAGGCAGACATAATTGGCGGGTCACTGCAAGCCTAGTAGCAAAAAATTGTAACCTCTATCAATTATCCTATTACGCTGGGGCTATTGTTGCTGGGAGTTTTCTTGCTGTGGTCTTTACCCCCTTTTGCTGGGAAAGACCCTAAGGGGCTTTCATGGGCAAGACATTAAATGACGTTGCAATCTCTTCAAGCATTTGAAACTAACTGGTATGAAACTTAGCGGGCGTCTTGATTTCAAACAACTCGACTTCAGATAGTCTGTTCACTGGTTTGTTCTGGTCCTTCCCCATTCCACACGCTCGAAGATGTTCGTTTTCAATCGTATGCGCAGTTCCTTTCGGACACAATTTCAACACTTCTTCCTTGTCGAACACTGGTTTGTCGAAGTTGACCACTGCCAGATCTGCAAACCGGTTCTGGTACACGTAGTGTTCGTGCATGACCACATTCTTCTTGAAGTCAACCGGAATGGTTTGTTTCTTCTTGTCTAACGTGTGCACTGTCAGTTGAGCTATAAAGATTTATGATTTAGTTATAATTACTTCTTTGTCGCTCAGGACTGGGAATGAGCGCTCTTTCCAGTAACTCCCTTATGTTTTTTTTTTCTTCTGAATGTCGATTTACAAAAGCTTTTTGAAAATAAAAGCCTTCAACGTCCTTAATTGCAGATAACTGCATATGTATGTTAAGGTCTCACCCCATCTGTTTCGATAAAAAAAATGTAAATCTACTTAAATTTTCAGCTCAAAAAGTTTGAAATTGCTTTTTTTAGGCAGTGTTTTGCTTACATAACATGCGCGTTGCTATCAAATTGATTTACATGCTCTTAACGCATAATTTTAAAATAAAAAAAAAAAAATTTTTTGGCTACTTCTGGTAGCCTATTTGCATTGAGTTCTCACATTTGAATATCGGGTCGAAGCAATGTGCAGCTGTGAGGACTGAGTAGTGTGATATGATAGTTCCGCCACACCTCATCCCGCTCTTAGGGTCTTCCAGCTTCACAAAGAAGGGTCTTGGGGACTGACTCAGCAGAGCCCCGTTAATCCTCTTCGCAGCTTCATCCTTGCTTTGAAATCTGCACTCTCCGAGGCTGAAGATTGCAGTCAGCGTCAGAAGAAACTTCAGAAAAACGTCAGAGGAAAACATCGTTCTACAAGAAGTCACTCGGTAGCTTTGAAACAGCTTCTGGAGCAGTTTTTCTCGAGTCAAATGTTTCTGGTTACTCTTTTCTCAAAAAAAGAACAAGGTTGAATATGAAAAATGCTTATTTTCTAGAAAAAAAAAATGAAGATTTCTCGACGAAGGGAATTCCGATAAAAAGTGATGCTTCCCGAAATAAAGTGAAAATTGGTTTCTAGGTTACTGGACTAGGTTACTGATTGGTGATCAAGCTAATTGAATTGTGATTTCTGTAATTGACGAAAGACTAAAAGCAAGTTTGCCGCCATACATTTCCCTGAGTACCAGGCAAACAACGTCACTTCTTATCTTTTTACAGCTCAGCTGTTTTGATTTGATGACTTCATCAAACAATGAGTCATATGAGTTTTTACCAAAATATATTTACCTAGACATCAGCTAAAAACTGGGCTCTTTTTCCTTTTCCCCCACCTGCAAATTTTTACATGTTAATTTGTTGACTACATTGTTTGATTGTTATGGAAGCTCGTGTGAGGTGGGGGGAAAAGGTAAAAGAGCCAAAAACTGTTGAAGCTAACTCACCAAAAGCCCCTGGACCATGTCCAAAATCCTGTTGTAGTTATGATACTAAGAAAAACTAAATCTTTGAGTAATGAGGATTTGAAAATTAACTTGCTGTCTGGGCTCTTTTTCCTTTTCCCTCCCAACTGCAGTTTTTATAAATAAAACTAATGTTCACATTGTCCGATTGCCATGAAAATTGGCATGCAGATAAATTAAGCCATGACAAACATATTTGGTCTTCATAATCAACCTTGTAAAATTACTCGTTAGACCATATTGATGCTTGTGTGAGGTGGAGGGGAAAAGGAAAAAGAGCCGCTGTCTGCACTAGTTTTATGGGCCTAATCGATTTTGGCTCTTTTTCAGTTCGCCCTTTTTTGATTTTTTAAAATTTCAATAAATGAAAGTTTGTTCAAAATGATGACTCTTTTTCCTTTTCCCCCCACCTCACACAAACATGAATTTTATAGTCTAACGAGTGGTTGTACAAGGTTAATTATGAAGACCAAATATGTTTGTTATGGCCTAATCAGTCTGCATGTCAATTGTCATGACAATCGGACAAAGTGAACAGTTATTTCAAATTGAAAAATTTGCAGGTAGGGGGGAAAAGGAAAAAGAGCCAAAATGATTTTTCATGTTATAAACTGCATCAAAACGAGTAAACAACAATTTTCTACAACAAGTCTTACGTGCAGAAAAGCGTTTGAACATTTTTTGAACTGCCTTTTTTTAGTTTTACGAGGGGCGTGGGAAACTGGAAAAGAGTCACGATGTTTCTTTGATTTCATTACTAGTCTCCGTAAAAATCAAAAGACTCTTTGTGCTTTTCCCCCACCTCATATAAACAGCAATTTTATGATGTAACGAGTGAGTGTACAAGGTTAAATATCAGGAAAAAAATTGTTTGTCATTGAGTAATTAGTCCGATTTTAGTTTTTGTAACAATCAGTCAAAACAAACTGAAAAATTATTTTAAAAAATACGCAGCGGGCGGGGGGAGGAGGAGAACAGCCGAAACTAAAGAAATTAATCAAAATCGATTAAAATGTATTACATTTTTTGTTAAATTCTTTGAACCCATTTTAATCGATTATAATGTATTAAGAAATTTTTCCCTCCTTGTACCCATCCTATTTTCAGCCAGTACCATCACAACACACGCGGAGCTAATTGAGGGTGATAAACTGGGGAGAGAATAAGCGCGAGGGGGACGAGGAACGCTGCGGAGGGGGAGGAGTAGGTGGAGTAGGTGGGGTTGTCGAACGATGAGCCAGCCCGGGTTGACCAAAAATGCTCAGACAATTTTCATCTTTGCAAGAGAGCTAATCATACAATTAGCTCATAAGTTTCATAAGTTTAGAAAATTGCATGAAAAGTCTGAGATTAGTGATCTTGGAAATTATGGAAAATAGATGACTAGGATTTTTCCATAAACCGAAATTATTGGTTTCTTTTATTTAAATTTTTCAAATTATTGGTTGTGTTTGTAACAGAAAAAAAAGACAAAAACCTTCGTTATTCAAAGGACTGACTGTCTCGTATTACAAATGCATTGGAAACAGGGGAGAATTTAGGAGGAGCGGGGGGGGCGCTCCTCCCAAACAAGTAGTTTCACTTTATTAATATCTATAAAAAATTAAATACTAACCAATCATACTCCATCAAACTAACAACCTATTTATTTGTAAAGTGTTGAAACTACTTGTAGTTTCAACACCAGAACATTTTGAATAAAACTTAGAATACATTTAATCTCATTCTGGAACTAACTTGCGCAAACCGGTGTACACTAGATCTATTGAGACTAGGAGATATTAGAGTAAGGTTAAGATTGGTATATACTAAGAAGTTGCTGGAATCTATCCGGCCGAAAATAAGATAGCGTGACGAACAGACGGTGTCCCTTATCTGAAATTACTCTATGAGTACAGTAAACAAGAAAAAACTCATCTGGTGCGACCAAAAGTCTCGAACAGACCTTAACTAACCTAGAATTAGACAAAAATTAGAATGGAATTAGACAAATACAACATTTTATAAAAATGTTATATGACAAAAACTCAGTAGATATGTCTCTACGCCTCAATAGATCAGATCCAATATTCCGAACAAAATGAGAACTACCCGGTATAGGAAGAAGACGTCGAACAAGCGACGACATACGACTAGGAAGAAATCTAACAATTGATTTCATGACAGTACGACAAAATCGAGATCAAACTTTTGCATTTAGGATACTACCAGCAGTAAATTTAAATTTTCATTTACTGACATAATATTTGAAAAAATATTTTCAGATAACTTTTCATGGCGCTAAACCCATTAATTGAACAATAGCGACTGATAAAAACAACATTTGTCGCTTTCCTTGAATTAGCTGTAAATTAAATAGCATCTTGAAAAAACATTAATGAATCATCTCAGCTTCGTCACATCATCTCAGCTTCATCACCTAAAACATAGCAGCGAAATTCAAAAGCTAGCAATCATCAAAATTAACACCTAACCTTAACGCTCTAATTTTATACTACCAAGGCTTATTCTTAGTTTCACTTAGTTTAGTTTCATTTAAATTACAGATCATCAAGGCTTCCCTTGGATCTTTAAATTAAACTATATATAAATTTTTAAATTTGTAATTGTTTAAATCTCTGATCATCAAGGCCCATCCTTGAATCAAATAGAAAAATTTTGTTCTCCCCCTTCACATTTAATTAGTGTCTAACGACCTCAAACGTCGATTCACTATCCAACCCTTTTCAAAGACCCAGAATTGACAAAAATTTTTCAAAAAACTAACCGTTTTAATTAAGCTAAACAGTGAAGAATTTACTCGGTTACTCGTCGTTCACTTGATCCCACTCCTCTTAGATGACCCAGGCTAAAACACTTAAACGTAGTAAGTCAGAAAATAGTACCTAACGAACTACTTGCGTTCTACATATACCTGAACCTTGTGGTATAATTTAGTTTCAATTAAATAACAGATCATCAAGGCTTCGCTTGGATCCTTAAATTAGACTATATATAAATTTTTAAATTTCTAATTGTTTAAACCTCTGATCATCGAGGCCTATCCTTGAATCAAAAAGAACAATTTTTTTCTCCCCCTTCAAATTTAATTAGTGTCTAACGACCTCAAATGTCGATTCATTATCCAACCCTTTTCAAAGAACCAGAATTAACGAAAATTTGTCAAAAAACTAACCATTTTAATTAAGCTAAACAGTGAAGAACTTCGGTTACTCGTCGTTCACTTGATCCCATTCCTCTTAGATGACCCAGGCTAAAACACTTAAACTTAGTTAGTCATAAAATAGTACCTAACAAACTACTTGCGTTCTAATTATACCTGAAACTTGTGGATCGATTTACTATTCTCCAACCCTTGATCACAAATCGCAACCCTTAAGTAAGATTAGGTAGGTCAAATTCTAGCTTAAAATTAGTCACGAGAAAGTACAAATCATTCTTCGGGATCGATATACGCTTTTTTCTCCGACGCAAATATACGACCCAAGTTAAGATAACCACAAAAATTCGTAAGAACTAACAGTTTAAGGCATTAGAATCAATAACCCAGTTTTTGCATCCATCATCCTAAACCTTATGTCAAGAGACAATTTAGGAAACAAACAAACAACCATTACACACAATTATTTAACTAACGTCAAAAAATAAGACCTCGTAATCACACCACACAGAAAATCAGTAGGATATATAAGAACAAAAAGAAAAATACTAAGAAAAAAGAAAATAAACAAACAAAAACAAATATTGGGAAAAGATTTTCAAAACAAAGAAACGCAGTCTCAGAATCAGAAACAACCGTAATACGCAAACATCATGATTTAAAAGACTCAATAAACAAAAATGACCAAATAGACGACCAACTATATTTCACAGTTTCAGAAACCACGTCACCAGCATCAGTAGAAGGCGATCGGAAAATAATAAATTGCTAAACAAACAAATCAATACGTTTGTACAATTAGAATCAACCAATAAGACACATTGAAAATTACACATAAACAGTAATACAACACAAAAATGATTCGAAATAAAGATAACTCAGAAAATTCAGTACATCCATTTTTTTTAATATCACAATCAACTGAACTTTGCGGACAGAAAAATTTTTGTAAAAATCAATTGCAAACTTATTCGAAAAAAGAGAAAGCCCGTGCATAAAAGAATTTCCCGATGTAAAAATCAAAAGACAACTTCTTGATCACTATATCAAAGGTATATGTAGTCTCACATCACACTATGGAATCTACACAATAGAAATCAGATCACCAAATGCTTTTCATGACAGATATCTCATTCAAGTTGACGATGTCGTTATTGCATTTTCAAAAGTTTTTACACAATACATCAAAAACATACAACACCAAAATTCACAAAGAGCAAACTTGATATTTACAAACGATGTATTCTCACTTATCTATGGCTATTTATCTATATTAGAATTGGATGAACCTCAAAGCGATTCACATACTCAAACATCTCGACATACAATTGTACGACAGGAAATACATGTATTTTCAAAATTTCTACATGCAATTCGAGAAAACCTAACAAATGATCACGAAAATATTGAACACGAGTTACAAAAAATCTTAGCATGGTTTAAAATCGATTATTCTAGTCACAATATTGATCTTAATGAACAAGTAAGAAAAAATTTTCGACCACAAAGTACAGATGATGAAACTGTAGTAGCAGAAAAATCAGACTATGTATGGGATCCTGAATGGTCTTATGAATTATTTATCAATATACTAACAGATATATCAAGTCAGGTAATTAGCACTGTTTCTATTAATAAAAATTATGTTAGAGTACATCCATTTACAGTTGACGCAACACCTTTAAACTATAATTCACTCTTCCCTGAAAGAACAAGAAACAATCGTTTAAATTCTACATTTATGAATCATGATAATTTAAACGGAACAAGAAATCTTACACAACGAGATATACAAACCCCATCACATTTTGTAAACGAAGAAATTGTTGAAACAATAACAACAACAGAAGCACAACGAAGCATTTCACCTATTCAACCAAATTTTTCAACTCCAAAATTAAAAAGTCCAACGTTACAACAAACAATCATACAATCCACAGTAAAACCCTCTGTTGCACAAAAATATTCACGAATGAATTACCAAACGTTTCGACCAGCAACAAAATCATCATACAAACAGCACAGAAGTAATTTTGCAGAAAACAATTAAAATTATGTAAATGGACCAAAAACGACAAAAACTGAAACAAATACTCAAATAATTGCACAAAGTCAATATGTACCACAATCGGTTTCAAACGCAAATTTTCATGATCAACCACGATCCTCACAAGAACAAAATGGAAACTATCCATTTTTTCAACAACGTAAAAATAATACAAATAAACACCATACTAAAAATCAACATCATTATTACGCACAAACTTATTTTCCATCAGATTATGATGAATACTATAATCAAAATCACTATTGATTTTCCTCAAGATAAAGACCTCGTTCCTACAGTATTGATCAACCAGATATTGTTGTACCATACACGCGAAATGAACAAATAGGACAACCTAGATATAATCCACAGCTTACAACAACAATTTTAAACAACAAAATCCAGTCAATACATATTCATACCAACCCACTCAGATGCAAAATGAAATTTTTTTTACAACAATACGATATAACAAAAAGCCAATAAACAAACTTTTCTCAAATGCCACATGCCGCAGAATCACTATCAATGACTATGAATCCATACCTGATGGGTGGATCATCAATAACATTAAATAAACCACTAATGGTATTCACAGGCACAGATCCTGAATACTCTGTAGAAGATTATCTTAATGCAGTCACAGCAAATTGAATTTTAAATATAGAACCTGAACCAGTAAACACGCCACTTCATTAAAATTGGATACATAGACGTACAGTTCTAATCCAAACTAACCTTGACGGCGCAGCCCAAAAACGGTTTTCAGTTTTACCTAAAGAAATAAAATCAGATTGGAAAAGATTCACACAAGAATTCTCAAAAATTTTTAATTCAGAAAGAAACAAACAACATCAAAGAGCTTTATGCAATGAAATTCGTAGACTACCAAATGAAACAATAAAACAACTTGCAGTAAGAACACAAACAGTAGTCTGAAAAGCATACTCACTTGAAACTCATGATTATAAAAAAACAAAGATGACAGAAATCCTAATGATGATTCTAACACCTCAATTGCGAAAAATAGCAATAAAAAAGAGAGCATCACATGCTTCCTCAATCCGAGAACCAGATTTAGTTTTTAGGGAACTAGTAGATAAACAAGAACAAGCAGAAATCACTATGAAACAAGAAGAAACAGAAAACATAAAATTACAATATGTAAACAACATCCAAACCACTACTTTACAGATAAATCATATCAACGACTCTGATACAGATTTATCAAAAAAAATCACAGAAATTTTAAACATCTACGATAAAAACCCGAATTTTAAAGACAAACTATCACTCAAAAAATGGTGTAATTTTTGTCGACGATACGGACACAGTATCGCTGAATGCAGACAATAACAACAAGATAATCAAAATAAACCACAAAAACATAGAGAACCTAACAAATCTTTTCATCAATACATGAAGAAACATCAAAATTTACCCAACAAAAACATTCATACTGATAATAGTTCAGAAAAACCACTCCAAATAACTCCAATTACTCTAGACAGCAATCACCTTATAATACAAATTATAGAGCACAATCACCATAGCAAAGAAATTCAAAAAATTTCTCACAAAACAGATATAGTCGATCCCATAGTCGAAATAGTCAATATCAAAATAACTATTCAAAATCAAGTTCAAACCAACCCGTTTTTCGTTTAATGCCAGATCCCATTCAAATTCTACAAATTGAAATTATTCAATTCATCGATCTAGAAACTCTTCACACAACCGATATAGAAATTATTCTAAGGATCGGAATAGAAACTATTCAAACAATCAAAACCCCAGATATCAAAAAAATCAATCGCGCGATTTTTCTAACAACAGATTAAAACATAAAAATTATCAAAAAAGATCACGCGATAACTCACAGAACAGAAGCTCAAACTATGACAACAGACAAAGGAACTACTCTCAATCACCACATAGGAATAACACACGTTATCAAAATTCACAACAAAATTATAGGAGTAATATACCTAAACATCAAAGACAAATAAATCAAGTACAATCAATTGAAGAAACTCAACCAGATCCCACCGGTATTGACAATAACGTAAATATAGAATTTCAGTTAACATGATGAACGTTGAAAATGACTATGAGCCTATTATATATGAACAACCGATATATTCTCACATATATCAGAATCATGATCAGTTTCTTTTAAATTATTATACAAGACCTATACCCAATAACAAAACAAAGGAAAAAATACAAAAAATAGTAGAAGAAGTAACAGAAGAAAATCCAACAGAAAGCTCAAACACAAAAAATATTTATCAAAACATACCTAAAGAAACACTATTACAAAACCAAAAAATATGGACAGTCCCACTGATTTTAGAAAGTCCAAAATCCAAACAATTGCAAACACCAGAACTTGAAATAGATTTTCTAATAGATTCTGAAGCAGAATCAAATATTATAAACATTCCCACTTGGAATGAGATCAAATTTCTACACTTCAAAACAACAAGTAGACTAGCAACTGCACAAGGATCAACCGTAACACACTATGGAAAAAATCCAACTGTTCCTTGTTCGCATTCGAACAATGGAACACAACAAAATTATGAGCGAACCATTTAAACAAAACTTCCATATCACTGATATAAAACATAATATCATCGGAATTCCATTTATTACCAAATAAATACCAACAATAAATATCTTAAATAGTAGACTTCATATAAAAGACAAATACACAAGAATGAAAAACAACTCTTTGACATTTTTCCAAAGAATAAACAAACAACCACCATTTTTCTCTAAATTTTACCCCATATACAATCAGGAACAAAAACACCTGAAACCACTATCAGGAAATATGTATAACTTCTCGATCAAACAAACTCCCCAGTATAATAAAGAGCAAAACAACAACAGCTCTTTATGTCTGACTTTGAAATCAATCCATTTCACAAATTTTTCCGAGTAACAACTTCATCTATTAAATACCTGAAAGACTCAAACTCTGATATGTCTTCTCTACATATATATAAAAATTCTCCATATGAAATAACCTTACCTCAAGAACCCTTAGGTTATTGTGAAACCAACGCAACAATTTCTCTCACAAACGAAATAGAGTATAGAGTAAATAATATATTAAAACTATTAGATATAAGTCAATCAACAATTCTTGATGAATAATTGTCAGTAATATTTTTTTAAATTATGAAAAACGAAATACGGTTTATTTCACAAAGACACCCTATTTCAAACCAACGTTTTAAATTTAAAATTCACGAAAGAACAGCAAAAATTTCTGACAAAATTTAATTTTAAACACTCTCAGATAACACAGAAAAATTTCGAACAATTAGCTGACCTATTCTTAAAATACCCAAAACTTTACGCAATATCAAAGTTTGACAAATTCGCCATTACAATTACCCATAAAACCTGACGCAGTTTTCGAAAAACAGCGAGCAAGTAAAATCCCAATTCACTTGCGAGATAAAGTTAACCGTCTACGTGAAAAACTAGAACAATATGAAATCATCTTTCCGGTAAATAAAGAAGAACAGCCAAAAAGTAACACAATCATAAACCCCGTTATCAGCTTAGCAAAAGGTGCATCACTAAAAATCGTTCTAGATGCAAGATATCTCAATTCACTAATTGATTAATCTAAATGTAATTGGCCTATTGAACCAATTCAAGTAATTCTCACAAAAACAAAAACGGTAAATACTTTACAGCAGCAGATATGAATAGTGCGTATAACCAAATGCCGCTAGATGAAAAATCACGACGATTAACACAATTCGTTATTGGAAATCAACAATACGAACAACAGATTGTTCTATGGAAATTCCATAGGATCAGCAGCATTTTCAGCGTTTGTCAGTAAAATTTTCATACCACTAATGCTCAATAAAAATGCAATCACTTATTTAGACGATGTTTTTTTGCAATCACAAACAAAAGACGAAATGCTTGCTGTCTTAGAAAATACCAATAAATTTTACTACAAGAAAATATGAAAGCAGCCCCAGATAAATCACACTTTTTCCTAGCACGAGTTAAATTCCTTGGACATATTATAGAAAGAAACATTATAACTCCGATAAAATCTCGCATAGATGCAACCTTAAAACTCCAAACACCTTCAAATAAGTAAAAGGTATAAGAATTTCTTGGAATGTTGAACTTCTTAAGTAAAAACGTATACAAAATGCAGCTATACTTAAGACCATTTACAACATCCTTAGACAGCAAAATAATTTTGAATGGACAACAGAACATCAAAAGCAATTCAAAGAGATGAAAACTCTTCTCACCGAACAATTATCAAACACTATTCCAGATCCCGATCAACCATTTTATGCTATGTGCGACGCCTCCAATTTCGGCATCGGCGCAGCATTATTGCAATCTCACAATGGAACAAATAAAATGAACCTCATTTCAGCAAACTCTAGACTATTCACACAAACTGAACTTGGACTCTCTACCTTACGAGAGAATGCACAGCTATAATATATACACTTACAGAGTATGAATTTTTAATACTCGGATCTAAACATGGTTTTATTTACAGACCATGAACCAATAATTTTTCTCTTTACACAAAAATCAAACCCAAACCATAGAGTTTACAGATTTCAACTTTTTTTAAATGAAATTTCCAAACTTACATACAGTTTTTACCCTCTTTTTACCCTCTTTTTAGCCGACGATGAGCCGCTAAGTTGGATCCCTCCATCGATCAATTTCCCACCCAGCCAACCTTCAGAACAACCTCGCCATTATCCCACTTTTTGCTTCCCCACCTCAATCACTTCATCATAAGAGAAAAAAAAACGGAGTGCAAAAATTCCATCATTTTCCGCAAAATTTGAAGCAAAAAACCTTTTAGTCATTATTGAGATTTTTTGTGATGCTATGCGTTCTAAGGAAGTAATGTCGATCATCACTAAGATATCTTTCATACAATCAAAATTGCAAGTTTAAATGAGTACAAGGAAAAATGTAGTTCCAATAACACTTTGTGAATTACATTCACGTGAGCAAAATTTGTTTCAGATGACGGAAATTTTTTTGACTTCCACTGTCAACCAAGACTGCTCGTTTCCCGACTGAACGCGTAACTGGCCTCTAACTTTGAAAAAACAGGTAAAAAGTTATACGTTTTAAAGTTTTGAAACGTCGTTTCCCCTAACACCCAATACACAGTACAAACTTAAAAGCTTCGCATCTAATGTATCAGAAGGATCAAAACGCATGTTGAAACTCAATCTGGAACAATTTTGCCGTATTAAATTACTCTATAGTTGGACAAAATTGATCATTTTTAGTTAACTTAAATTGCCCAAATTGGCAATGTGCAAATTCCATAGCGTTACAAAATTTTCGTAAATAATGAACTCAAGACGTCTTTTACCTTAGAAAAACGAAGCTAAAACCTTTGAATTTCAAAACAGTTTTCATTTTAATTTCCCTTTTAAACTTAGAAAAAACATAATTTGTTATTCTATGGGTATTAACCGGGTATTCTTTTTTCAACAATTGAATTAATTTGAAAACAGCCGTCTCGATTTCATTTTGAAAACTGCTACGAGAGCTACGTGTTCTTGTGTTCTGAAGACATCGCTAATCATTGATATAGCTGTTCAAATTGAAAAACGCAACAATGGCACTCAACATGCCATCTATAAAGTTGGAACTATAAATTTTATCAGCTGTAAAACTCTTCTAAACTGATGTAAACGTGCGCTTATACATCTGAATACCTTGTAAGCATTCTCTTTGTTATAAAGCCATAAGATATTTATAATAGAAGTTATTTTGTGTGAATTATAAGCAAATTGGTTGTTCAGAGCCATGTCTCGTAAAGAGAACGTGCTCGGCGATGTTTTGTCTCGTTACGGGAAACTCATGAGACACGGCGATACTTCGTTAGACAGTCGAGATCGATCATTTCGTTCGGCTAAAGACAAACGACACTCATCCGCGCGTCGGAACCGCAGACCCTCTCCATCCGAAAGCAGCTCGACAAGCATCGCACCTTACGACTCGAAAGGGTCTCGGAAAGCACGAGCATGGGGAACAATGGTACGAACTGTTTCGGGTGATATTCGAGAGAAAATATTGAAAACGTGGGGTGACCAACCGATGATTTTGGACATAGTGGACTCGGGTCATAAGTGGCGATCGCTAATGTCGGAACTCGAACTGAGTTCGGCTGCTCGAGATGACTTTTTGATGTTACTCCAGATGATGGAGGATAGACACGCTCAAATTAGCAGCTCAAGTCTCAAAAAAATAGCAACTGAAGTTGGCGTTCACCACGTCAGGCGGATGCTCCAGTGTGGTCCATTGCAAGGAGGTGTGATGGATGCTCATTTCCCGCCGGATTTTGGTATGGGTGGACCCCGTGGACCACCCGTTCCAGTGGGACTCCCCTCGGGTCCTCCGATGATGACGGGACCCCCTTCTGGACCTCCCATGATGACGGGTGGGTTTGGTCCACCTGCAATGGGTAAATAGATAATTAAAAGTGATGTATTTTTCTTACAGTAGCAACTGGGAAAGAGATTTTACAATTTTCAGTAGATAGAATTTCAATTCTTTTTTAACAATTCCGTAAGCTATTGAGGTTGATTATATGGCAGAAGAGTCATTGTTTTATAGTGAAAATACGTGTTATCCGATCAGAATGCATTATTATTGTTATGATTTAATAATATACTCTCAAATTAAAGGACATGTTTTTATGTGCAATTTTGTTTGTAGCTCCTGGCGACATTTATACCGATTTGAAACATGGCATCGACAAAATCCAAGACGCCAACTTCCACCTAAACATGCAGACCCTAACCAATGCAGCCCAGAAAACAGACGCCGAACGATCTCTATTTTCTGAACTACGACGACGAAACGAAGACTTAAAAGACACGCGTGAAGACCTTAAAGTAGACCGGTTGAAGCTAGCCAAGGAAAATGCCGAACAGAAACAGTTAATTGACCAATTACAGTGCGACTTGAAAATTGCCAATGAGGTTGCAGATCAACAAAGTAAGAGGTCACGTGAGACGGAAGAAGCGACGAAACGAGAACTAGAAAGTCTGGACGCTGGAATCAAAGAACTAGAAGTGAAATTGTGCGAAACTTCAAAGAGAAATGCAGTTCTTTCGGAGGAAAAGGAGTCGTATAAAGCACACAATGATGCACTGTTGAAGGAGGTCGAACGGCAGGATAAAGTGATTCGGAAAATGGGCCGACAGATAGACTCGTACACGACTATCAACTCGGATTTCACCCATATGGTGGAACCAATGTTCAAACTAGTCAGAGCTCTCAAGGTTAGACTTGTGTTTCTGTTCAATGAAATTGTAAGCCGGAACACAAAAAGAAGCCAACATATTGTTTTCTCGGTTAATTTCATAGCAAGAAAACTCAAAAAATGTAATTTTTTGTCGAAGTTCCGTGGGATATTTCCAGAGGCGAAAAATTCGAAATCCTATTCGCCCAGGGACGAATTTAAGCAAAAACTAAAAGTTAATACTTTTTGTTTTTTAAGCCGGCCAAATTGATTTCTTTAACAACAAAGAGATCTGTTTTGCCAAAAAGGCCCCCTTAAAAAAATGAGGGCCGGTTGGTCCAAAAAGCGAAAAGCAAATAAGTAAAAATAAAGTGATAAGGCCTTTTGGGTGGTAAAAGTGTCGCATTCCTGTGAGAAGAGAGATTCTACCTCGCTCCTCGCCTTCTCGCTCAGCTACTGCTCAAAAGTGGTGGGGTTTCTTCTTTGACAATGTATCATCGGTTCGTTCACGCGTTTGTTTGTACTTTTCATGTTTTTAGTATCGTATTTTCGATTTCAAGATTGCGCAGTTAAAAATTGATCAAAAAATTTAGGAGCTGATTGAATTCTAGGAACGTCTTGACGAGTACGACGTGATGCGAGAACGTCTTTGCAACAACATCCGGGACATCAAAGATGACAAAGAGTACGCACACCGGGTGGGGGACTTAGTAGTTGAGATGACCACTTCTAGACTGTACCGAATCATGGAACAGTACACGGACAACAACGGAAGACTCCATGCACATATAGAGGATCTGCAGGAGATGACGAGACACATGGACAAGGCTATGGAGTCACTTAAAGATGACGTCAGACACGAGAATATGTACTGAAACTTCATTCAATAAAATACAGACAAATATGGAATTTCAAAACTCAGGATCTCACTTTAATCATCTGCAGGATCTCTTCCCAAGAAAGTCTAAGAACTTTGATCCCTAGTTGAAATTATCAATTCCGTGTTTGCTATCTTTCATTGGCACGATAACGCAGAACTAACATCACGGGCCGTGGTTCCCAATATTTTTTTCCGTATATTGAAACATCATTTTAGTACCTGCTCTTTTAGCTAAATTTGACACCTTAATTAATTCGCTCATTTATAAACGCAACATCAGCGCCAATATAATGTTCAGCAAAAACATTTTATTTCTCATTTTTTACGTGTAGTTTTTCAGATATAGTTTCATCTTAAAACTACATATGTCGGATTTAAAAGTATATTGTCTGATTAATGCCCTCAAAAAAAAATTGGTAAATTTACTCTTTGATGCACATTTTTTCAATGAAAGCTTACTATAACTGGACAGTTGTTTTGTTTATACCAATGTTTCTTGGAAAATATTGGTTTTTGTATATTTTTAATTCTCACCGGTCAAATATTTCCCCGAAACTTATCTAAACCTTTCAATAATCATACAGTATAGGATTAATCTGTCTCGTGGACAAACTTAATTCAATTAAACCCAGCAAAAATATGAACTATAAAGTTTGGGCGAATGAAATGAAATAAACCTGAAGATTGAAAAGAGTCTAGAGCTTCATTTTATGACAGAATATGTTTCCTTTATCCTCAACCATGTTTTTGCTAATAAAACGGAAGCCGGTCTTCGTTCTAGCCCAATTTTAACCCAGCGGTTTGATTTACCCAAAATGTTAAATGTTTTTGTCACTATTTGGGCACAAAACAGAAATATGTAGTCAGTAACCCAATTCATTAAATGTGAATTAGCTCCGCAGTTTATCTACTGGGTCTTTAAAGGCAGTCTGGAATTTGAGTTTTGGACCTTTTCGTTCTGAGACTGATTTCGAAATATTTTCATAAATTGTAAACAATTTAATCCTCTTGAGGTCGTTCAAGCTACTAGGAAAATAATAACAAAGTTATGTCAAGTATATTATTTACATATTTTATAGTTAAACAACCTTACAGTATCAAGGTATGTCAAAACGTTGCAAATTGACCGTTTTTTATTAAATTTAGCTTTAGGGAACTTGAAGCATGTTTGAAGTCTTGAAAAATAACCCAAATTGAAATGAAGCATGCTATTGCTCGTCTATTCAATACTTCACAAAATGCGAAATATATAACTTTGTACTTTACTTATCGCGGGGTATGATTTTCGAATTAAAAAAGTTTTTCATGTTTTTGTCAAAAACTTTGTCAATTTTTCAGAAGCGAACGCTACTCCATAGAAAAGCAGTCCGATTTGGAATTCAGGGCTTTGACTTGATACGAGCATTTTTGTTGTGTTTCTCACCTAACAAAAGCCGATTTTGCCAAGAATATAGATTTTCTGATAAATCTCACCAATTCTCAATCAACAATTCGAAAACATTTAGAATCATTCCATGCTACTCTATTCCTATTAAGAAACGCGCAACTTTCGATCTTTCTCCCTCTTTTTCAATTTTTTGGCATCTGGTACTGCACAGCAATGCAACAGGTAACAAAGTTTTTCTAATCAAACTTTTCGATTAAAAAAGCAGCAGTAACTAAAACTCAGTTTCACTGCTATGAGCAAAAAATGTTTTTCATTACAGCTTTTACAATTTGCAAAAGCAGAAATAAAAAAAAACCCACAAGTTAGTTTTTTGTACGATACGAAAAGAAGAACTACAAAGAAACCTCTTCCGAGAGGGTTTTTTTTTTAAATTCTCGTTGCCCTTTAGCCTTTCTCTGAGTAGTTTACAAATTTTTTATTCGGCAAAACTGATTTTAAATGATAAGAAACTTAACATATTTGTGATATCAAAAAAGCGTAAAATCAAAAAAACAAAAAAAACTGATAAAATTGTTGCCAGTGATTTTTTAAAAAATACGATGGTTATCAGAATTTTTAAATTCGTTTTAATTCAATGTATACTCTGTTTCCATCGTAAACAAACTAATCGGACAACGTAATAAATTTCTGAAGTAATTCTGACCTTCAAATTTAAACTTAAGCAAAATACCTTTTTGATTCGCGTTTGCTTTTTTGCCGGCATTTTATGTGTTGTTTGCTCTGAAAAAGTACAAAGCAAATAGTTGTTGAAATTTTTTTTTTCAATTGTGCACTTGACATAAGACAAAAGGAAATTTCCCGAAACACGCAATATTTTTGCTTGCTCTTTTGGCAGTTCAAATGCAGTTCGAAAATTCGATTGCAACTTTAACGCTATTTCACTGTCTGAAGGTCAGAATTATTTAAAAAACTTAAGACGTTGTCCAATAGTTATGCCGAAAGATATGCTTTTGGAGTAACGGTGACTTTTTCATTGTTTTTTGAAAACTCAAATAAATTGTTTTTTGAAGTTCTCAAGTTTCAGATGTTTCTGAAACTTGTTTTTCAAAACCTTTTTTTTTCACGTCTAAAAAGTTTAAATTTGTCTTCTATTTTTCTAAGATGTGTTGAAAAAAAAATTCATTTTTGGAATCAAAATGAGAACGACATTGCTGATAAAATTAAAGCCAGGGGATGATCTAAGGTTTTCTTGTTGGGGGGGGGGGGGGGTGGGGCATTTTCGAAATGGTTTCCGAAATTTTGTCAAGTTTTTAAAAACTGTTCTAGTTCTTTTAAATCACTATAAAGACCCTTATTTTGACCAAACGTTGACACTATTTTGCTTATTTTGACCAAATTTTGGAGTTTTTCAAAAAATCATAGGCAAAGATTTTACGAAGCGGGTCAAGATTGTAAGGGATCTCTCGATGATATCAAAAACGAATGGAATTAGGTAGTAGCTACCCTGAAGCTAAGAACCAGCGCTCCAACTGAAAAAAAACTTGTATGCATCAATTAAAGAAAACAGACGTGTTGTTTGTTTTTACCGAAGAGCAATGGAGTATACTTGTTCCTTTTTTGGCAATTATCTAACGTCTTTTTTTTCGAATTTATTTTGGTATCAGTCACACAAATTAAATTGACAATTTGTCAACACCGTTAAAACTTTTTTTTATGGAGATGAATATTGGTTAAGTGGTCATTGAAGCTATATCAAAGTAGCCTTAAGAATCTTAAAAGATACAAAGGTCAAGAGTAGGGAAAATTAAATTGAACGTTGTGAAAATTTTGATTAATAAGTTTTAGAATCAAGATGAGAGCCCACGTTTGCTTACATTAAAACAAACAAAACCGATGAAAAAATACAACGGAATTACTAATTCATTTTTTAGCGCTGTTTTAGCTTTTATTACAAAATATAGTGTTTTTTTTTATTCTTTCATTTGATCTTTCAAAAAACGATAAACCAAAATTTTGAAAAAAAAAATCTTTTTTTTACATGGTTTTGCTATTTTTGAATCAGTTTCCTTATATCAGTGTTGTCGGATTGTGCGTTACCAAAACATCAACTATCTATCTAAGTTTTCATTCAAATTATGAGACTTACAAAATTTTAACTGCACCTCCTTGTTTTTTTAATTTTAGATAATTATAAGTTTAAATTTCGTTTCTGTGGAAACTTATTTAGACTGTATGTATTAGAGAAGGTTTCTGTTTGGTTCTAAATATTTTCAGCATTCAAAACAGGCTAAATAAAACAACAAAATTTATTAAGCAGAACAAAGGAGCATAAAAGCATAGAAAATTGATCGCAGTGTAGCTTTAAAAAGTTCGTAGCAGTATTGTTTGAAAGTGAAAGATGACAATCTGGACATAAATCACAGTCTTTGAAGCCATGCATGAGCTCCAACTTCAACATGAAAAAAGTTGTTTCTAAGAAAAATTGCAGCTGTCATAAAAGTCGCGCAGGTCGCGATAACTTTTCTTCGGTCACGACCGTTGCGGATACTTTTTACTTTGTCACAACGGTTGCGGAAACACTTTCTTGGGTTGCGAGTTCTGAAAATACTGGACTGTAACTAAAAACATTTGAGTGACTCATATCTATCTTTTGCTCATTAGAGGAACTCTGATTCCTAATAAGAAACTTTACATATATTTTTCCCCTTCTCGGGCTGAGATTTGCGAGTTTGTTACCAAAAAACCTCAAGGTGCTCTCAGCTATCAAAGCGTGCGTAAAAATTCACAGTTCCATCAAACCTGCTTTAAAAAATCTGAAAAAAAAAACGATTTTTGCATCAAAAAATTTTGCAGTTTAAAACCATGAAATGACGCAAAAAATAGTAATGAAAATAGTACGCTGCTATACAAAAAGATTAGCAATGAAAAACGGAAGCGTTTATATGCAAAATATAAAAGGCAATTCAACCAAAACTCATGTGCGCTGATATGTTTTAAACGAAACTGCGCAAGAGATGTGCAAAAAAGACATGGGACAAATTTGCATCATGGAAATGCACAAAAACTATTTCAAAAAAATCGAGTTGCGTAAATTTTCGAGCAAAAATCCCGCAAAAACAAATCAAAAAACGCACAAAACTGCATTATGAACGTCGGCAAAACAAAGTACAAGGTTACTACAGACAGAAACTACTCTTCATAACAGGTTTTCAAATTTAAGGTTCAATGGTTTTTTTTTCATTGTTTTTTTTTTAATTTTTACCGCACACGTACTGTCTAGACTGAAATTAAGTTTTCCTTAGAGCACAAAAATGTTAAATGGACAATACTTATATCTCTTATTATTTGCAACAAAATCAAGAATAAATTATTTAACCAACATTTTGAGCGCAAAATCAAGTTCAGATTTTCAGAACAAGTTTTGTAAAATCACTCCATAAAGATTGCATTTTTTAGAAACTAGAATTTTGTCTACAGGAAAAAAACTATCCCGACTTTGAGTATCTGTTTTTCTGTTCAAAAGTCATAACAAAACGTTGCATGTCGGCCATGATTGTTACTACAGCACTTTGTTGTTGATGGAAAAGGTTTTTGTTTCTTGTATAATCATCACTTTGAAAAAATTCGAGAACAAAGAAACAGTTTTGATATTGTGATTCATTTTTTTTGTAAAGTTATATAATTCATAAACCGCAACGAGGTTCCATGCATTATAACCGATTATTATTCATTTTCGTGGTCAAAAATGTTGCTAAAATTGTTGATTATAATTACACTTTAGGACCACACAGTCGATAAAAATTCACTTAAATCAGTTTTTTTTCCGAAAAAATCAAATGGATTATAATCCATTAATTCCATTATAAAAGATTATAATGGAATAAAATTTGAACAATTGACCCGAATTCAGTTTCAATCTTAAAAAAAAACAATTGTATTATGACTTTGTTACCAGTTCTACTAAAATTGAGAAAAAAATCAATGTTAATGAGTTAAAAAATCGTTTTAACCTCTTTTTTTTGAAATCAAATTAAAATCAATTTCAATATATTATAATTTATTCTATTTGATTTTTTTATCATCTATTTTTCAACAAAAATTTAATCGATTCTACTTGAAGATGATTGATGAATTTTATCCCAATTTCTAAATTAAATGGTTCGCAAAAAAATCCATTATAATCGATTATATATTTTTTGCCAGTTTATCTCAATCTTGCATCTGAACTTCGAATGTTTTATGCTTTTCGAAGAAATTGGTTTAGATAAAATATGGGAAAACTGTTTTAACAGTTTTTAAATCAATTCAATCTTCTATAGTTTTTTTTTCATTTTTTCTCGATTAGAGTTGTTTTGTGATGCACATTTTATTTTTTTAACCACCAAAATATCAGCAACTTGTTTTAGTTTTATGATTTAGTTTAGGAGAACTTTTGCTTACCTACCGCGGGACAATTCAAACTGTAAGTGGGATCTCCTTAAATTTTCAATTGGTGGTAAAAGTTTGTGTTCAGATGAACCAAAGAGTGACGAGACATCTCGCCGTTTCAGAGATTTTGTTTTCGACAGAATAGCTGAAGTATAATCCTTTCTAATTGATTTTCCTTGCGTGATAAAGTTTTGACAGAAAAAGGGACTATAATTTTCAATAAAATATTATAAGTGCTTTAAAGATTTTCGGAAAAGCTATTATCAGTTTTAATTGACTATAATTTTTCATAAAATTACCGAAACATCTAAATTTGGCGCTAATAATTATTTATATTTAAGATAAAAGCACCCTTATAATGGTAATATAATCAATTTGTTTTCTCATTTTTCCGGGTGCAGGTATACAGAACGTTTCCAAAAAAGTCAGTCTCATCCGTAAAAAAATTATGATTCATTGTAGTTGGGGAGGGTTCTCATGCTTTAAGGACCGAATGCTTGAAGGACCGAAAAATTTCAACCAATCAAAATCGCTAAGCGTTTCTATTGGCTGAATACCTTTCTCACAAAATCGAATTCAATATTAACAGCAAATGTATTAAATCAGTGGAAAATAATCGAAAATATTACAAATTGCGGGTTACAACCGCATTACTATTCAGATAATCATCAAGATTAATGAGTTCAAAATAATAAAAAAAAAATCAGTCCTGAAAACTTATCTACCTATTATCTAATCGGTCAATAATAACACTAATGGCCTGGATTTATTTTCTTACTTTGAGATTTTTGTGATTGTTTTTGAGATTTTGAATACTCAACTTTGATTGGCTGAAAGCAAGCTTAAATTAATTTCAAGCATTCGGTCTTTCAAGCATGAGGGACACCACCATTATAGTTCATTATACTTTCTTATAACCCATTAAAATCCATTATAACCCAATATTATTCATTATAATTCATTTTAATCCATTGTAATTGATGATAAAAACTGATTTCTTGTTTTTTGTTTTTTGTCAATTCATTATAATCAATAAAATTAATTTTTATGGAATCAGGCCATGAAAATCCATTAAAACCATTTATATTCCATAGAACTTCTTTGCGGCAAGGTATAGGTTATATTCAAGCCCACTAACGTATTTTTAAGAGCAAACTTCTGGCCTCAGCTCAGTTTAGAAGGATTTCCTTTGCCGTTTATATCAATTTGCAAACTGCGTATCTCAGAAAACAGATTTTTTTCAAGTAGATCTGAAAAACAATCCTTAAAAATTTTTGTTAAGAAAACGTAACCAAAAGCCTATATTTCGCTGCAGACTGCAGCAGATGCGCAACCAATAATAATATTGCGCGACCAATATAATCAATTATAGTCGCGAAAAATCAATTATAACAAATTATGGATTTTCTCGAGGGGGAGGGAGGGGAGGGAGGGGAGGAATTTCAAACAATTTTCAAAAATTTTGTCGCTTTTTTTAAAGGTCAATCAAATTGATATTCCGAGCTATCCCAAAGTACTAAAAAGACCCTGTTTTGGTAAAATTTTCTGCGGGCTTCTTCGGCAGAATTGGGATTTTCCGGGCTTTTTCGGCACGCGCTCCTCCCTGGAAATTAGGATGTATTGGCACCAAAGGCGCCTTTAGAAAGTTTTTGGGGTCCGGCGCCAGATATGGAATTCTCAAAATAGTACAAAGGGGGACCTTTTGGGTCGGCAAGGGGTCAAATCCCTGAAGGGCGAGGAGTCTGCCCCGCACCTTTTCCCTTAAATCCGCCCCTGTAGCCACCCGTACCCAGTATTTTCTGGAATAAAGATCTAAATAAATGATGATAAACAATAGTTGAGATCTAAATTTTGATCTAAATTACCCAAACATTTCAAGTATCCAAGCATTACTCTGTTACTTAATATATGCCATTAATCTATGCAATTCAAGTAAGTATTGAAATTGCAGTATTTTGCTTTCTCTGCAAACTCAATTATAATTAAATTATTTAACGGAATTGCTTTGACGGATAATTTTACAAATAGTTTTTCTCAAGCCATAATTTTAGTCCCTCTGTTAGAAATTTTTTTCAAATTCGTCAATATTCCTTCCAAAACATTAAATTTTTAGATCTGAAATAGAACAAGACTGCTTGTAACAGGGCGAAGCCCTGAATGTTCCGACTGCCTTTTAAGGTTTATGGAGCAGTAATAACATTAAAAACTTCAATGAAATAAAAAAAATGAATTTTTTTTCTTCTAAAATTTGAAATTTTTTTATGAAAATCATCCCCCCACACGCCATATAAAGTACAAAAGGATAGATTTTGCTCCTTGTAACAAACCAATTATGGCAAATCAGCTTCTTTTAACCAATTTGGAACGATTTCTAAGACGGATTAACTCTCCGCTTACGCGTTAATAGCGCGAAATATCGCGCGTTCCCGGGTTGACCAAAACTTCTTATCATATAATTTCCATATATCAGAAACTTCTTGTCATACAATTTCATACAATTCCATACGTACAGAAAATTGTATGAAAACTCTATGATAAGCATTTTTCCATATATGAAAATTGTATGATAGATGTTTTCCCATAAACCAAAAATTTTGATTTTTTCTTTCTAAATTTAGTTTCTGAAAAAATTGCTACTGCAACCGAACACAAGTGACATATACCTTGGTTACTCAAAACACCAAAGGTTGGACGGTCTTAATTTACTATGCATAGAAAACGACCTGAATTTGGCTGTCTTTCACAATTCATATAACAAAAGTAGCAAACTTTTATTTTTTGGCAAAATTTATTAATGATGATTATATTAAATTTTTGAATTTTCAAATTATCAGACATTGATCAAGGCGTACATTAACACCCCATACAAAAGAAAAAGGAATTTTCAGCGTTTTTGACAAAAAAAAATAAGTGAAAAGAAAGTCAAAGCCAATTTTATCGTATCCAGGACTACGTTATGCACACAAAATATTAAATTTTGCATGCAAAATTTTTTTTTCGAAAAATGTTTGTTTGCGTACGAAAATCGATTTGCAGTTGAAAAAAAACAAAAAATTTTTGGGCCAAATTTTCAAAATTGCTTGAAAATTTTTTTGTGTCGCCATCAAAAAAATGCCAGTCATACAATTTCCATATATGGGAATTGTATGATAAGCATTTTTTTCAAAAAACGAAAACCTCAGTTTTTTATCACCAGATTGTTTTATTAGAATCAAACAGCCACAGAAAAGAGTTTATACCAGTTTTCAACCATTTTTAGAAATTGTATGAAAATTGTATGACAAGCATTTTCCCACACACTTGATGTATGGAATTGTATGATAAGCATTTTCGGTGTATGGAGGTCAACCCGGGTTAATTGTCCCAAATTGGCCAAAATTGCAATCTTTAAACCCCCGTAACTTTACGAAAAATGATCACAGGTGAAATATCTTTTCAAATTTGAGCTCAGGACAACAATACCTTTCGAATGATATAAAAAAATTCCGTCAAAAATGGCTAGTTAAAAAGTCGAAATTTGTCTGAACAAAAAAACCCACCCCGAGCACAAATATTCCGTTAATTTCGTATCGAAAGTCGGAACAACAATTACTGGGAAAAAATCCAGCAGATGTTCATACTTAACAAGAAAATAGCTAGAGATAGACCAGCAAGTTCTCTGGTAATGCTTTGATGATTCTGATCTCACAAGTTTTTTGTTCGCGCGACGCTTATTCTGTGTCTAGCATATTTGAAACAAATCTCTGTAGGATTGCACAAAAAAGCACCGCTATTATTGATCACGCAAGGTTGTGCCGTTTTTTCGGTAACGCAAAGTCGCAACATTCTCGTATGGGTTATGGAAGTAAGAGCATCTTATTATTGTATGGTCGCGCAAATTTGCGGAATAGTTCTCTTGGGTCACGACGTTCGCGATACTTTCGGAATAGGCTGCTGGTGTCGCGATGCTCCCATTTTATCGCGGGCCTTAACCTCTTTTGTAGTAATTATAAACCAGCATCTTAAGGTCTACCTTTAGTTTAGTCGCTGTTTTAACAGACATGAGTTTGATTTTATAAACAAACCATCTGCTTGTCACTTTTGAATCAAACAAAGAAACGCCACCTTAACACGTGTAAAATCCATTGTTAACAGGCATCAACCAGACTCACCGCATTGTAAATCACCTGTGGTTGATTGCTATTGAAACTAGGCCGAACAACTAATTGGTTTTTAATTCGCCTCCAGTCAGTTTTGCAGTATCATTAACATGTAATTTACCAACATTTTTATACAACTTAGGTAAATATGTTTTCAGCATTTACACACGTTTAGTTTGAATACATTTTAAAATGTTCACAATTATCTACGCACGATTGAACTAAAACAGCCTTTATCTTACATTTGTTCGAGCCACACTCACAAATGGTAAATTGAAAAAACATTGGTGAACCAAACTGTTGATTGTATAAAAAGTGAGTTTTCAACGTCTTCTAAGACTTCATTACCGTCTCAAATGCATCTATACTAGCGTTGTTCTGTTACGCTTTTGAACATTTTAAATGACACGTTTTTTTACAGCAAATTTAAAAAATTTTGAGTAATTTAAAGCAAATGCATTCAAATTAGTGATAAAAACATGATGAAAGTCGATTTTCGGGTTGCGGTAAAATTGACTTTACAAGCTTGTTAATTTTGTTGCTGTCAATTCGCTCTTTGAAAAAACAAGCAAAAAACTGCACCGTCGTAAATACATAACAATAAAATGACTTTAAACTGAAGATTTCTAATTTTATGAGCCACCTAAGATCATATCGGCTAAAAATATCTTACAATAAAATGTGATAAAAAGACAGTAAAAAGACATTCTTAACAATTTTTGAAAAGTTAGTCAGTCTATCAGTGGTCTAGTTCCATTTTCAGTGATTAAAACAGCCATTGTTTTACATTTGAAAGCTATAATCGACGGTCAATTTGGTAACGAAAAAATGTTTATACGCATATTTTCAGTTTATTAGACGCAACTATTTTATGACACTTTGTCTATAATTATAAAGCGTTTAAATTCAATTTATCTGCTTCGACGTTGCACCGACCAGCAATTGGTTTCAAGTTGTCACAAACCATCGTCCAATGTAACTAAAAATAATAAAATGTTAATTAAGACATTTTAATAAATAGAATAAAAATGTAACTTACCATTTGATTTTCCATTAACAGGTGCAGACTAATTTTTAATCTTCAAAGAGAAAACTCATATTGCAGAGATAGTCAGCAATAATTCTGTGACTGAAAGGCCAAAATTATTCATCAGAAACAAAAAAAAACATGAAAAATTAATGTTTCAATTTGCTCCAGACAATATATCCCAGACGCCAATGGTAGCTTTTTGTCTTATTTAACTTCTTTTCTCTTACCTTTCTTTGAAGACCCAATGATTACAACTGATAGCTCTCCCGAATATTTTCTTTTCATCCCTATACCGTCTTGCAGAAAATTTCTCCCGAAATTGGCCTGCTGATTTTTCCAATTGTTCACCGCTGTTCGTACCATTTTACAGAACTCTCAGTATTACTATATACCATTCAGCTTACAAAGAACTACTGTTATTTTGATGCGGTGTAGATGCAATAAAATTATTTGCTTCCGCTACCTTTTCAATTTCAGCGACTATTTGAAAGTTAGCGCGTCAGTGAGTCCCTTCAGTTCACTGTATTGAGACGTTTTTTTAATTGTTTTTCAATTATCACTCAAATCAACAAAACTTTATAGTTTAAAAAATAATATTTGAAGTCAAGTTAATTAGATTTTACATCTTTTTCATTTATTCGGCGCCCATCGGCTTAAGAGTTATTGCTAATGTTGATCAAGAAATGAGTAACGGGTCGAGTCATTGTTGATAGCGTTACAAGAACTCCGAGGAAACCGGGCAGCGCGCTACGAAAGTGTCAATTTTATTTCTGTCAAAGTGCTATGTCGGCACTGTGTGGTTGTTTTGGTGGTCCCAATTACAAGGGCAACAAACCGGCTCCTAAGGACAGCAAGGGACGATCCAGTTGGGCCTCCAGCAACCAGCCGCCATTGCATGAAAATGAGGTAACACAAGATGAAATTATTTTCACTGAACTGTAGTTTTTGAATAGATTTGCAAGTCTCGAAATGGCTCAGCTGATATTAAATTTCATCGTGGTATTCTATGCTAGTTTGTTTAAATTATGCAGTTTGGGTTTCAATTTTCGTGGTTTCTTATTCAGATTTCAGAGCAGGAAAAATTGAGGTTGAACAATAAACACGTTTCAGGTAGAACAAAAAATCGACAAAAATCAAAATAGCTGTCATTTACGATGACCAGCGGTAACATTTACTTCTACAAACGCCTGATTGTTTTTAGTAAGTTGAAATATAAGACGAAGAAACCAAAGTTTCAGACCATTGACTGACATTTTGATTTCTCCATCTTATGATTCATTTTGTTTTTACTAGTTTTTTACGTGTAACGGAAAATATAAAAAATTTAAGTATCATAACCAACTAAATAACTAAAATCAATCGACAAAGGGCTTACTAAAACTTTTTGTTTCCTTTTTTAGAACAACGCCATCTCAAGGAAGAAACAGAAACCTGTTCCCAAACCCAAACCAAAGTACATCCTGAGCCAGAACACTCTCAGCCAGTTCCTGGACGTGCTTTTTTTCACTCCAGAGACAGGTGGTGAAGACATCACTGACGAGGCCACATACCTCCCGGATGTCACTAAGAATCTAGGTCTCTAATCATCATTCAAACCTTTTTGTATGAAAAAGAGCGTAATCGTTTTCTCCATTTAATCAGGCACCTCTGTAAAATCTTCTCGAGGGGTTGGTTTTTGCAGGTTGACCAATTTTAATCTCCATGCTTTTGTCCAAAATGAGATTTCAGAACTTTGTGGTATAACAACAGGGGCTGGTTCCGCCCTTGTATAAAAACTTAGATCTTTTTGGGTATTGTTCTTAGCAAAAAATCGCGTTTTTGCGGTCCAAGCTTCCCGCTCAAATATATCTTTCTGGAATCAGTTTGCTGAAAATAGATGCCCTAAATTAGGACTAAAAAGGGACCCTAAAAGTGGAATGTTGTGTCTAAATTCTTGTAACTTAGGTGTTGCGTGGCAGATTTTTGCAACCTTGAAAATTGTCATTCCATCAACGTGACCTTGAACCTTTCAGTTGTCATAATCCCCTGGCTGAGCCCTCAAGACGACGTTCTGATGGACTACTGCATGTTGTATCTGAGCTACACGACAGATGTGATGATAGTGAGGTATGGTATACAAGACCTGTTGAATATGCCCCGCATGAGAGAGATGTCCACCGAACTGGGTGCTCTGCTGAGGAAGTACTGTCCCTCCTACAGTGCAGTCATTTGTCATTCCATACAAGGTATGAAAACTCTTGGCATAATTTTTCAGAGAAAACCCTGTTCATGCTATCATGTTAGTTATGTGACCGGCAAATTTTAGACAAAATAAACTTTTTGTTCAAAAACTAGATTTTTTATGAATTATACCTTTCGAGACAAAACAGTTAAGCCGCAAATCAGGGGCGGATCTAGGATTTTCTCGAAGGGGGCAGGGGCGGCTTTTCAAAAAGATTTCGGAAATTTTGTCGACCTTTCTATAGGTCGATCAAATTGATTTTCCGAGCTCTCCCAAAGCATCAAAAAGACCCTGTTTTGGTCAAATTTTCTGCGTCGCTGCAAAATTTTGAAAAAACAAGCCAAAAAAGGCATTTTTAGGCACTTTGAAAAATTTTGACCAAAAAATCGGGTTTTTCCGCGCCCCATTGAAAATTAGTAATTATTGGCGGTCTAACGCTTTTTTATCAAATAAAATATGACAACAACAAATCGCAAATTGAAAAGGTCAATCCATTTTATTCATTTTTCAATATCCCTTTTTTAAATTAATCAAATAACTTTCACAAAACTTCCCAACCCCCACCCTCAAAATAACCTCTGCGAATGCCGCAATTTATTGATTTTATCATTTCACCAGACAATTTTAGAGGCCGGTAAGTGTCTTGTTTTTAACCGTCAGTGCCGTGAAATACTGCGGCCTATAAATTAGACACTTGAACCTGTGCTAAAACTTACATTTGTTTCAGGTGGTACTTTTATAATGTGTGACCTGCTGTCGAGGAACTTGCTGGTGAACATTTCCGGCATCATAGTGGAGAGGCTGGCCTGTGACTGGATCAACCTCCCTCTGGACGGACTGGTCAAACACTCCAACTCCATGATGAAGAGACTCTCATTCCGACAGGAACATGGTAAATTCAATACTTCAATTGTTTACAATATTGAAGTTGAAAAATGTACGTACCAAAAATAGAAAACTTACGGAGGAGTTTCCATGGAGCATTTCAGCTCATCGAGTGTTCATCTCAAAAAACGCCTATGAGCAAGCGTAATTAGATGAGAAATGTTGGTAACCAAGAAGTAAGCAAAATATTTTTTTTTCGACCAAACTTGAACTTCGACTCTCTTCGCAAATTTAAACTTTCATATCTCACAAAACATGTTTTTTTTTAAACTTTCAATCGGGACAATTAGCATGCTGATAAACGGTGCGTGTGTGTGTATGTGTGTGTGTGTGTGTGTGTGTGTGTGTGTGTGTGTGTGTGTGCGGGTAGTGCTCTTAAAAATTTATCACGGTTTTCAAGGTTTTTAGCCTAAAATGAGCATTAGGAAAGGTTACGTTTTGATTTTAAACTTGTTTTAGAGCTGAGCATGGACTTAAAAGAAGCCCTCATGTACCCTGAAGACGAAGAAGACGATTTCGAACCCAGTGCAGAAGGCAATTACGGAGTCAGTTCCAGGAAATCCGCAGACGAGAACCCATACTTCGAGAACTACACAAATGCACTACCCAAGCAATTAGCCTACAATACCAATATGCCCAACCAACCGAATGGTCATCATAACAATCCACCTAGTTATCCTTCCGAAAGCCTACAAAGGAGGCCGAACGTGCGCTCAGCTAATGTATCTCAATCAAAAAGTTATCATGTGTCGTCGAACCCATATGCTACGAATTATCAACCTCTAAGTCACTATTCGGGCAACCAGCCGACCAATCACTATTCGGTCAGTTATCACACGAACAACCCATATTCTGCAAACAATCACGGTTCTCTAAACCATTATTCGGTCAATCAGAATTCGTCTAATCATTACAGTATGAGAAGCAACTACTACTCAACGCACAATCAAACATATGGCAGCAGTCCGACCGAATTATCAAATAGAGCTTTAACAGCAGCCAACACAGCGAATAACTCACGAAGCCAAAAATCAGTCGGAATAGACGATATTCAGCCGAGTGTGACGTATCATAAATCGATGCAGCCTCAAAGTTATAACCCTTACAGCTATCAGCAAAACGGTGCAATAAAACAGCGAAGAACAATTGCGAACGGTCCTTTAAATGGAGGTTTTTCCCATAACGCCGTGAACAAATCCCATTCAATCGGGTCGTGGGTTCCCACTGCTCCAAACCCGAGCCAGCCCTCGCTAAATTTATACTCTGGTCGCAACTCGGCCGAAAGAATTCTGGACCGAAGTGAATATGGACCCGCTTTAGGTCCAGACAGCAGCATCGGACACGGTCTTTACAGTTCGAACTATTACTACAATACTGTTAACAGTCGCTATAGCATGCAGAGTTCTCACACTCCAAACGGGAACATCTATGGTCAAAATCAAGCAAGTCAGAGCCATTACGGGAGTAACTATGGATCTAACTACGGAAGCAATTATGACAGTCATTATGGCAGTCATGCCTCCACACCGGGACAACTGTATCGACAGCATTCTCAAAGCTTCATTGAGCATTCTACAACAGCTATGACATCATTCAGTACCATAATTCCCCAAATGCGAGTTCCGGTTTTGATTTTTGCCACTGGGAAAGATAACTGCGATGTGGATGGGATCAAATCTATGATAAGTAACTGGAGATTCCAAGGAGTTAAAGTGACACTGAGGTACTGGAAAAAGTGTCCAGGCGTCTCACTTCTGGAAAGCCACAACACTGCTTTCATGAAGACACTCGATGGTTTTCTAGAAGATCACAACCTAATAATCCGATCCTAGTCTTAATATTTGCTGTATTTTACTCCTGTTTGCTTATTAATTTGATATACTTAATTTGAAAGAAGTAATTGCAGAATATTTGGAATTTTTCATAGACCGCTTTCAACAACTGAACTAAGTATAAAGTTAACTGAATTCGAGCAGAGCAGAACTGTTTAGCCGGAGTTTTTTCTGCACAGTTTCACCCGGGTTGAGGTCAATAAAAGGAAAATGCTTGTCATACAATTTCATATATGGCGACTATGGAAAAAATGCTTATCATACAATTTTCATTCAAAATTTAAAACCTGTATTAAAAGTTTTTAGAGAAATACTTCTGTTTTTTTTTTCTATCTTTTGAATCTTTCTGCTCAATAAAAACATGATTTTAATTTTGGTCAGAAAAATCAGAAAAAGGCTTATCATAATATTTTTTCATATATGAAAATTGTATGAGAAGCATTTTGCTAAAGAAAAAATAAAATCTTCAAAATTAATTTAATGATGTTTCTGGATGAATTTGCATGAGTTTTAAAAAAAAATTATTGAAGGAATGCTTTTTGACTCTCAAAAACATGATTTTAATTTTGGTCAAAAAAATGCTTATCAGATAATTTTTATATATGAAAATTGTATGTTATGCTTTTTTTCCTAAGCAAAAACACAAATTTGAGGAAAAAACTTTTAATCCCGTTTTGGTTGCAAACTTGCTCTTGAGCTCAAATATATTTTTTTGCGACAAAAAAAATTTGCATGCAAAATTTGACTTTTTGTGTTTATAACATAATTTATAACAGGATGAGTTTTTCTCCCAAAAAAATCCAAAAATCACAAAAAAGTGTTTTTTTTGTAAACACGATTATGATTTTTTTATTTCATTTGCTGAGATAAAAATAAATTTGTAAAAAAACAGGCCTTTTTTTTCTCAACTACCAAAACATGTGAAAATGTAAAAATTAACGTAGGTGGCAAAAATCACCAAATGCAGTTTATCTGCGTGGTAACTGCCAGTTACACTCTGGGTTTTCTTCTGACAAAAAGTCCAGGGCTAGTATTTTGGATGAAACACATACTTTCAAAACAAATATTTTTGGTATTTTCATTTTAAAAAAATGCTTATCATACAATTTCCTAGTATGGAAAAAATACTTATTATGCTATTTTCATAGTATTTTTTTGGTCTATGAAATAGTATGACAAGCATTTCTTTCATAATATGAATTAGTATGACAAGCTTTTTTTTGTCAACCCGGGCAGGTATCTCAGCGAACACTGAGGGATTTCATGGTTCTGTCAGCCCTGAATTAGCGCTAAAATAGCGCTGTTGCAATTATAAAATTTCAGCTCTGACCCAGAGCTGAATCATTCGTGATCACGGATAAGTGGCCACTGATCAGGGACAAAATTCTAAGAAATCACTGATCCAGCGATGGTTGTCTATGACATGCCAACCCGGAGTACGAATAGAGTAATGAAAGTGGTATTGGCTTAGTGGCTCTTTTCTAGCTTCCTACCCCTCTTGTAAGCTTACAAAAAAAGTTGACTACAAAATCGATCGTTATGCTGTCAGTTAAGTTTTAAAAAAAAATGGTCACAATTTTATCAGTTGTCCACACTATAATGATTGTTTTTTAATCAAAATTGATTTTAGGTGAAACTTAAAAAAGAAAAGTTTCCAGCGAAGCTCTAGGAGGGACGAAAACTGGAAAAGAGCCGATTGAAAATTTTAGTTTCCCTGCCGACATGTAGCATTTGAGTAGCAAATTTTAGAGATTTTGTCTCATTGTAGAAAATTTGTCATATTTTTTGGCAGTGTATCAATTTAATCTGATTTAATTTCTCCGGACAAAAAAAAAACTGAAAGCTTGAACGTGTTTTTCTTGAACTGGGTTGACCTTACAAAAAATTGAAAGTCCAAGATTCTATATTCTATAGAATTGTACCAGCCTGAAAATGATGAAAACTAAAAATGTGCAATCATAAGTTAAAACAGTCTTATGCGGGTGCCAAACTGTGAAATGGAAATATGCACAAATGTTTCCAGTTTTTTCTTCTTAAATGTTCTGGTTTTACGTACTTTATTTAAAAATTCATTAAAGATGCAACTGTTTTTGCATAGTTTTTATCAAAAAAAATTGGACCATGTTTTGGGATGCGTTTTGAGTTTGATTTTCAGAAAATAAATTTTGAAATGTAACTTTGATATATTGTAAAATTCTAAAGCAATTTTTGTCTCTGTCTTTTTCCATATAAAAATTTAATGTTTCAGATTTTTTTCGTTTTGTTCTGATAACGTAAATAAGCACATTAGTTTGACCCATGAACGCAAATATGAGTCTTACTTTTTGATGTTAATTTCGGCAAACTGAATAACATAAAATCTACGGTCATATAATTAAGTAGGGTCCAGGTTAGAAAATTATATTTTAATTATGTTCTCAATTTTTCCGAATAATCATTAACAGGTTTAGTTTTTCAAACGTACATTCTTATATTTCTTAATGGTTTTACTGAGATGATGACTGCAATAATTGTTCTTATTTAGGATCAACACATTTGAATCGATACTTGCATCGAAGTGCTAATTTATTGCTCAACAAGCTCTGATAAGCTGAGAAGACTGTTCCGCACAATGATTACATCATTACGAAGTCAAACTGTGCTTTTTTATGAAATAAAAGTGGTTTCAGCAAAAAGCCGAAACCAGACTTGTTGATGAATTTGCAACATTGCTGGTTTTTCTTTGATCTTCTTTGCTTTTTTGGTTTCTACGATCAAATAGCTAGTACACTGTTTCGCTAAAGTTTGCTCCAAAAACAGGCGAATTAGGCTTTCGCGGAATCCGCAGATTTGACGCGAAATCTGCAAATTATAGGCTGAATAAGCAAAATGTAAGCGGAATCTGCAGAATCAGCTTTCGATTGTGAAAACCAATAACAATTTATGGAATCCACTAACATTTGCGGAAACCGGAACAACTAGTTTTATCCACTCGTGGCAGGATCCGCGACAAAACTAATGAGCTGTAACAAATGACCTTACACCTGTTTAAGCGCGGATTTCGCAAAATACTTGTTAGTGGAATCTACCTACATTTTAGAACAATTTAAAGACTTGTATCTGGATTCTTGGGCCTCGTATCTGCACAGTGGGCCTCGTAATGATTATTTTGTGTAACATTTTTTTGACCCAATAGCCAGATGATTTTTTTGGTGGGATCTGAATATCGATGAAGTTCACTTACTTAAAAATAGACAATATAACTGCTGCATTTTTCCCATTCTTCTCTCTAACAAACTTCTTTTTTTCAAGGGAGTTGAACGCTTTGCAAACTCATGGATTGCAAACTCATCTCTCTTATTCAGCAGAAATTTTGCTATCAATTAATTTTATAGTGATAGGCGGAAAGAGAACAATTATCTAGTTTCTGGTTGTTCCGATAACTTCATGGAGAAAAGAAAGAAATGAAGCACGATGCGTTTTTATTCAGATAGTAATCACCACAAAGAAACCAACTCAAATCAGGTATCCTATAAGAGTCGTTTTACTCGTGATTCCGATTTATCTATTTTTTAAAAATATAATCGTACTATTCCACCAATTAGAACAGCATCTCGTTGAAACTATTATATCAATTTCTAAAATCAAATCTGCATCGTCTGGGAGAGCACCATGAGAACAGCGCATTTTTTTCAGATTTCTCTCATACCGAAGAGCGAATTTCTGCCGCATTTTTGGATCCAATGATCTTCATATTAGTCAAACTTCTTAAATTTACACTTCGTTCTCTACACATTTCCTGGTTTTTTTGTGCTGTGTTTTCTACTCATAACTAATGAACCATTAGAACTTATTGAGCAAAAAAATCACCCAAAGCATGTCCCATAATATAAAACACGTCTTTTTACTTGAGCAAAAAAGTATAATTGTTACTCTTCAACTAAATAAAAGAAATAACTGACAAAAACTCTAAACATTTCGCAAATTTTACAACTAATAGACTCTTTGCTCGTCCAACAAGATGAGCTAGCTATGCTTAAAATTTAAACATTGTTTTAGCTATTTCTCTAAAATAATTTTGTCTAATTCGCTATGAATTTTTTGACCTAATTCAATTGTCCTTTTCTTAAATCATGGAACCTGATCTAAACTACATTTTATGATTGGATAAATTAAATGTTTTACCAATGTAAAGTATTTAATATTAACCAATCATGATCCATCTAACTAACAACCCACTTATTTGTAAGTGCTGAAGTTACTTGTAATTTCAGCACCAGAGAGATTTGAATTTAACTTAGAAATTAGTTGGACTCTCCCGAGCACTTCAGCAGCCGCAATAAACCAGTATACCCTAGATCTATTGAGCCTAGCAGAGACTAGTTAAACAACCTGAGACTAGATAGTATAAGAGTAAGATTAGGATCGGTATTAGACTAAGAAGTTGCACGAATCTATCCGGCCGAAAATAAGATAGCGTGACGAGCAGACGGTGTACCCTATCCGAAATTACTCTATGAGTTACACTTCGGTCATAACTCATCTGGTGCGACCATAAGTCTCGAACAAGACCTTAATAGATTAGAATTAACCAAAATAGATTAGAAATTAGACAAAAACATTTACAAAAATGTTATACGACAATAATTTAATCGAAATGTCTCTACGACTCAATAGATCAGAGCCAATATTCCGAACCATAACAGAACTACCCGGAATTGGAAGAAGACCTCGAACCAAAGACGACATACGACAAAGTAGAAACTTGCCGTATAGTTATATGATAGTTCGGCAAAAGCCAGAACAAACTTTTATATTTCGAATACTACTTGCAATGAATTTAGATTTCCATTTGCAAACATAAAACCTTGAAGTTACTCTTCAAAATCATTTCAGGCGCTAAACAAAATTATTAATATACAATAACGATTGATAAAAAGATCTAAGATCGTTTTCCTAAAACTCTGCAGTATTATACAAAACATGTTTGAAAAATATTTATTGGAAAATAAAAATAAAAATTAGTAGCATGACAATAAATGGTTAGTAATCATAAATCATCCTGTTGTTCCAGCTTCATCATCTAAAACATAACAGCAATCATAAACCCACTAATATCATCAAAACACTAAATCTTTCCTTTACACACATTTAAAAATTTATTAAAACTTAAATTCACTTAATTTTGAAACCAGATCATCAAGGCTTATCCTTGGATCTTAAATCATTTTCTACTTAATTAAATTTCAAATTTGATCATCAAGGCTTATCCTTGGATCAAACAGAACAACTTTGTTCTCCCCCACCCACTTAATTAGTGTCTAACGACCTCAAACGTCGATTCACTACCCAACCCTTTCTAAAGACCTAAGACTAATAGAAATTTTTAAACAAAACTAATCATTCAAATTAGGATAAACAGTGAAGAACTTCGGTTATTCATCCTTCACTTGACCCCCCCTCTTACCAGACCCAGGATAAATCTTAGACTTAGTAAGTTTAAAATAGTATCTAACGAACTACTCGCGTTCTAATTATACCTGAACCTTGTGGATCGATTTACTATTCTCCAACCCTTGAACACAATCACTACCCCTAAGTAAGATTAAGTAAGTTAACACCTTAACTTATACTAGCCACGAGAAAGTAAAAAATCATTCTTCGGAATCGATATACTTTTCTCTCCAACCCTGAACAAACAGACCCAGGTTAAGCTAACCAAAAAATCGTAAGAACTAACAGTTTAGGAAAACAGAAATCATTTAACAACCTTTTGCATCCGTCATTCTAAACCTTATGTCATTTAAAAACCTAGGAAATAAACAAACAATCGTTTTACACAATTGTGAAATAGATAACAAAAACTACGACCTTGTAATCACACCTCATACACAAACAGTTGGATACATTCGAACAAAACGACAAACACTAAAAAGAAAAATAATAACGAAACAAAGACAAATAACACGAAAAAGATTTTCAAAAAATCGAAACGCATTTTCAGAATCAGAAACCAACAGTTTAGACGAACTTTACAAACTAAAAGAATCAATAGATAAAAATTGCCCAATTCACGATCAATTATATTTCTCTGACTCAGAAACAACTTCAAATTCATCACAAAGAGGAAAAAGAAGAATAAAAAAGCAGTACAAACACAAACCAGTACATTTATACAATTGGAATCAACCTATTCGACACATTAATAATTACATATTAACAGTAATCGAACGAAAAAATGAGTTCAACGCACACCCCAGGTGAAGAAACTCCAGATGATGATGAAATCTTTCCTTTTATAGTAGACGCAGATACTGATAGAGGACAACACATATTTTGTCAAAATTTACTCGTAAATTTATTTGAACCCGGAATCAGTCCATGTAAAACAGAGTTCCCCGATGTAAAAATCAAAAGACAAATCATAGATCACTATCTAAAAGATATATGCAACATAACACAACAGTATGGAATCTACTCCATAGAATTCACCTCACCAAACCATAATAATAGAAAATATACAATTCAAACAGACGATCTTGATTTAGAATTTTCAAAAGTTTTTTCAGAATATATAAAAAGCATCCAATACCATAACTCACAAAGAGCAAACTCCATATTCACCAATGAAGTTTTCGCAATAATATATAGTTATATTTCGATATTAGAAAACGAAATCCCAATAACAAATGTCTCACCGACAGAAACATCTAAACATTTAAAAGTACGACATGAAATCACACTACTCTCTAGTTATTTAAACATCATTAAAGAAAATTTCACGAAAGACGACGTTTCACAACATACAAAACACGATCTACAAAAAATTTTGGCATGGTTCATAATAGATTATTTCACACACAATATTGATTTAATTGCACAAGCACGAAAAAATTTTAGACCCCAAAATTCGAACGATGATACCGCTATCACAGAACAATCAGATTATGTTTGGGACCCCGAATGGTCTCATCCCGCATTTATAAGCTTTCCACAATCAATCTCAAGTCAAGCAATAGGTACAATATCTTACATAAGAGATTATCTAAGAGTAATACCATTAACAATTGATGCAACACCATTAAACTATAATACATTTTTACCCGATACACAAAATAATAGTTTAAACTCTACAGTTATACACAATGAAAACCTCAATGGAACTAGGAATCTTACTCAACAAGATATCCAGACACCATCACACTTCATAAATGAAGAAATTGTACACACAACAACTACACAACAAAGTATTTCACCAATACGCCCAAATTTAACAACACCAAGAAATACAAATCCTTCACAAACACAGGTAACCTTACAATCAACCGTTAAACCTTCGGTTGCCCCTAAATATTCACATATGGATTACCAAACATACAGACCCATGACAATACCACCAAAAACACGCAAAACATTCACTAGAAACAACTTTGCAGACCATAATTATAATTATACACATCCATCAAAAACATATAATCAACCACAAAGAAATTTTAACCAATATACAAGATCTCGAAATTGGGATAACCCAATGGCCCAACCTAATTCAACAAATTTCCAAACAAATCCTCCACGGGATCACAGTGAAAATTACCCATTTTTTCAACAAAATAAAAATAAAAAACAGACATCTTATCAAATGGATTATTTATCCTCAGATGATGATTTCTTACAACCAGATATATTTGCACAAAATACTCAAGAATATCGTAGACAAGGAATACAGAGAACACGTACAAATCATAGAAATTTTTCTCCACAACCAATAGATGCACAAAATCAACAACCAATTCAACAACAAAACCCAATTAATACACAATCTTTTCAACCAATTCAACAACAAAATCCAATGACTGCACACTCGTATCAACCATCACAAATGCAAAATGAAATACCACTCCCATATTATCTCCAACAACATGAGATAACAAGAAACCAACTTTCAAATTTTTCTCAAATGCCAAATGCAGCAGAATCATTACAAATGACAATGAATCCATACCTTATGGGTGGATCATCAATAACATCAAACAAACCTTTAATGGTTTTCACAGGAACAGACCCTGAATACTCTGTAGAAGATTATTTAAATGCAGTAACAGCAAACCTGATTTTAAATATTGGACCTGAACCAATAAATACGCCACTACATCAAAATTGGATACATCGACGCACAGCGTTAATACAAACAACCTTAGATGGCGCAGCCCAAAAATGGTTTTCAGTACTACCTCTAGAAATAAAATCAAACTGGAAAAGATTTACACAAGAATTTTCAAAAATGTTTGACTCCGAAAGAAACAAACAACAACAAAGAGTTTTATGTAATGAAATTCGCAGATTACCAAACGAAACCATCAAGCAAATAGCAGTACGAATCGAAACACTAGTTCGAAAAGCATATTCATTAAATACACATGACTATAAAAACACAAAGATGACAGAAATCTTAATGATGACCTTAACACCACAATTAAGGAAAATAGCAATAAAAAAGAGAGCATCACACCCTTCTTCAATTCGAGAACCCGATTTAGATTTTCGAAAACTAGTAGACAAATTAGAACAAGCAGAAATCACGATGAAACTAGAAGAAACGGAAAATCTGAAATTACAATACGTTAATAGAATTGAAACGACTCCCACTAATATTAATAATATTCAGGAATCAGAGACAGACCTCGTTGAAAAAATCACTGAAATACTCAATATTTACGAAAAGAACCCGAACTTTAAAGGCAAACCATCTTTCAAAAAATGGTGTAATTATTGCCGACGATACGGACATAGTATTTCCGAATGTAGACAAAAACAGCAAGATAATCAAAATAAACCTCAAAAATATAAAGAACCAAATAAATCATTCTATCAATACATGAAAAAAGATCAAAATCTACCGAACAAAACAGTCCACAGCAACAACAGTTCAGGAAAACCACTCCCGAACAATACAAATTATACAAGAAATCAATCACCATATAACTCAAGTTATAGAGGAAGATCACCAGAACGAAGAAACACGTATAATTCATCACAAAATCACTACAATAGACCAAATAGTCGAAATAACTACTCCAGATCAAATTCAAACACACAACGATTTGTTTCTAGATCTAATTCCCAATCAAGAAATAACTACTATCCAAACAACCAATCACGAAATTCATCATACAATAGGAATAGAAACTACTCCTATAATCGAAATAGAAGTTATTCAAACAACCGAAACCAGAATTACCCGAACAATCGATCAAGGAATAACTCATATAATAGATCGAACTATAACAGACCAAACAATAATTACCAAAACAGATCGCGAAATAATTCACAAAATCGACACCCAAGTTATAATAATCGTTATAGAAATTATTCCCAATCACCACACCGGAATAATAATAACTATAATAATTCTAATAATCGCCATAGAAGTAGTACACCTAAACATCAAAGACAAATCAATCAAGTACAATCTAACCCAGAAACAACATCAGACCCTCCAGGTATTGATGACACAGTAACTGAAACGTTACAACTCAATCAAATAAACTGTACATCATCAGATTCAGAAAGTGATACTGAAAACACTCTTTCTATCAATATGATAAAAGTCGAAAATGACTATGAATCTGTCATATATGAACAACCCTTTTCATCACACATATATGAAAATCAATCAGAATTTCTTCAAAATTATTACACTACACCCATAAATTCCACACCAACGACGCAAGAAACAAACGAGATTAACACTACAGATCAAACCAATAAAAATACCAAAACAAAATGCTTGAATACAAACCACATTTATCAAAATATACAAAAAGAACAACCCAAAGAAAAAATTTGGACAATACCATTTCTCTTAGAAAGCCCAAGAAATAAAGAATTTCAACCACCAGACCTTGAAATAGATTTTTTAATTGATTCAGGAGCAGAATCAAACATAATAAACATCCCCACATGGAATGAAATAAAAACTTTACACCCAAAGTTAATACCTCTTGAAACCTCCAGTAAGTTAGCAACAGCACAAGGATCAACATTGATAAACTACGGAAAAATCCAATTATTTCTCCTCCCCACCAGAACAATGGAACAAAGCAAAATTTTAAATAAGCCATTTAAACAAATATTCCATATCACTGACATTAAATATAATATCATTGGAATACCATTTATTTCGAAGTATATACCAACAATTAACATACTAAATAGTAAAATATTAATCAAAGATAAATATACAAAAACAAAAGAAACATCCTTAACATTTTTTCAAAGATTAAATAAACAACCACCATTCTTTTCAAAATTCTACCCGATATTTAACAAACAAAGAAAACACCTAAAACCACTATCAGGAAATATCTATAATTTTTCAATCAAACAAGTTCACCAATATGATAAAGAACAAAACAAACAAAAATTTTATATGTCAGAATTTGAATTCAAACCTATTCACAAATTTTTCAAAATCACAATCTCATCCATAAAATATTTGAAAAATTCGAATTCCGATATCATTTCCTTACATGTCTATAACAACACACCTTACCAAGTAACATTACCTTTAGGACTTTTAGGATATTGTGAAACCAACGCTACAATATCACCAATACACGAAAAAGCCTATCGCGTAAATAATATACTCCAATTACTAGATATTTGCCAATCTACAATTCTTAATGAAGAATTATCTATAAATAATATAATAAGTAACGAAAACAGAAATACGGATTATTTCACAAAAACTCCATATTTCAAACCTACATTCAACATAAGTAACTACACAGAGGACCAACAGAAATTTTTAACAATGTTTAATTTCCAACATTCACAAATAACACAAGACGAATTCGAAAAATTAGCCAAACAGCTAATTAAATATTCATCAGTCTATGCAACATCAAAATTCGATGTTGGGAAAATCAGTTCATCACTACATCTCCCGTTAAAACCAGACGCAGTTTTCAAAAAACAGAGAGCAAGTAAAGTACCAATTCACTTACATGATAAAGTGAACAGATTACTCGATATTTTAGAACAATACAACATTATATCACCAGTAAACAAAGAAGAACAACCAAAAGGCAACACATTCATCAACCCTGTTATCATTCTAGCTAAAGGAGAATCATTAAAAATCGTTCTCGACGCTAGATACCTCAATTCACTCATAGATGAATCAAAATGTAATTGGCCCATTGAACCAATACAAGTTATTTTAACAAAAATAAACGGCAAATACTTTACAACCGCCGATATGAATAGTGCATACAATCAAATGCCACTAGATGAACAATCACGACGTTTAACACAATTTGTTATAGGAAACCAACAATATGAATTCAACCGCTTATTCTATGGAATATCCATAGGACCAGCAGCATTTTCAGCTTTTATGAGCAAAATTTTTAGACCACTAATACTCAAGAAAAACGCAATCACCTATTTAGACGATGTTTTTATGCAATCACAAACAAAAGACGAGATGTTCAATGTTTTAGAAAAATATCACCAATACTTCAGAACGAAAATCTGAAGGCCGCCCCCGATAAATCACACTTCTTTTTGACAAGAGTTAAATTTTTAGGACATAATATAGAAAGAAAAACAATCACTCCATTGAAATCACGCATTGACGCTATTCAAAAACTTCAACCACCAACAAATAAAAAGAAAATCCAAGAATTTCTTGGAATGTTAAACTTTTTAAGTAAATATGTTTATAAAATGCAATTATATCTACGACCATTTTATAACATCCTTAGACAACAAAATAATTTTGAATGGAACACAGAACATCAAACACGATTTGAAGAAATAAAGAAACTTTTAACTGAACAAATTTCAAACACAATTCCAGATTCAAATCAACCATTTTATGCAATGTGCGATGCTTCGAACTTTGGCATCGGTGCAGCACTATTACAATCACATAATGGTACAAATAAAATGAACCTCATATCAGCAAATTCTCGATTATTCACTCAAGCAGAGCTACGACTCTCAACTCTAATGAGAGAATGTACAGCCATAATATATACACTGACAGAATATGAATTTCTGATACTTGGATCAAAACATCCAACAGTTCTATTCACAGACCATAAACCAATCATCTTTCTCTTTACACAAAAATCTAACCCAAACCACCGAGTTTACAGATTTCAACTAATTCTAATGAAATTTCCAAACTTACATATAGTTTGGACTGCAGGAAAAAATCTTGCATTACCAGACACCTTAAGTCGAAATACACCACCTGAATTACTTACACGAAAAACAACAGTTGAAATACCCAAAAACATAAAATTCTACCTTGCAGAAAACGAAACATCACCCCGATTGGAATGCAAATATGCAGTAAAAACTGATATTGAACAATCACAAATAAATAATTTACAACATTTCCCACTTTATTTAGATTGTCAAAATAATCATTATGAAGTTGATTTACTTGGAACATCAACTTTCAAACCAATCCCATATTCTCAATGGATAAAAAATAACACCCAACAAAAACGAACAAAACAACACCCGCCTAAGAAAGACCATTTTCCACTAATTGAAAAAGAAGATTTAACTGATAAAATAAATTTATCTGGACCACAAACAAATGATTCAAAATACACAATAAATCAAGTTTTTGACCTTCACGACCCACTTGACACAATACCCTTATCTAAATTAGAAATCGAAAACATTTTTCTCCCCCCAACAGAAACAATTACAATTTCAACACTGAAACAATATCAAAACCTTGACCCAGTAATTCGACAACTGAAATCATGGCACAAATATAAAACTAAACCTATCAAAGCAGATTCAACCATTCTAGGAAACAAAACACTCCTCCGATATTTTCGAAAATTCAATAATACAACAATTAACGAAAATACAGACCTTTTAGAGTATAACCTGAATGAATCTACAGTTCCATGTCTCCCTATAAGTATGATTCTTATAGCTTTTAATATTTCACATACACAAAATATTAAAGGACACTCTGGATCAGAAAAAACATATTCAAATTTTATACAAAACTTTTATTTCCCAAATGCACCAATTTGGATAAAAGTACTATGCAATGATTGTATAGTATGTCAACTAAATAAACCTTACCCGAATCAAAAACAAATAGCACAAAAACAAGATTTTAAAGGACAAAGTTTGTACTTTAATCATCGTATCTCATTTGATACTAAAGGACCAATTTCACCCTCATCAGAAGGAAACTCCTACATTATGGTAATTGTTGACGCATTTACACATTATGTAGCACTTAACCCAGTACCACATTGTAACGCTTATTACGCTTACACAACACTCTATGAACACTGGATAGCAAAATTCGGACTACCAGAAATTTTAGTTACAGACAACGGTACAGAATTCATAAATAATGAAATTATCACACTATGTCATTTATACAACATTAAACACAAACCACGTACATCTCATGCACCTTGGACAAACGGCTTAGTCGAAGGTATGAACCGTTCATTACAAGAATATCTTAGATGTATCATCAACGGAAATGATACAAAATATACCGAATGGTCAGCAGATGTAAAATTATTTCCCTTAGCATATAATTCACAAATTACGACAACTTTAGGAATGTCACCATACGAAATGGTTTTTAACCAAAAGCCACGCAAACCAATAATGTTTACAGCAAATTCTCATAAAAACGCACAAGGTTATTGTCAACCAAATAAAGACTCAATTTGTTATAACCTACCTTTACATACACACGATGAAGATCATTTTCATCACCCACAAATTCTTAAACTAGCCTCCGGTACACACACCGAATGGATTCTAAATAGAGATAAAAAACACAATGAAATTTATCAAAAAATAACAAAAAAGTTATTACAAAGACAAAACATCAATGAACAAATCAATTCACGTTTTACACCAGCCTCCGATTTAAAAATTGGAACATTTGTCTTAATACCTAATTTTAATACTCAAAAAGGAATTTCTAAAAAATTACAACCCCTTCGAAAAGGACCATACCAAATAATTGCAAAACCCACTGATGTCACATATAAAATTACCGACTCAAACACAAAAGAAATCGTTCAACATCGAAACAACCTATTACCTTATTACCCAAAAGAATACGCACTCCGCGAATTAACTCAATTATATTCTTTCACAGGATTAAAAATCATTCAAAATGAACCACATCTGAAAAACACAGAACAAAATGATAACCCCACCGAAAATCAAAACACAAAACCAACCGCCACCAAAAACAATACACAAAACCATAAAGAATCTCCAAAACAAAGAAAAAATAGAAAAATGACAGAACAAATAATACCCCAAGAAGAAATAGACAAATCTAAACATAGAAAAACAACAAGACTCCGAAATCAACCACGTAAAAACTACAAAATGTTCATCCCCCAATCTAAAATATTAAAGAAAGTAGAATTTAAAAAGTAATTTTAAGATTTCATACTTCACAATCTTGAAACCTCCGTAACATTTTTCATTTCAATTTTTCAAAATAACATGCTCACAAGTACGCAATAATCCTAGTTCAAAATAGACCAATAGGATTCATCCAATCCGCCACTTTCTCTAACTCAAACTAAGATCAATTAGACGAATAATCTAGAACTCCAGGCACATCTCTAACTATAACTTTACAACCTCCAGGTCAAAAATAAGCAAATCACTCCAACTTGACAACTAAAATAAATATCACCATAATACCGTACCCCTCCCTTATCTAATAACCCAAAGATCAACAATATTTCCCCAACTCAGACCACGAATACCCCCAAAACAAATTTGATAACTTAGCCTAAAGTAACAAAATGAAGATTTTAATTAGCCTAAGGTATAAAAATCTCACCATACCCCGGATCATTTGACAAACAAAAATAAAGAAAAAGACAACCTCCCAGTCACCATGAAAATTGCCCCCAACAATTTTTTACAAAACTCAACCCACTTGTCAAAAAACTAATAAATAATTCGACCACACTAGAAAATCGCCTCAAACAGCAAAAAATATTCGACCAAGAGATCATTTCTTAAATGCTCTTCTCTCAAACAGTTGCTCAAATACTTATAAATTTTAAACATTTTTTTTCAATACTTGAAGCCTTTATAATATTTCTTTTTGATATACTTGAATCTTTTCTAATAATCCTAATCATTTTTTGTAACATTTTTTAAATTTTCTACACTCTACTCGAACTATTCCTCCAACTTTCCAAAACCCTTGAATATATCCACAGGTACGATTTTAACAACTTGTCTAAATGATACGAACAATTTTCAGTAGAACCGATATTTTTTTATTGTTTGTAATTTTCATAACATTTTATCATCCCTCATTTTGACCATCTGTAAATGTATAAAGAAAGCAATCCTCACATTTGCCCTAGCAACAGTCCTTCTAATTCTTTTTTTGGAAGAATATTATAATAAACACAAAATATCTCACTAAAGTAATAATTCAAAAAACCATCAAAAATTGCTACCCAACAGTCACAGAATCAGTCTTCACCGACATCATCCCAAGATAACCAAACACCACCTTCAATTACTCAAAACCCTCAAACATCTACACGAATTTCTTTTCAAGACAATCCATACACTTTTGAAGAACGACATACTCGTTTATCAGAACCACTAGAACCAGTCCAACGACAAGCACCTTTAAGCGAACCAACATATAACCTATACCCAACACTACCACAAGAACTAAGTAGAATAAGAAATTCTAGTCAAAACCAAAATACAGTCGAAATAAATAGACAAATTATACATCCTCGACGAAACAGAAATCTTCAAACTCCCCGAGTTCATTTTGATATACCTCAATCCCCATCACAAAACACTCCAGAAAACCCCATTGGTATATTACCAGAAACCCCTACGCTTCTTTCACAACGTAGCACCTCAAGCCTACCATCAGATTACTTAGGTTCAACACCAACATCTGAGCAAATACGTGAAAATCCCTTTAACCCCCCAAACCAGGCATCACGACTACCATATTGGACTACACATTCATTTACACAAGGTGAACCAAATTTAGTCAATGACCCCATAGATATTTCTACGGATACAACAACATCCTCATCACTACCAGAAACATTATCACTACCATCAACACCATCAATAAGCCAGTTTTCACCACCACCCTTTAACTTAACCTTTCCAAATAATCTCGACGCCAGATATCGAGAACAATCATCAATAAATATTCCTTTAAGACTAGATTGGAATACATTCACAGCACCTCCACCACTATTTGGACAACATCAAGAAAGTAACCGCCTTCATAACTGGGCACTTAATAGATTACAATATCGCCAAGATATTCACAACGATATCCGTGATCACAATATTCAAATACTCCAACAAAACAGTTTACAATTAAAGTTTGAAATCACAGTTAAGTTAAATAATATTACCCAACATCCCTACCCATTAAACCCACCTAACATAACAGCTCAATCACTACCACCACCGTTTATAACTACTGAAGTAATATACAAATACGACAGATATACCAAAAACACAATTGGCTACATTACATTTTATAATCCATACTCAGGATTATCATACACATGTATATTCTAAAATTATTAATTTTTCTCCAACTCCCTTTTCTAGTAATCTCAGATCAAAACATAAACCCTTCTCCTCGTACAGGACCACAAGATTTATTAGTAACACATTACGATTGTGAAGAAAATGAACAAAAAACACTACACAAATATGCAATAAATCAAGTATCACAATGTGAAACAGAACCACAAGCTATAGAAACCACAGATGTAATAGCAACACTCTATTCAAAAGCCCGAGCAACAACAGTTACAGGTTATAAATTCACAGCAACATTTTCCGAAAAGAAAGTACATTGTTCACAAGTCTCGAACGGAAACAAAAACCGACTTGACCATGAATCATTCTATCAAAGTAATATAGAACGTCTTTTACATCTCAATCCCGACGATTGTAAAAATGAATTACTTAGACTAAACATCACACAAAATAAAAACTCCCAAAGAAAATTAGTTAATTTTCAAGTTTTTTCAGACTCTGTACATCAATCACAACTTGAAAGACACCAAGGACATATAAAACTAGACGAAAAATACCCGTATAACGGCGCACACGGACGATTAACCTATGACCTACACGACAAACATTGGATACCACACATTGGTATAAATGACCCATCAAACTGCAAAGCAGACACAAAAAATAAAGGATACCAAGAAATAATGTTTTTCGATTGGAAAATACAACTCGAAAAAATACAACTAACACGAGATTTATCAGATAATACAATGATCTATCAAGGAATCCGATTACCTTGTAAAAATGATCAAGGTTATTGCGACCCTACAACGAGAACACAAGCAACAATTGTTTGGTTCCCCGAAGATACATGTACAACATTTCAAGTAGCAAAAATACACGCTCGTATGATAAAATTTCACGAAAAATATTTTATACAATCAATTCCATATGAACAAGTCCATCCATCACGAAAACTAAGTTCTAATTTTAGAAACATAGACAATATAGAAAACAAATTGACACGTTTTCAAATATATCAAGAAACAGAACTTGCATGTAAATACAGGAATCCACTTCACAGAACACAATACTCTGAAATATTAGTTGAATACGAAAAAGGATTCGACATGACCACTGGAAAAATAAAAATCGACCCATATGCCACAGGTCATCCTTTAAACGAAGGAACATCCTATATACCAGTTAATTTTCAAAAAAGCAACGGACAACCTGGTGGACATCTAAAACCTCAGGACACCAGAAGCACACGCTTACAAGAATTATCACTAATGAACACTACATATTTCGGTAATATCCACTATGATATTCATTTAGATATGAAACTAGATTATACAATTAGCCGAATTTTTCAAGAAATGTCACTCTCCGAATTAGAAACACTACACCAATTATGCGAATTAGAACGAACACAAATATTACAATCACTTGCACTAGCAGTATTAAAAATACCCTATGCAGGATACTTATTATCTGGAAATAGATCAAATTTTTTAGACTATGAAGGAAACATCTTATGGTTTTATACTTGTACTAAAAAAGTATCACCACTATACGTTTTTGAAGATAAACGATGTTATAAAAGAATCCCTATCTTTTATAAGAATAAAGTACATTTCGTGGATACACTTTCACGAAGAACCTATTTCTGGGATACCGCAGTCCCATGTGGATCAGAAAACAGCCACAATGTAGTACAACTAAACCCTGATGAAAATAAATATTATCTTCTCACACCATATCCCACATTAATGCAATCACTCAAAAAATTTTCACCAGAAAGCATTCGCGCTATTGCTCGAAACCCAAATATAGACTTACAATCAATAGGAATCTATTCAAAATCAGATATTCAACATCACATTAGAACACAACAATTCCAAGAATTATTAACACAAATGGACACTATACAAAGACAATCAATAGACCAAAATTTACGCAAACTTGCAGAAACCGCAGGATTTGCCGATATCTACACGCAAGACTATAGCGGATATTTTAAAGACATTAAAGATTATATATATCTAAACGGTGAAAAATACCGTCCCCAAGATATATCACCAATTAACATTTTTAGCTTTGTTACACTCAAAAATGAGATCCTCGATTTTCTAGGATGGCCCTACTACATCTTAGAAAAATTGACTATTTTATACGCAATGTTTAACTTTATTGGATTTCTTTTCTCACTTTTAAAAGGAATCTACAACACATGTGCTATACACACACAAGTAAACAGACAAGCAAGTGTAGCACGCATACTATTTGCAGGATTTTTTGGAATCTTTTCTACATCTATAAACAAAATTCTTTTAGACGCACAAATAAAAGAATATAACACAAAAATAACAACACGACAAAATACATACGACGAAGAACATAACAATGTAGACATAACGCCAACGGCACCACAATTACCACCCCTACCAAATAACCACCCACTATCCCTAGTCCCACGAAATTTTCGAAATTTAGCTATCACACATAATCCAAATTTTCGACTCACCACATCACAAAGTCCCATTCAACATATAATGACACACCAGTCACAAGATGATAATACTTATGAACAAATTATTGAACAACCCCATACCACCGCTTTTCAGTCTCAAAATAATCATTTTTTTAGCCCACGATGAGCCGCCAACTTGATCACTACACCGATCAAATTCCCACCCAACCAATCTTACCTCTCCAATCCCAATAATACCACTTTTTGCTTTTCCGCCACACGATTTCCCATCTAGTAATGTAACATCAGGCATGAATTCCGACACTAATTCACACATCTCAGTTTTATACTCCATCTCACAGCTAAATAACCCGAATATTGAAACCCCCGATGAATTCGCCGACTCAGAACCATCCCCATCCAATAATTTTCATAACTCTTCTAATTTTTCTCAACCCCCTTTTCAACCCATATTATCCAATAACCCTGACCCAATTACTCCCACACCCTCTTATGCTTCCCAAGTTACCCCAACCTATTCCTCATACCATTCTGACCAATCATCTCATTCTCCAGACACCCCCCGAATCTCCCCAGAGCTAGATAATTTTATTACCCTTCAACAACAACCCTACCACCTTAATACCCCAACCATAAACCAAATCTCTTCCACAATAAATTCATCCAACCCCCCTACCCCTACACCCTCTTCAACTTATACTGAATCATTAGCACCATCATCCACATCAACTGAATCTTCACTCAACACTAATAGAGCTTACCGCACTTTTAAAAGAAAGTTCCCCAACCATCCTTTCCCAGCAAAACCAGGAACAGTCCGTGAATACATCAACCACCCCAAGCATACTAACACAAAAGAATTTTTAGCCATCACCTTACCCTCATTCCCACAATACACCTTAAACACCCCCCACGACACTAACGAAACACGCAACTTCGTAGATGAATACGTTTTAATGCCTACTCTCTCTTGGACCTCATATTATCATTTCACTAACCCTCTTTGCTTACCTTTATCTAACACTCACATTGATATAGAACGAAATACGGACATGCTATATCGACTCACTACACCACTAACACCTAGACAATTTACTTACGTTGGATATAAAAAATCACTAAAAACACACACTGCACCTAGAGCTAACGAATATACACTCGAATACTATGATCATAACATCATCAGAGCTAACCAAGATCAATTCTTAGACGACGATCGCTTCGCTAATCCAGAGAAATTTTTACCGAGAAATTTTTCATCAAGACACCATATACATTCACACTAAACATCTTCGACCGAAAGTTTGATCACATTATTTCAGAAGCACTAACAGACACACAAGCATACGAAAGTTTTAAAGAACGCTTCCAAATATTTTCACTAACCTTCCATTTTCTTGCACCACACGAAAGAGATTTACACTGCTCACACGATATTATGTTGCGCACTAAACAAACCCACACATATAGTTATTATCGCTTCATCCAAAATCACTTTGATCTACACACACCTTCTAGACAACCACACCATCGTTTTCAATTCATTAATTCCAAATACACTTCACCATTTTTCCTAAATTTCACATATTGTATTAAAGACACTAACCTCCATGGTATTCTTCGTAATTATGACCCCATAACCCAAATGTACATCTTCTGTCCCATCACCAAGACCTTCAACGCCGAAGAATCCCGACCCTTCCTTATCCCGCACGAGTTTGTACAACCTATAGAAATCCCAATTTTAGAATTCATCCACAACACTAAATTTAATCACAAATTATATAACTTAATCCAAAACACACCTTATGAGTTTGCAGTAGGCACTGAAGAACTAACCACTATTAAGGCACTTCAATTGCTTTGGCCACTGCTTCAGACTAAAAATATCATCCGCATCTTAGCTAAACTACTAACAACTTCAGAACTAATTCACGACATCTTCCCCCACGGTTTTTTCCCCGACGACTAACAGGTAAGTATGAATTAAGTAAATATTACTAACTAATTACAGTATTAAAAACTCACCATTCTTTATTCATGTTTTCCTTAGATTTTTAGCCTTCATCCGACGATCACCTACAAAAACCACAAAAGACAAATAAAAATCGCAAATTTCATCAAACAGATTTCAAAAATTCTATTAATCTCTTACACTTATAAATTTATAAATTTAATACCAATGCAGTAAATTCATTTCTAAAATTTTCCCCCACAAGCAGTAAATCTAATTATGATGAAAATTTGTATATTAATATTCCCCCATGACTAGCAGTAAATTTCTAAATTCTATGTAGTAAATTAAATAAATGCAAATGCAGTACTAACCTTTTGATATTTTCATTCATTCGCACAGAAATTCTATCCACACTCGCACAGCTCGCCCACGAAGAATTGTTTAAAATAATGAATTTCAGTTTCAAGTTTTCACACTCAACAACTCTAACATATAATAACATGTTTCAAACTTTCCTTTAACCCGGTTGGAAAGGAATCATATACTAAACAAAACTAACCAACGCAGCTTACTAAATACCACAAATCATAGAATAACAGCATGACTTAGAAAAAGAAACCAACGGTACCCAAACCGGATTAACCCAGTTTAAAACTGGATAATTTATTCTTTTGAAGACTATTATAAAGTCTAAGAAAGAAATAATAAAACACAAAAAAGTCGAAAGACAAACCCATACCACAAACAATTTGATTTTTGAAAAAAGGACACAACCAACAAAACATAAGTAAGACCACAACAAACTCAACATAAAACGTTGTCACATAACAGGACCCCTCACAAAAACCGCATGAAATCATACTCCCACTCCTGGCCTAACCCACCAGGAAGGACGTCCTGAGCATGCTCTATAGCCGGCCTAACCCACCGCGCTACATCCACGCTTTGTGACCACACCACTATTTTTAATAAGAGCTACTCAAGTGTGAGTAACTCTTCAAAATAACCGAACTAAAACAAAAAGCTTTTATGAAAACAACTAACTAAAATCATTATTAAAAAATATTAAACTAATAAAAGTTTTATAAAATGTAAAATCACATGATGCAATACATAGATCAGAATACAACACCAAGGACGAACATCAAAAGACAAGACGACCCCACTACACTCGAGAGAGAATGACCAACTACAATCGATATGCCGCTCACAATCACAACTCAAAGGATTTAGAGTACGACTTGACCTCGCAGAAAAGGACTTCATTGAACTAGACCAATGACCACCTCGATGTTCAAGTATACGTACAGATCCGAGTAACCAGGCATCCCCTCCACGCACAATCTCCACGCCATTCCCAAACTAGATCATACACAAAAGAAGTTCTCCACGCAGAACAGAAAAACCTGACATAGCAAACCATTCTGAAATCAGATTTGAGTTTGTTGCAAAGACGTAGTCGTTGTCACTAGAAGACACAACGTCTTATGTCTCTAACTCCAGCTTCCTGGAACTCTCCTAACAAAAGAGGAGACGGAAGAAAATTATGATGTTCGCCAAAAACAAACGTCCATCATCCATCCTTCGAATTGCAGAAGAACTATTCTAAAAAACTCTGTAAAACCCGGATGGGTGGAACCTGATCTAAACTACATTTTATGATTGGATAAATTAAATGTTTTACCAATGTAAAGTATTTAATATTAACCAATCATGATCCATCTAACTAACAACCCACTTATTTGTAAGTGCTGAAGTTACTTGTAATTTCAGCACCAGAGAGATTTGAATTTAACTTAGAAATTAGTTGGACTCTCCCGAGCACTTCAGCAGCCGCAATAAACCAGTATACCCTAGATCTATTGAGCCTAGCAGAGACTAGTTAAACAACCTGAGACTAGATAGTATAAGAGTAAGATTAGGATCGGTATTAGACTAAGAAGTTGCACGAATCTATCCGGCCGAAAATAAGATAGCGTGACGAGCAGACGGTGTACCCTATCCGAAATTACTCTATGAGTTACACTTCGGTCCTAACTCAATCAGGTATCAGTTAGTTTTAACATTGTTAACTATTTGCACAGCAATCGGTTGTTTTTTGTTTTTGATTCTGTCCTGTATCTGTCTAATGGTTATGAGCAGAAATTAGAGAAGTTCTGAAAACAAATGAGATTAGATCTGAAGTAACCCATTCCTAAAATATCCAAGTGTTACTTAAATATTTTTCGTGAATTTGTTTTATTAACGCAATTTGGCCAAACTATTCAAAGCCCAGATTTTTTCCAGCAAAATTTAACTCTTATTTGATTAATTAGCGTACAATATGTATATTACAGAAACAATTTTTCAAAATTATTTTTCTAGCTGACCATTTTAAGTGGTTTTCTTCAAAGAATCATTAAAACAAAACAAAATCCAAGAATTGAGCAATTGCTCAAGTTTCTATCGTCTTGAGGAAAACACACTTCAAGAGTGCTCGACGTGATTTTTTGCTATGTATCTGCAAGAGTCGTGCAGAAATAAAAAAAAGTTGGTGAAATATCTTAAACAGCTTAATTTAGCGTCCTAAGTAGAGACTTTTTTACAGAAAAACTCACATCTAAATTTAAATCTAAAATAGGTTTTTTATTGAGCCATCCAAGCATCACTCTATTATTTCATAACCATTTCAGGTCAAAAATTTAGGCCAGGAAAAATAAGTTCAACTCTGAAGCAAAACACTCTTCAGCTTCGAGAATGTTTAGAACACTTTTTGAATTTTATTGGAGAACGTCAATTTTATTACCTTCATAACCTGAGAAAGCTTCAACCGGGCAACTGGTTTAATTTGCCTACTGATACAATTTTGAGGCTCGTTAGCAACAAAAAGCAAGTCTCAAGTTTGAACACCCGAGTTGAACTGCCATAGATAATTATCGATTGATCAGCGATTTTCAAAAAAATTAACATCACCGATTTTGGTGCACGTCCATGATCAAAAAATATTCAGTTCAGAGTTAGAATTTCAGGGCTGAAATAACACCGCTATGACCATGAATAACACTGATTGTTTGCCAACTCAAAGCTAGTTTAGTGGGTGAAATAACACTGCTATAACCCTGGATTCTTCTTAGAATCTCTTCATGATTATTTCGCAATGCTGGATTCTGTTTCAAAAATTGTTAAATCTCGTTTCTTCCGTTTAAATATATGCCACTAATTTATCGCCTAGTTTTTTATTAAACTGAAGAACGTACCATTCTAATACATCCCTCTTATTATTATTAATTATTAACACCTTTACCCAGGGGCGGATCTAGGATTTTCTCGAGGGGGGGGGGCGGATTTTCAAAAAAATTTCGAAAATTTTGTCGACCTTTTTTTTTAGGTCGACCGAATTGATTTTTGAGCTCTCCCTAAGCATGGTTTAGTCCCTTTTTTGGCAACATTTTCTGCGCTGCAGGCAAAAATTTAAAAAAAAACAGTCCAAAAAAGGCGTTTTTAGGCACTTTTTGGAAGTTTTTAACCAAAAAATTGCGTTTTTTTGGCGCGCGCTCCCCTCTCAAAAATGGAATATATTGGCGCCTAAGGCGCCTTTAGAAAAATTTTAGGGTCGGTTGGCCAGAAATAAATTTCTTAAAAAGTACCAAAGGGGGGACCCTTTGGGTCGGCAGGGGGTCGAATCCCTGAGGGGGGAGGGAAACGTCCGCCCCCTCCCCTAAATCCGCCCCTGCCTGTACCCTCTATTGCATCTATATTACTTACCTACTATATACTTTACTATAGGGAGTCTTCTAAATCTAAATATTCTTCAACATCTTTCGTGAAAAAATTAACTTAAAATGATGGGGTGAAAATTCAAATGACACAAATCATACACCTGCTGAACAAAAATTTTTTCTAAAATAACTTTTTTCAATGTTTTTGACTGAATTTCAGCTAATGGATTTTTTTACCGTAAACAAGGCATGTAAAAAACTTTGAAAAAGTTCCTTCAGCGCTGATTCATGGTTTTAACGTGGCTAATTTATTCATAATTATCGCTGAAAAAGGTAGCCATGAAATTGCTCTGACTCATCGGTAAAAGTTTCAAAAATTGGGTATCTCTGCATCAGCGATAGCAGTCTATAATAGTCTGGGTTGACCAAAAGTTACCATGTTAGAACTTTTCTTTTAAGAGTTTCTTTTAAAACTAGGATCCATGAACGTTGCAAGATAGGGACTTTTTCTTATAAAAAATGTAAGATAGTGACTTTTCTTACAAAAAAAGTTGTAAGATATGAACTTTTCCTTTAAAAATTTTCACAAATTTTGAATGTTTAATTTTCAAAGTTTTTTATAACCAGTCTAAATTTTCTTCTCTGTCGCAGAGTACAATAACGGAAACTCGTAGGCCATACGACTCGTAGGCAAAACTCACTATCTTTATAGATTTAGTTTTTATATGATAACTAGACATTTTGTCAATATGTACCCCCGGATACCACACGTCCGCAGCTATAGGAAATGACAAGTTGATTTTTTTTAAAAAAGCAAAAAACAGAAAGCTTTTGAAAGAACAGGAAGCATCAAAACTTGCCAAGCCGTATATAAACTTTATAGATAGCACAAAACTGTTTTGATGGTCTCTACCATATGGCTTACAGATGTTAGCATAAAGCTCAAAGACTTTCTGCAAAAAAACAATCAAAAAACATCTCAAACACGTATTTTGTCACTAAAAAGAGCAAATCGAATACGGAAAAAAGTAGAATTTCTGACTTTTTAATTCTTATCGCCACACTTATATATGAACCAAACTGAAAAACAGGGAAGGACTTCGCTATTATTGCAGACGAGGTTTTTGCTACTTTTGTTCAAGGAGTCAATTCTGAGTAGACAAGAATCAGTTTTTCTTATCACATCGTCCTTTTTCACCAAAGTCATGTAGATGTTATGAAATTTCCTAGTCTCAAAAACCTTCACACCTAGCGATAGCAAATTTTATAGAGAACAATGGTCTTTTTTCCAACTATATTCTGACCACAGTCCTAAATAAAATCACGGAAAGACAACCCCACCGCATGGATTCCCGCATTGGATTTCCATGAATAAAAAACGATTATAATTGAGTTTCCTTGTCAGTGTCCCAAAAAGTGAAAACATATCGATTATAATCAATTAAAAAAGGATTATAATATTACTGTTTTTCGAGGCAACAAAATGGTGGGTTCAGATGGGGGGGGGGGGTGGTGGGTTCAGGTGGGGGTTGTTCATGTGGGGGGGGGGGGTTTGGTTCAGATGGGGGTTCAGAGGGGGGAGGGGAGCAAAGGGGAAACGTTAGGGGGATTGGAGTGGAGCAAAGGGGCAAACGTTGAGGGGGGGGGGGGGGTGGGGGGGGTATGGGAGCTCAACGGAATCTTTTGCAATTTGAGTTTAGGTTTTGAAATGGATTAGGCCAGGCCAGGCCGTACACTCGCTTTGCAAAGTTTCCGCATCACTCACTTGATAAATGCTGAAATTATCGCAAAATTTTGCACGACACGCGAAAAAAAAATTAGTGGAAAAAATCCATTTTAATGTGATTTCGTACTTATTATAAAATCCATTATAACGGAATCAAAATGAATTATAATGCGTTTTGTTTTGGCGATTTAAAAAATTTAAATCTATTTTTAGTCCAATTTTGTTGTTTGAACGTAACATGGGAAACGGTTATATTTACAACATTATAGACCATGAAAATCTATTATTGTTCCGACTTTAGATACGAAAGTAACGGAATATTTGTGCTCGGGTGGGTTTTTTTTCTTCACACAAAGGTCGACTTTTTAACTAGCCATTTTTGACGAAATTTTTAAATATCATTCAGAAGGTATTATTGTCCTGAGCTTAAACTTGAAAAAATATTTCACCTGTGATAGTTTTTTGTAAAGTTATGAGGGTTTAAAAATTGCCATTTTGGCCAGTTTGGGACAATTAATGCGCGATACATTTCGCGCTATTGACGCGTAAGCGGAGAGTTAAACCGTCTTAAAATCTTTCCAAATTGGTTAAAAGAACTTATTGGCCATAACTGGTTTGTTACAAGGAGCGAAATCTATCCTTTTGTACTTTATATGGCGTGTGGGTGGATGATTTTCATAGTAAATTTCAAATTTAAGGAAAAAAAATTCATTTTTTTAAATTTCATTGAATTTTTTAATGTTATTACTGCTCCATACACCTTAAAGGCAGTCGGAACATTCAGGGCCTCGCCCTGATACAAGCAGTCTTGTAATGGATTTGTGTTCACTTTTCTTAAATGCGGGTTTGGCTCCATGACTACCCAAGGAGCCCATGTGTGCGCCAAGACTTTGGCCAATACGCTCAACAAACGGCTATGAATGCACTTAATCATTAAAACGTTAGCAGTTTATCTCAGATTCAATCCTGAATTGAGTATTGGAAGCAAAATCGACACGGTTAGTTATTTTAGAAAACATTGGAGTAGGTGACTGTTCTGTCTTTTTTGATGTGAGTGGCAGTTTTTCGAATGTTTCGATTCTCATAAATTTTTTGTTCCGACTTCCGAAGAAAACGGGAAATTTATGCTTGGTGTAGTTTGTTTTATTCAGTCAATTGTCGCCGATCAAAATAATAGTTTTTGACATATTTTTTATCCCCATTGAAGCTATTAAAAAGATATTTTACCACCGATTAATTTTAGTACAGTTCTGGGGGTTTGAAAATTGCCAAATTGGCAATGTTCTTGACTAAATTATGCGCGCTTTGAAGAGTTTATTCATATCGCTGAAAGCGTAACGCAATTTATTGATGCGTGGCGAATTATCCCGCAAAACAAAATCGTTCTAAATTGAATTGAAGCTAGCTAATCAGATCGACCGTATTAATTTTTTACGACTCATCATTTGTCACTTTGATATTATCCAAAGTTTACGGCTTTTTAGTGTTTTTTTTCCCAAAAACTGTTCGAGATGAACTCATGGACAGTCAGAACATTCAGGGTTTTGCCCTAATATACGGGGGCTATAATCATGCACGATGGACCGAATGGGTGAAAAACTCGTGGGGAACGACCGAAAACAAATTAAGCCGAATGTCAATTTTATAAAAAAAAACTCAAATGCCATTCAACCAAAATGATTTAACTGAAGCAATATTTTGCATTTTTCATAACAAAACCCTTGAAATATAAAGTTTGTTCCAAATCGGCGGCAGTCAGTGACAATTTGAAAATTTGCATTTATCTGCCGTTTTTATATTCGGCCAATATAAATTTTAAGTCCCTGGAAATGTTTACTCTCGTTCAGATTTTCTCATTTTCTTTCCAAATTGACAGGAAAAATGACACTTTTTTGAGCAGCTATCATTCCAAACTTTGTCAAATTGGAATCTCCCAAACCACCAATGGCTTAGAACAATTGTTGGTTGATCATACCTTTTAAGCTTTCAGATGTGCATTGAAATTCATGTCCGATTTTGTTCAAAAAATCAAAAGTTGTCTGCAAAATGCGGATAGAAAAATCATAAAAAATCAGAGAAACAAAAGGTTAATAGTGGTTAAGTTTACAAAAAAGCGAGCTTTGAAGCCACTTGCTTAGCTACTTTGTGATTCAACAGAAAGCTTCTGTGAAGTTGATTAACCTAGAACAACCAGTGAACAGTGCCTCTCATCAGTACTGCCCAGTTGATGGTTCTAGACTAGCCAGCTCGGGGCGAATTTTTTTTTGGGGGGGGGGGCGGTCGGACGCCCCCCCCCCCCCCCCCTCAGGGATTCGACCCCCTTTCGACCCAAAGGGTCCCCCCTTTGGTGCTTTTAAGAAATCCATTTTGGGCCGACCGACCCTAAATTTTTTTTAAAGGCGCCTTCGGCATCAATATATACTAATTTTTAGGGGGGAGCGCGCGCCGAAAAAACGCAATTTTTTGGTCGAAATTTTCCAAAAAGTGCATAAAAACGCTTTTTTGGACTGTTTTTTTTCAAAAATTTAGGGAGAGCTCGGAAAACCAATTTGGTCGACCTAAAAAAAAGGTCGCAAAATTTTCGAAAATTTTTTGAAAATCCGCCCCCTCGAGAAAATTCTAGATCTGCCCCTGAGCCAGCTGATAATTCGTTGAAAACATTTGAACTGATTAAAAAAAAACCCTTATCATATAACTCCTATCTTTCTTGTTTTTTTTTCTGCATTTGAGATAAGTTTCTGCTTTTCGAATGAAGTGGGATCAACTGATATTTTGCTAAGAAGTGGTTCGACTTTCAAGTATCTCAGGCTACACGCTTTTCTTTTATTGAAGCGAACCTCCCCGTGATTTGTTTTCTCACGAAACCACTTAAAACTACATTTCATAGGTTTCAAATTAATTATCAGAATAGATAAGAAAAATAGTTGTCTTTTCCTCATTGTTTAACGTTGTCGCTCCTCTCCAGCCAATGCATAAATTTTTTCCTTTGTAATCTCTAGGAGTCAGATAATAAAATACCTTTTAGCAGGTTCCCATTTTAATATGATTATCTAATTAAAAACACCCTTAATTTTTGATACTTTTCTCTTTTATTGTAAACTGAGATGGTCATGATACCAAGGCAGGCTAATATGATAAACTTTAAGGCCCAAAATTCTTCAGTCTGATCAACTTAAAGTTAATTAGTAAGTAACAATTCCTCAAACATCGATTTTTAAAAGAAATGCTAACGAAAAGCGTAAAAGAAATGTTAACGAAAGCAAATGGAGTTTTTTCCTCGTATATAAAATTTTTCCTTGAAAATAATTGAATTTTGTGAATTTTAATGATGATAATAATTGCTAATAGTTAATTGAGAGGATATGCTCAATGCTTGTCACTGCACCAACATCATGTCAAAGTTTACTTGATCTTTAAATTTTTTTTAAAAAAATACTCCTCTTTCACTTTCGCTTGCAGATGTTTTCATTTGCCGTTTCACATAGAAATCTTATCTATGTACCTTCGTCTGCATTCGTTGAATTTGCTGAGCAACAAAAGCAGCATCCACTTCTGCAGTAGTAGCGAAGCCCTTTCCTGCGTCTGATCTTAGATTTTATATAAGGATGTCGATATGAGTATAAAATTGGATTCAGTAGAAAAACAGCCCCGTAAAATCCTTGAAAAAACATTAAAATTGCAGATTTTATCTCATCTTCGGCAGTAAATTGCAGGGGGGCTCTAGTTAATGAAGATAGTAGTAGGTATTGACGCGTAGTCGAAACAGCCATAACAATTGAGCTTGGCAAGGCGACGGAAATGAAAAAAACTCCAATGTAAAAGAAAGTGATAGTCATTTTAAATTGTTGCTTGAACTGCTTTTGCTCCTTTTCCTGTTTTAAGGTTGCATTAGCATCGTCTTCTGAGCTTTCTTTTTTGGGCGAAGTTGCAGAAAAACTGGTAGTTTTCTCTTCCTGGTTGCCGGATATTTCAATCGTATTTCCGCCAGAGTTCATATCCTTGAGCTCAATATTTTCGCCGTAGTGATATGTGTTTGAGAAACAGCTGTGCATCGAAATATTTCAAAAAACTCAATTTCGTCTGTCCTGAAAAATTGGCAAAATATGAAATCCTTTAATTTTAATACACACATAATGCGCATATAAATAAAACGGTTGACCCACGATGAAAAAGCAGGATTATGCGAGAACTTCAGTTATCCACGGAAAGCCGCTGTTACGCACCTGTTTATGAATTACAATCAATATTTTTATACATTTAACGAAATACAATCGAATAAGAAAAAAACTGTTGTCGAAAAAATTGCGTTGAGTGTCGAAAAAATTGCATCTGTCACAATTGGAAAACGAGAATTCAATTGACGACTGATTGAAAAAGAACACAAGCCAACTCAAAAACTTAGCTTCTAAGTAATTGAAGCAATCATAAAAGGATGCCAACTACTGTTTAAGCTATTGAAAAACCTCATTAACTTGAAATTTTTTAAAACAAAATAATAAGCTTAAAAGGAATAAGTAAAATTCTTAAATGGAGAACTTCGGCACCCGGAGTAATTTTTTACGCAATCAAGCCAGAATTCATGCATCCGTAAATTGCAAACTAAAAAGATGTTGTCAGAAAGCTTGCAATCGGATTTGATTAAAAAATCAAGGAAGTAGTACTATGCTAACGCTAAGTATATTCTCCGATTTGAGAAGCCCAATTTGTTGTCTGATATACATGGTCTGCTAAAAAACTGTCTACTTCTACCCATCAAATCGCCCTCAAAACAGGCTGACAATTTATTTCTCATTGTTGGCCATCAGGATATTTGTAAGGATGTTAAAGGCGTCGCGACAGTGATGAAGTGGATTAATTTTTCGTCAGCCTCAAAATCAGTCTTTTGTAATTTTCACTAATCTAGAACGGAAAATGATTTTCTAATTCTAATTTGTACAATGTTGTTGTGGAGATAAATGGCAATCAAAGCATATTACTAGTGATTTTTTTTGGATTTCCAGCTCCTATCAAATAAAATATTAACGAATTTATGAAAAAAGTCAACTGAATGCGCAAATACTTCAAAAAATCACTAAAACGGGTAATCGAAGTGAATTTCAAGCCCGAAAAACTACGAAAACTAATGTCTTATCGGTTGACATTAGTTTTTTTTTAAATTGATAATGTTCTTCTTGAGATGAGCTCTCTATCAAACACTACTGAGAGTGATTAAGGTTATACATTTTTGTAACCTGATGTGGGTCCTTTAATTATTTAATCTACGCTTTACTCATATGCACCATTTTATGAGTACTATGCCTAAGAGCTACTAGTGTTGTAAGAAGATATTGAAACTTAACTGGAAAAATGAAAAAAAACACTTGAAAAGATTCCAAAAAAATGAAAATTTGGTTTTCGAGTAGGTTTTGGAAAAAAAATGATTTAATTATGTTCCATTTGTTAGTTTTTTGGATTGTTCGAAACAAAGAAAATGAACATGCCGACTTTATGATTGCAAATAGAAATGAAAAGAAATGATGAAAAAAGTTCAGAAAAGCGTTGAATAGCCATTATAGTTTTTTGGTCAATCGGCAATCTTTTGATATAAACAAGTAAAACGGCTTTGGCATCTCGATTCAATAAAATACGTAGTCAAAACCGGTACTCTCTATTAATTTTTGTGTTGTCTTATCGCTATCCTTTCCATTTCTTATCGTTTTACAAAAATTTTTCAGGCGCATGAAAATTACAGAAAATATTTTGCTTCTACATGGCAAAAATAAAAAAGCGTTATATTGACCATTGATTTCTTTTTAACATATATTTCATTAAAATTGAGCAGGTCAGAACAAAGTTTGAGTTACATTAAGTGAAAAGTTTTTTTTCGAAAGCCAAATCTTTTGAAAGTAAAAGTTGCCGGATTGCTCCAAATGAAATTCAACCCGAAAAATTTTAAACAAAAAATGTCTCCACTAATACACTTTTGTGGTTCTTCATATTTTCTTTTCTTTTTCTCGAAATTTTTTTGAAAAATACAATTGCAATCAGACACTTCTGAGAATGAGAAGTTTCATTCAGTGTAAATATGAAATTTTTTTTGGAAATTTTGTTGTGCTTTGTAAATTTTTTAATCCAAGCCATGGAAGCGAATTTGAAATATATGAAGTTCTGACTTTACAGCATTTTTAAAAAAATCAACAAAGTCAGTTCCACTTGCTAATTTTTCAGTTTATTTGAAACAAACACACTGAGCCTGCTGCCCTCAATTGGCGAAAAGAAAATATAATCGATTTTATTACAGTTATAAATGTACTTTTATAAAAAAAAACTATGAATGATTATAGGCGCCAAATGTAGAATTTTAAACGATTTATAGTCCATTATAATGATAACATTTTTAGTGACATTATAATATATAATAATCAATTATAATAGATCATAAATTTTCCTGAAATTCCTTATAATTTGTTATTATAAAATATAGTCCCTTTTTCTGTCAAAACATTTGAACGCAAGAACAAACAATTATAGAAGATTACAGTTTAGCTATTTTTTGAAAAACAAAATCTTTAAAATAAGATGTCTTGTCACACTTTGGTTCATCTGAACACAAAGTTTCACCACGAAAGAAAAGTTTCGTAAAGATCCCTTCAGATTATTTGAAAGGTTTCCGCGGTAAGTGAAAATTAACACTTCGATATAAATAATGTAAGTTAAGCAATGTGCTGATATTTTGGTGGTTAAAACAACCTAAAAGGGGCATCATGAAACAACTTTTGATAAAGAAGAAGAAAAAACATTATAGTTTGAAATCATTTGAACACTGCTAAAAGAGTTTTCTCAATTTTACATCCACCAACGACTGCGAAAAGCATAAAAAACAAGCAATTCAGATGCAAAATCGAAGACCAAATGGACAAAAAGGGATTAAATCGATTATAATATATTATAATGGACTCTTTGAGCAAACCATATGATTTAGAAATTGGGATTAAAATTATTAATTAAAATCAATTATAATCGATTATATTTGTCTAGAAAAATAGATGGATTAATGATCAATTAAAATTTCTGAAGTTGTTTTACAATCGATTACCTTTTGATTTCCAAAACATTCATTTTAACCAATTTTTAATTGATTAAAATTAATTTTTTCAGTGATTTAGTAAAATTATAATATAATTGATTATTACGCTTGAAACTGGATGTGGGGGATTTCAAGATTGTAAAATAAGTTTTCTGATACAGCAATCAAAATGGTTTGTTAAAAAACTGAAAAAAGTTCTGAACAGTTATCGCGTTTTTTGGTGCATCTGTAATTTTTTAGAACCAACAAGAAAAATGGCCTGGGCATCTTTATTTCAAAAACGGAGCCAAACACTTATTAAACATTTCAAAAAACAAAAAGGGCCTTTTGGTCGATGTAGGCAAAAATTGGATGGGCAAAAAAACATCAGTTTTTTTTTTTCTTTAATTATTCATGTTTTATAATGCCTTGAAAATGATTTAAAAATTCAAAAGACGACTTTTTGTAATGTTTACCGTACTTTTTGAAAATTTTGTACTCAGGTTGCTTTTTTTTCAAGACCAGCGTGGTTTTTTTAACTAATAATTGTGGACTTGATATTGAACTAAATATTGAAGACTGTAGTAAAATTGAGCTTTTTGCCTTCGGAGCGTCTTTATCAGTGGATCCCACATACTCTGTTTTGTTATCATCGAGACTCTGACATAAACAAACACCATTAAACAGGACAACATGCACACTATTAGGAGTTTGACATGAGACCAAATAATGTAAGATAGAAAGCGGAAATCGGAATCAGACTTGCAGCATTCATAGCAAAAGTAGCCGAAATCATAATAGAGCACGAAATTAAAGGAATTTCTGATTTGGTTCGCTTCTGCAAAAACAAATGAAATATGTGGAATCAGCATAGCTAAAAATTGGCAAATTGTAGTTACCAAAATAATGCAAATAATTTTGCACATATTGCGTCTGTTGAATATAAGTTTGTAACGAATGGGGAATTGAAATGCAATATAACGGTTCAAAGTCATCACAATCAGCATAAGCAACGAAAACAGAATCAAAAACTCGTCGAAGCAGATCATAAATCCGTTAATTATGTGATTTGAGATGTTCCTTGATTTAGGTAGTAGGAAAATCACACTATTCCTTTTGAAATTATTATAGATTAAAAATTCTATCCATATCAAAAATAGACTAAAATGTGATGATGAAAAAAATACATTTGCGCTAATTAAGAAGAGTGGCGGCGCGATTTAAAAAGAGTTGCGCTACGACCTGAAAGAAGACTGGCGGCGCAACTGAACACAACTACTGGTGCCGCGACTTAAAAACTGACTGTAGGACTTAAGAAAAAGTTAGCGCCGCGACTCAAGAAAACAATTAGCCTTACGGCTTGAGAAACAAATGGCAGCGCGAATTTAGAAAAAAATTTGGTAGACTTATGAAAAGACTGGCTGCGCGACTTAAAAAAGACTCTGGCCGCGCGATTTCAGAAAATAAGGGAAAAGTGATATTAAAAAAAATGGCTAGAAAAGATTGGCAGTATGACTAAAACATTTCGCAGCGCCACTTCATAAACGATAGATTGCATGACTCAAAAAAAATTTCATTTGCCCGTCGTTCATTTTTGTTCCGACTTTCAATACGAAAGTAACGGAATATTTGTGCTCGGCGTGGGTTTTTTTTCTTCGACTTTTTAACTAGCCATTTTTGACGGAATTTTTTTATGTCATTCAAAAGGTATTGTTCCCCTGAGCTTAAATTTGAAAAGATATTTCACCTGTGATCATTTTTCGTAAAGTTATGAGAATTTAAAGATTGCCATTTTGGCCATTTTGACCAATTTGGGACAATTAACGCGCAATATAATTCGCGCTATTAACGCGTAAGCGAGATTTAATCCGTCTTATAAATCGTTCCAAATTGGCTGAACGAAGCTTATTTGCCATAATTGGTTTGTTACAAGGATCGAAATCTATCTTTTTGTACATTTTATGGCGTGTGGGGTAATGATTTTCATAAAAAAATTCAAATTTTAGAAAAAAAAAACTTCATTTTACTTTATTTCATTTAATTTTTTTTATGTTTTACTGCTGCTCAAAAAACCTTAAAAGGCAGTCGGAACATTCAGGGCTTCGCCTTGATACGAGCAGTCTTTTTAAATTTTTGCGCCGGTTTCCTTGGTTTTTGTCATTCGCATCCCCAAACCTTTATAGCATATCTGTTTAGAAGGAACTAAATTTGCTTAGCTTTTTCATCCAATATCATCACTTCATACTATGATTTGATCAACATTGAGAGGCAAACTGAGTATTTTATGAATTGTTAGCGAACTCCTCAACAAGGCTGCTCCTTTTGATCATTCTTTAATCTTGGGTATTCTGGATTGAGCCAACAAAGTTTCAACCTGTTCAAAGATTTGTCTCTGGTTTCCAGTGATTTGCCCACGCCAGAAAGTGCAACTTTTCAGTGCACAGTTTAGCCTCATAATTGCAACACTCAAATTATATAGAATCTATAAGTTTAATGCATATGGAACCTTTAGACGCAGGTTGTAATTTAACAGCAACGTGATTCAAAGCGCATTGATAAATAATGAAAAAAAACTATATTGAATTGTTACTGCAGCAAGCAGCAAATAAATAACAAAAAAATGACAAGCTAAAATAGCTGAAAAAAAAACTCCAGAAAAATTTGTTCTTAATTTTTGATTTGAAAATCAGACATAAAACTTGGCAGTGTCTAGCTTGAGAATTTTGATATGCAGATCTTAAACTCATAATTAAAAAAAAATTCTCAAGTGATCTATAAACAACCACAATTTGGGTTATTTTTTCAGCACTTTTAACTAACCAAATTTTTTCAATGATGAGTGATCTGAAAAAAATTGAAAACCTGAATTGCGGCATTGTTTATTACAAGAAAAGACTAGAAATAAATGAGCAGATATTTCAACCAAACTTGTTCTAGCTCAACTTAATTTGCAAACTCGCTTCCAAAAAACCCTTCGAAAATCTATATAAAAACCAACAAAAGCTAACATAATTTTAATCTACAAAATATTTTTAATCAGCAACTCCCTTTTGGATGATAACTATTTCATTTTTTTTATCATTTTGTTATTCAAAATGCGAATTATTAAGAGTGGACATAAATGGCCAGATTGGAAATTTTGAACGTTAAAACTCAAAAAAAAACTTGAAGGAAAGTTATCTTTATTTGAATTCACAAAGCCAATAATTTCAATAGAGTATTTGAAAAAATTTGACTTAGGAAAAAATTCCAAGTAAAAAAACCAACTCTTCAAAAATCGGAGCAATTACATAACATAGCAATTACTAAGTATAAAGTAAGAGGAGATCATTTTCAGTACAAAATGAATATAATCAGTTTTCTCAAGTATATCACCTATTCATGTGACCTTATGGGGCAGTCGGATCATTCAAGATTTTGCCCTGATACTTGCAGCGTTGTTTATAGCTCATGACTGTTTCAATATCTAGCTAAGACAGCAAATTACACAAAAAAATGGAACCTTACAGTTTCCTTAGAGCTGATTGCAGGAGCGGATCTAAGATTTTCTCAAGGGGGGGGGGGGAGGATTTTCCAAAAAAAAAAATATTAGGTTGACCAAATTGATTTTCCAAGCTTTTTCAAAGCACTAAAAAGACCCCATTTTGGCCAAGTTTTCTGCGCCGCAGGAAAAATTTTGAAAAATTATGAAAACATAGGTCAAAAAATGCGTTTATGGGCCTTTTTTGCAAAATTTTGACCAAAAAAGCGCGTTTTTTTTTCGGCGCACGCTCAACAATAAAAATAAAATATGTTCTTACGCCAAAGTTGCCTTTAAAAAAAATTTAGGGTCCGTCACCAAAAATGGATATCTCAAAACAGTACAAAGGGGGACCTTCCCTGAGGGGGACCTTCCCTGTCAAATCCCTGAGGGGGGAGGATAGTGGCGAAGGGGTGGAAGCGTCCGCTCTTTCGCCCTCCCCGCCCCCCCCCCCCCCCCCTTAATCTGCCCCTGGCTGTTTGGATGATTTTTTCTTATCGTTGTTGATAGTTTTAAAGGTAGTAAAAAAATTCAAGGCTTTGGCCTCATGCAAGCAGACTTGTCGTGGATTATGTAAACATATGGTTGTTTTAATGAATACTACCAAAATTCTAAGTCGGGTGTTTCGACCACGAATACGACCGCAAACTGTAGAAAAAAAAGAACAACAGAAAATACCATCAAAACTCCGTATAAGCCATCTGAAAATAAGTTATATAAAATAAGGAAATCTGAAGAAGACTTCTTCATCTTATATCTGAGAACGTTGAAAGTCAGAAAGTTCTGGTAACATACTGCAATCCCCAATGAAAATTTCAGTAAGAAAGTTGCGAGGTAGATAAAACCAAAAATGAAACCGTAAAAGTCAAACCAAACGAACCAGAAACCCTTGTTCAATTCTGTCATTTTATGGCTGTGATAAGGGTTATCCAAATAGCTGAAGAATCGAACACTTAATGAACTGAGTGATGTTCCAAAGCTCTAGTTGTTTGTTATTAACCTAACCTTGAGTTATGGATTACGGTTTAAACTAAATTTTAATGTTTGGTTTAGTCACTAATCAAATTACGCGAGTTGAACTGCTATAAATTTATTTGGATTTTCAAAAAACTTCCGAAGATAATTGGACTGAAACATCGAATGAAGTTTTGAAGTAAAACTGAATGCAGAAACCCGTCACAGAAAACCTTAGCAAAAGCATCATACAATTCATTTGCTAGAACATTGTGATTAATCATGTCACGCTTCGACTCCAGCTGGTTAATCGGCAGAAAAAAGATGTCGCAAAACAGTGCCAAAGGGAGTCTGGGGATCGAAGGTTGTGTGGGTTTCGAAGGATGCCTGGAAGTTCAATCATTAGCTTCATAACCACTATTGCAATCATGGGACCAAGAGATAAAAAGTTTCAAGATTGCAAAAAGAATTCAAAAAATATGAGCAAAATTTATATACTTTGATGTTTCTATATATTTTTGAAGGCTCTGGTTGGTTGAAAAAGTACCGAAACTTTTATTGGTGCTGGTGTTCAATCACTTCGTTGATAAGATGATCAAAATCCATAAGAAAGAAAATTTTCTTTTATGCAACGCAATTCACAACGTGGCAGCTGATGGCAACCTTTGGTAAGGTAAAGATCTCGATGAAACCATCAAATAACAAGAATAAACAATGATTATAAAGTAAAAATTGCTATATTGCATGATCAATAGAACATTAGTCCTGCTCTTTCCAAAACAACAAATATAGTTTACCTGCAATCAGGTTTCTTTAGTTTATTGCGGTTTACTAAATGCTAAATTACCCTATTTTGAATATGTTATTACCAAAAAACTTGGTAACTGCTTGATCCGGCATATGAACTATAGCAGAAGCATGATAATTGGAAGCAATCATGTTTAGAAAACATACATAAATGTATACAAATATACAAAAATACTTGCATAAAAACATATGTAAATACATAAAAACAAACATTCACACATACATACATACATACATACATACATACATACATACATACATACATACATACATACAGACATACATACATACATACATACATACATACATACATACATACATACATACATACATACATACATACATACATACATACATACATACATACATACATACATACATACATACATACATACATACATACATACATACATACATACATGCATACATACATACATGCTGTTTTGGATTCCACAAACAAATAGCTAAAACACTGTATTGCATAAAATCGCTCCAAAAAGACAATGTTGCGGATTCCGCAACAAAATTTACGGAATCCCTAACAAAGTTTGCGGAATCCGGAACAGCTTGTGGAAATAATAACCTATGTATTTAGTAAGTTAATCTGTCTTGCAATCCGCAACTGTAAGTCGAATCCGCAAATGTGAGCGGAATCCGCAAATTGTACGTGGAATCCGCAAATTGTAAGTGGAATCCGCAAATTGTAAGTGGATTCCGCAAATTTTAAGCGGATTCCGCAAATTTTAAGCGGATTTGGCATAAAATTGCGGAATCCACTTGCTTCTGCGGAATTCGCTTGCAGTTAGTTGCGGAATACAGAACTACTAGTTATATCCTTCTGTTGTAGAATCCGCGACAAAATAAATGTGCCGACAAAATTTGCGTTACAGGTATTTGTACGCGGAATTCACAGAAATGTTGTAGGTGGAATCCACTTACTTTTTGGAACATGTTTAAAAATTAGTCTCTGGAATCCAGGAACATACAGACACAAAATTTTGAGCCTATCCAGCTAACTATATTGCGACCGACTCGACCCAAGCTGGCTATGTTTCAACCGGCTCGATCGAAGGATAAACTGTTTGACAGTGTTTGAAGCAAGCCATTTAGTTTTGAACGGACTCAGCCGAATGAAAATTTGATCGACCGCAGCCCATTATATTTTGTATGGGATAAACAGGATAAACAGGGATAATTGGCCAATGCGGAGACGGTGCGACTTTTCAGAACAAGGCGGAGATGGCGCGATTTTCCAGGCTAAGGCGGAGGCAGCGCGCCTTTCTAGACCAAGGTGGCGGTGGCACGACATTCCTAACACTTTTCTCTATAGCTGCTCTTACTTTCGTGGATTCGCAAAATTAACCCTATTCTCAGTGCAATCGAAACACGCATAATGAAATTGATGGAGCTTGCACGTAGGTTCTCGTAGTTTCTTAATTTATCAGCTGCACCAAATGCTTTTGAATTTGTTTTTAAAACGTTATAATTAACTGGCTAATAGGGGAAAAATGACCAAAAGATAATAATAACCGATAGTTATTGAAAACAGTTGCGATATGAAACTTTCTTCAATTGATTTTCCTTAAAAACACCACAGTTGAAGTTCTGAGTGTATTCATATCTCATACAGGGCTCGACCCTGTTCGACTCATGATTCGACCCCCTTCGACTCATGATTCGACCCTGTTTGACTCATGATTCGACCCTGTTCGACTCATGATTCGACTTTGTTCGACTATAGTGTTTGTTCGACCGTCTAAATTTGCAATGAAAATCGGAGTCCGTTTGACCGTGTCGGTCGAATGATGAGTCGAACACCTCAGCCCGGGTCACACATTCCTGCTTGAAAGCAGAATAATTCCTTCTGTTAGCAATCAAAATCAAGCAGAACCTCATTCTTAGATATATTTTTTCGTTTGTACCTATGCCTAAATTTTGTTCACTCATTGTTAAAGAGTACAAAACATACGTGTTGGTGCGTACTTTTCAGAAATTGAAAACTCTATTTAACCGGGATGACCTAAAATTTTTATCATACAACAACGAAAAATGAATTTTTTTGTTGCAGATTTTTATTCAAATACCCCAATTCATTGTGTGGTTTGTGAATTGTAGGCGGATTCCGCGAAAGGCCGATCACAAATTGGTCATGGAATCCGCGATCCTGCATTTTTTCTCTGATATTCTTTGTTGTGGATTCCACGAACAAATAGCTTAAACATCGCTCAAAGTGTATCGCTCCAAGTTGATCCAAAAACAGCCAATTTTGCGTAACCCACAGATGATCCTGAGCAGTTTGTGGAACCCGGAACAATTTGTGGAATCCGCACAAAAATAGTATGTGAGCATAGTAAATTTACGAAACCGCAACTGTAAGCGAAATCCGCACTTTGTAAGTTTGTGGATTGCAGCAACAATTTTGTTTGTCGATTGCAGCAACAATTATAATTAGGTCATGAAATTACATTTTTGAATTTGATACATTTTTTGTTGGTGTCCGGCAATATTTTCTAACAGTTCAATCTCATTTACAATTTAAATTACAGCCCGCGGATCTCATTTACAGCCATAGCTTAATCTCAATTACTGTTAACAGCTAATTCTCAATTAATCACATTAGTTTAATCTCATTTAAAATCGTATTAACAGATCTGCTTATAAACTGTGGATCTCATTTACTGCAACAATTTAACCTGTTTTAGTGTCCCAACAGATTATTGTTCCGACTTTCGATACGAAAGTAACGGAATATTTGTGCTCGAGGTGGGTATTGTTCCAAATTGGTTGAAAGACGCTTATTTCCATTAATTGGTTTGTTACAAGGACCGAAATCTATCCTTTTGTTCTTTATATGGCGTGCGGGGGGATTTCAAATTTTAGAAAAAAAAATTTTGATTTTATTTTATTACATTTAATTTTTTTAGGTTATTACTGCTCCAAAAACCTTAAAAGGAACATTCAGGGCTTTGCCCTGATACGAGCAGTCTTGTCCTTATTTACTGACAACAGATGTTTATCTTATAAGCTGATAAGTGTTCATAGGCACTTATAAAACCACATACAAGTCCCAACAAAAATCCACTAATTGAGTTAGGACCGATGTGGTTAACTCATAGAGTAATTTCGGATAGGGTACACCGTCTGCTCGTCACGCTATCTTATTTTCGGCCGGATAGATTCGTGCAACTTCTTAGTCTAATACCGATCCTAATCTTACTCTTATACTTACTAGTCTCAGGGTGTTTAACTAGTCTCTGCTAGGCTCAATAGATCTAGGGTATACTGGTTTATTGTGGCTGCTGAAGTTCTCTTGGAGAGGCAACTAATTTCTAAGTTAAATTCAAATCTCTCTGGTGCTGAAATTACAAGTAATTTCAGCACTTACAAATAAGTGGGTTGTTAGTTAGATGGATCATGATTGGTTAATATTAAATACTTTACAGTGGTAAAATATCTAATTTATCCAATCATAAAATATAGTTTAGATCAAGTTCCACCCATCCGGGTTTTACGGAGTTTTTTAGAATTGTCTTTCTGCAATTCAAAGGATGGATGATGGACGTTGGTATTTGGCGAACATCATATTCTTATCCGGTTTCTCTTGTTAGAGAAGTTCCAGGACGCTGGAATGATGGATATCAATCGTTGTGTCTTCTTGTGACAACGAATGTGTTTCCCAACGAAATCAATCTGATTACAGAATGGTTTGCTATGACGGGTTTTTCTGTATTATATAGAGAACTTGTTTGTGTTTGACCTCGTCTGGGAATGGCGTGGAGATTGTGCGTGGAGGGGATGCCTTGTTACTCGGATCTGTACGTATACTTGAACATCGAGGTGGTCATTGGTCTAGTTCAATGAAGTCCTTTTCTGCGAAGTCAAGTCGTACTCTAAATCCTTTGAGTTGTGATTGTGGACGGCATATTGGTTGTGGTTGGCCATTCTTGTTCGAGTGTAGTGGGATCATTTTGTCTTTGGATGTTCATCTTCGTTGTTGTATGCTGATCTATATATTGCAAAGTATGATTTACATTTTATAAAATTTTTATTAGTTCCGTGTTTTAATTATGATTTTGGTTAGTTGTTTTCACAAAAGCATTTTGCTTTAGTTCGGTTATTTTGAAGAGTTACTCACCCTTGAGTACCTCTTATTAAAAATAGAAATGTGGTCACAAAGCGTGGATGTAGCGCGGTGGGTTAGGCCGGCTAAAGAGCATGCTCAGGACGTCCTCTCTGGTGGGTTAGGCCAGGAGTGGGAGTATGATTTTGTGCGGTTTCTGTGAGAGGTCCTGTTATGTGATAACGTTTTATGTTGGGTTTATGGTGGTCTTTCTTATGTTCCGTTGGTTGTGTCCTTTTTTCAAAAATCAAATTTTTTTTGTTATGGGTTTGTCTTTTGACTTTTTTGTGTTTTATTATTTCTTTCTTAGACTTTATAATAGTCTTCAAAAGAATAAATTATCCAGTTTTAAAATGGGTTAATATGGTTTGGGTACCGTTGGTTTCCTTTTCTTAGTCAAGCTGTTATTTTATGATTTGTGGTGTTTAATAAGCTGCGTTGGTTAGTTTGGTTTAGTATATAATTCCTTTCTAACCGGGTTAAAGGAAAATTTGAAACTTGTTATCGTGTGTTAGAGTTGTTGCGTGTGAAAACTTGAAACAGAAATTCATTATTTAAACAATTCTTCGTGGGCGAGCTGTGCGAGTTTGGATAGAATTCTTGTGCGAGTGAAAGAAAATATCAAAAGGTTAGTACTGCGTTTTCATTTTATTAATTTACTACACAGAATTTCAATTTTACTGCTAGTTTTGGGCAAAAATTTAAGTTACAAATTTTCATCATTATTAAACTTACTGCTTTTGGGGAAACAATTTATAAATTATTTTATTACAATGGTATGAATTTTATTATATTATTGCAAATTATTAATAGAGTTTAGAAGATTTTAGACAAGTTTTTTATTTTTTATTTTTCTTTTCTGTTTTTTGCAGATGATCGTGGGATGAAGACTAAAAAATCTAAATGAGACATGAATAGAGAATGGTTAGTATGATTTTCAAATTTATTAGTAAAGAATATGTATAGTTTATACTTACCTGTTAGTCGTCGGGGAAGAAACCGTGGGGGAAGATGTCGTGTATGATATCGGAATTTGTTAATAATATGCGAATGATGTTTTTAGTTTGAAGCAGTGGCCGAAGCAATTGAAGTGCTTTAATAGTTTTTAGTTATTGGGTGCCAACTGCAAACTCATAAGGTGTGTTTTGGATTAGATTATATAATTTGTGATTGTATTTAGTATTATGGATGAATTCTAATATAGGGATTTCTATAGGTTGGATAAATTCATGTGGGATAAGGAAGGGTCTGGATTCTTCTGCGTTAAATTCTTCGTGATGGGACAAAAAATATAAATTTGTGATATTGGGTCATAATTGCGGAGGATGCCGTGGAGGTTAGTATCTTCGATGCAATATGTGAAATTTAGAAAAAATGGCGAAGTGTACTTTGAATTGAGAAATTGAAAACGATGGTGTGGTTGTCTTGATGGGGTGTGTAAATCAAAATGATTTTGGATGAAGCGATAATATGTATAGGTGTGGGTTTGTTTAGTGCGTAACATAATGTCGTGTGAGCAGTGCAAATCGCGTTCATGTGGTGCAAGAAAGTGGAAGGTTAGTGAAATTAATTGAAACTTTTCTTTAAAACTTTCGTAAGCTTGCATGTCAGTTGGTGCTTCAGAAATGATGTGATCATACTTTCGATCGAATATGTTGAGTGTGAATACATATGGTGTTTTTATGAAAAATTTTTCTGTTAGTTGTGGGTTAGCGAAGCGGTCGTCCTCTAAAAATTGATCTTGGTTAGTTCGGATGATATTATGGTCGTAGTATTCTAGTGTAAATTCGTTAGTTCGTGGTGCAGTGAATGTTTTTAGTGATTTTTTATATCCTATGTAAGTGAATTGTCTATGTGTTAGTGGTGTAGTGAGTCGATATAGCATATCTTTATTCCTTTCTTAATCGTTATGAGTATTAGATAGTGGCAGGCAAAGGGGATTAGTAAAATGATAATATGATGTCCAATGAAGTGTAGGCATTAAAACGTGTTCATCTACAAAACTTCGTGTGTCGTTAGTGTCATGAGGGGTGTTTAAAGTATATTGTGGAAATGAAGGTAGGGTGATTGCTAAGAAATCTTTCATGTTAGTGTGGTGTGGGTGATTAATATATTCGCAGGCTGTTCCTGGTTTGGTTGGGAATGGATGGTTCGGGAATTTTCTTTTAAAAGTGCGATAAGCTCCGTTAGTGCTAGTTGATGATTCGGTGGATGTGGATGATTGTGCTAATGAGGCAGTATAAGCTGAAGAGGGTGTAGGAGTAGGTGGATTTGAGGATTCTATTGTGGATGAAATTTGATTTAGAGTGAGGGTGTTAGTGTGTATTAGCTGTTGTTGTAGGGTGATAAAATTATCTAATTCTTGGGAGATTTGGGGAATATCTGGGGAATTGGATGATCGATCTTAATGAAAAGAAGAGTAGGTTGGGGTGACTTGTGAAGCATAAGAGGGAGTAGAAAAGGATGGGAGTGGGTTATTTGGTGGGATTGGCTGAAAAGGGGGTTTTGAAAAAACTGAGGAGTTGGCTTGAAAATTATTGGATGGAGATGGTTCGGAGTCTGCAAATTCGTCAGGGGTTTCTATATTTGTGTTATTGAGTTGTGAAATGGAATATAAAACTGAAGCATCTGAATTAGTGTCTGAATTCATGCTTGATGTGATATTACTAGTTGGGAAATCGGGTGGCGGGAAAGCAAAAAGTAGGATTATTGTGATTGGAGTGTTGAGGTTAATTGGGTGGGAATTTGATCGGTGTAGGGATCCAAGTTGTCGGCTCATCGTGAGCTAAAAAAATTATTGTTTTGAGACTGAAAAGCGGTGGTATGGGGATGTTCGATAATTTGTTCATATGTATTTTCATCTTGTGAATGATGTGTCATTATATGCTGTATTGGATTTTGTGATATGGTTGGTCTAAAATTTGGATTATGTGTTATTGCTAAGTTTCGGAATATTCGTGGGACTAAGGATAATGGATGGTTATGTGGTAGGGGTGGCAACTGTGGTGCTGTAGGTGTTACTTCTATATTAATTTATTCTTTGTCGTATGTGTTCTGTTTTGTCGCTATTTTTGTATTATATTCTTTTATTTGTGCGTCTAGAAGTATTTTGTTTATTAACGATGAAAAAATTCCAAAAAATCCTGCAAATAGTATGCGTGCTACGCTTTTTGTCTATTTACTTGTGTGTGTAGAGCACATGTGTTATAGATTCCTTTTAAAAGTGAAAAAAGAAATCCTATAAAGCTAAACATTGCGTATAAAATAGTTAATTTTTCTAAGACGTAATAGGGCCATCCTAGAAAATCGAGAATTTCATTTTTTAGTGTAACAAAACTAAAAACAATTATAGGTGAAATATCTTGTGGTCTGTATTTTTCACCGTTTAGATATATATAGTCTTTAATGTCTTGAAAATATCCGCTATAATCTTGTGTATAGATGTCTGCAAATCCTGCGGTTTCGGCAAGTTTGCGTAAGTTCTGGTCAATTGATTGTCTTTGTATAATGTCCATTTGTGATAAAAATTCCTGGAATTGTTGTGTTCTAATGTGATGTTGGATATCGGATTTTGAATATATTCCAATTGATTGTAAATCAATATTTGGGTTGCGAGCAATGGCTCTAATGCTTTCGGGTGAAAAATTTTTGAGTGATTGCATTAATGTGGGGTATGGGGTAAGAAGATAATATTTATCTTCATCAGGGTTCAATTGTACTACATTGTGGCTACTTTTTGATCCACATGGGACTGCAGTATCCCAAAAATATGTGCGTCTTGAAAGTGTGTCATTAAAATGTACTTTATTTTTATAAAAGATAGGGATTCTTTTATAGCATCTTTTGTCTTCAAAAACATATAGTGGTGATACTTTTTTGGTAAAAGTATAAAACCATAAAATATTTCCTTCGTAGTCTAGAAAATTTGATCTGTTTCCTGATAATAAATATCCTGCGTAGGGTATTTTTAATACTGCTAGTGCAATTGATTGGAGGATTTGTGTTCGTTCTAATTCGCATAATTGGTGAAGTGTTTCCAATTCAGAGAGTGACATTTCTTGAAAAATTCGACTAATTGTGTAGTCTAATTTCATATCTAAATGAATATCATAGTGGATATTACCAAAATAAGTATTATTCATTAGTGATAGTTCTTGTAAACGTGTGCTTCTAGTGTCATGTGGCCTTAGATGTCCACCCAGGTTGACCATTACTTTTTTGAAAGTTAACTGGTATATATGGTGTTCCTTCGTTTAAAGGGTGTCCTGTGGCATAAGGGTCAATTTTTATTTTTCCAGTGGTCATGTCGAAACCTTTTTCGTATTCAACTAATATTTCAGAATATTGTGTTTTGTGAAGTGGGTTTCTGTATTTGCATGCGAGTTCTGTTTCTTGATATATTTGAAAACGTGTTAACTTATTTTCTCAATTATGGATGTTTTGAAAATTAGTACTTTGTTTTCGTGAAGGATTTACTTGTTCATATGGGATTGATTGTATAAAATATTTGTTGTGAAATTTTATCATTCGAGCATTTATTTTTGCTACTTGAAATGTTGTACATGTATCTTCGGGGAACCAAACAATTTTTGCTTGTGTTCGTGTTGTAGGGTCACAATAACCTTGATCGTTTTTGCAAGGTAATCGAATTCCTTGATAGATCATTGTGTTATCAGATAAATCTCGTGTGAGTTGTATTTTTTCGAGTTGTATTTTCCAATCGAAAAACATTATTTCTTGATATCCTCTATTTTTTGTGTCTGCTTTGCAGTTTGATGGATTAATTATACCAATGTGTGGTATCCAGTGTTTATCGTGTATGTCGTAAGTTAATCTTCCGTGTGCGCCGTTGTATGGATATTTTTCATCTAGTTTTTTTATGTCCTTGTTATCTTTCAAGTTCTGCTTGATGTACAGAATCGGCAAAAACTTGAAAAAATACTAATTTTCTGTCGGTGTTTTTATTTCTTGTGATATTTAGTCTGAGTAGCTCGTTTTTACAATCATCCGGATTTAGATGCAAAAGTCGTTCTATATTACTTTGGTAAAATGAATCGTGGTCAAGTCGGTTTTTATTTCCATTTGAGACTTGTGAACAATGTACTTTCTTTTCGGAAAATGTTGCTGTAAATTTATATCCTATAACTGTTGTTGCTCGGGCTTTTGAATAGAGTGTTGCTATTACATTTGTAGTTTCTATAGCTTGTGGTTCTGTTTCGCATTGTGATACTTAATTTATTGCATGTTTGTGTAGTGTTTTTTGTTCATTTTCTTCACAATCGTAATGTGTTACTAATAAGTCTTGGGGTCCTGTGCGAGGAGAAAGATTTATGTTCTGATCGGAGATTATGAGAAAAAGGAGCTGTAGAAAAATTAATATTTTTAGAATATACATAAGTAGGATAATCCTGATTACGGGTTATAAAATGTTATGTATCCAATTGTCTTTTTGGTATATCTGTCGTATTTATATGTTACTTCAGTTGTTATAAATGGTGGTGGTAGCGATTGAGCTGTTATATTTGGTGGGTTTAATGGGTAAGGATGTTGAGCAATGTTGTTTAGTTTAACCGTGATTTCAAATTTTAACTGTAGACTATTTTGTTGGAGTATTTGGATGTTATGATCACGAATGTCTTCAAGGATATCTTGTCTTTATTGTAATCTATTAAGTGCCCAGTTGTGGAGTCGGTTACTTTCGGAGTGTTGTCCAAATAATGGTGGAGGTGCTGTGAATGTATTCCAATCTAATCTTAAAGGGATATTTGTTGATGATTGTTCTCGGTATCTAGCGTCGAGGATATTTGGAAAATTAAAAGGAAAAGGCGTCGGTGAACTCTGACGTACTGATGGTGTTGATGGCAGTGATAATGTTTCTGGTAATGATGATGATGTTGTTGTATCAGTAGAAATATCTATTGGATCATTTATTGTGTAAATGATTGTGTTGTCCAATATGGTAGTCGTGATGTTTGATTTGGTGGATTAAAGGGATTTTCACGTAATTGTTCAGATGTTGGGGTTGAACCTAAGTAGTCGGAGGGTAGACGTGAGGTGCTACATTGTGAAAGAAGTGAAGGGGTTTCTGGCAATATGTTTGTTGGATTTTCTGGAGTACTTGGTGATGGGGATTGGGGTAGATTAAAATTAACTCGGGGAGTCTGAGAGTTTCTGTTTTGTCTTGGATGTATAATTTGTCTGTTTATTTCACCTGTATTTTGGTTTTGACTAAGATGTCTGATTCTACTTAAGTCTTGTGGTAGTGAGGGGTACAAATATATGTTGGTTCACTTAGAGGTGCTTGTCGCTGAACTGGTTCTAGTGGTTCAGATAAGCGAGCGTGTCGTTCTTCAAAAGTATATGGGTTATCTTGGAAAGAAATTCGTGTAGATGTTTGGGAATTTTGGGTAGTTGTAGGTATTTTTGGGTTTTCTTGGGATGTTGTCGGTGAAGACTGACTGTGTGGTTGTTGGTTAGCAATTTTTGATGGTTTTTGATTTATTTCTTTTAGTGTAAAAATTTATGTTTATTGTAGTATTCTTCTAGAAAAAGAATTAGAAGGATTGTTGCTAAAGCGAATGTGATGATTGCTTTCTTTATACATTTGCATATTGTCAATATGAGGGATGATAAAATTGTTATAAAAATTACAAATAGTGAAAAAATATCTCTTCTACTAAAAAATGGTTCGTATCATTTAAATGAATTTTGGGTTTTCGTACCTGTGAATATTGTCAATGGCTCGGGAAAGTTGGAAATATATTTCGAATATGAAATAGAAAATTTAAAAAATGTTACAAAAAACGATTAGGATTATTACAAAAGCTTCAAAGGTATCAAAAAAAATATGAATAGAAATTTAAATATTGTTAAAAAGTTTATTAAAATCTTGAAAATTATGTTGACTGATTGAGAGAAGAGCATTTAAGAAATGGCTTCTTGATCGAATATTTTTTGTTGTTTGGGGCGATTTTCAAGTGTGGTCGAATTATTTATTGGTTTTTTGACAAGTGGGTTGAGTTTTGTGAAAGGTCGTTGGGGGCGAATTTTATGGTGCTCGGAAGGTCTTCTTTTACTTTATTTTTATTTGTCAAGTGATCTGGGGTATTTTGAGATTCTTTTTTACTTCAAGCTAATTTAAAATTTTTGTCCGGGGGGGTTTTTGAGGTCTGAGTTGGGAAAATATTGTTGATTTTTGCGTTATTAGACAAGGGAGGGTTTTGATATTATGGTGGTATTTACTTTAGCTGTCAAGTTTGAGTGGTTTGCTTATTTTTGACCTGGAGGTTGTAAAGTTATAGTTATAAATATGCCTGGAGTTTAATATCTTTCGTCTAATTGGTTTGTGTTAAAGTTATAGACGGTGACGGATTGAATGAATCTTATTGGCTAATTTTGAACTAGAATCGCTGCGTGTTTGTCAGCATGTTATTGTGAAAAACGAAAGTTTCAAAATGTTTCAGAGGTGCAAAGATTACTAATTTTTAAATTAAAGCTGTTTTTGAAATTCAACTTTCTTTAATATTTTAGATTGTGGAATGAATGTTTTGTAATTTTTGCGTGGTTGATTTCTAAGTCGTGATGACTCTCTATGTTCTGATTTTTCGGCTTGTTCTTGCGGTGTAATTTTTTCTGTCATTTTTCTATTTTTTCTTTCTTTTTGAGGTAACTCTTGGTCTAGCTTTTTTGTATTGTTTTTGGTTGTAGTTGATTTTTTATTTTGTTTTTCAAGGTGAATGTTATTTTGTTTATTTTCTTCATGTTCTGTATGTGGGTTATTTTGAATAACTTTTAAAAGTGAAAGAATATAATTGAGTTAGTTCGCGTAGTGCGTATTCTTTTGGGAAATAAGGTAGTAGATTGTTTCGATGCTGAACAATTTCTTTTTGGTCTGAATCGGTGATTTTATATGTTACATCAGTGGGTTTGGCGATTATTTGGTATGGTCTTTTACGAAGGGGTTGTAATTTTTTAGAAATTCTTTTTTGTGTATTAAAATTAGGTAAAGACAAATGTTCCAATTTTTAAATCGGAGGCGGGTGTAAAACGTGATTTTATTTATTCGTTAACGTTTTGTCTTTGTAACAACTTTTTTGTTACTTTTTGGTAAATTTCATTGTGTTTTTTGTCTCTATTTAAAATCCATTCGGTGTGTGTGTCGGAGGCTAATTTAAGGATTTGTGGGTGATGAAAATGATCTTCATCAAGTGTGTGTAAGGGTAGGTTATAACAAATTGAGTCTTTGCTCGGTTGACAATAACCTTGTGCATTTTTATGGGAGTTTGCTGTAAACATAATGGGTTTACGTGGCTTTTGGTTAAAAACCATTTCGTATGGTGACATTCCTAGAGTTGTTGTGATTTGTGAGTTATACGCTAAGGGAAATAATTTTACATCTGCTGACCATTCGGTATATCTTGTATCATTTCCATTTATGATACATCTAAGATACTCTTGTAGTGAACGGTTCATACTATCGACTAAACCGTTTGTCCAAGGTGCATGAGATGTACGTGGTTTGTGCTTAATATTATATAAATGACATAATGTGATGATTTCATTATTTATGAATTCTGTACCGTTGTCTGTAACTGAAATTTCGGGTAATCCGAACTTGGCTATCCAGTGTTCATAAAGTGTTGTGTAAGCGTAATAGGCGTTACAATGTGGTACTGGGTTAAGTGCTACATAATGTGTAAATGCGTCAACAATTACCATAATGTAGGAGTTTCCTTCAGATGATGGTGAAATTGGTCATTTTGTGTCAAATGAAATACGATGGTTAAAATATAAACTTTGTCCTTTAAATCTTGTTTTTGTGCTACTTGTTTATGATTTGGATAAGATTTATTTAATTGACATACTATACAATCATTGCATAGTACCTTTATCCAAATTGTTGCATTTGGGAAATAAAAATTTTGTATGAAAATTGAATATGTTTTCTCTGATCCAGAGTGTCCTGTAATGTTTTGTGTATGTGAAATGTTAAAAGCTATGAGAATCATACTTAAAGGGAGACAGGGAACTGTAGATTCATTTAATTGGTATTCTAGAAGGTCTGTGTTTTCATTTATTGTTGTATTATTAAATTTTCGGAAATATCGGAGGAGTGTTTTATTTCCTAAAATTGTGGTATCTGCTTTTACGGGCTTAGTTTTGTATTTGTGCCATGATTTTAGTTGTCTAATTATGTGGTCAAGATTTTGGTATTGTTTCAAGGTATTAATTGTAATTTTATCTGTTGGAGGGAGAAAATTGTTTTCGATTTCCAGTTTAGATAAAGGAATGGTGTCAAGTGGGTCATGGAGGTCAAAATCTTGATTTATTGTGTATTATGAATCGTTTGTTTGTGGGCCTGACAAATTTATTTTATCAGTTAAATTTTATTTTTCAATTAACGGGAAAAAGTATTTTCTATGCGAGTGTTGTTTTACTCGTTTTTGTTGAGTGTTATGTTTTATCCATTGGGAGTATGGAATTGGTTTGAAAGTTGATGTTCCAAGTAGATCAACTTCGTAGTGATTATTTTGGCAATCCAAGTAAAGTGGGAAGTGTTGTAGATTATTTATCTGTGAGTGTTCAATGTCAGTTTTTACTGCATATTTGCATTCTAGTCGGGGTGATGTTTCCTCTTTCGCCAAATAAAATTTTATATTTTTGGGTATTTCAACTGTAGTTTTTCGTGTAAGTAATTCAGGTGGTGTATTTCGACTTAATGTATCTGGTAATGCAAGATTCTTTCCTGCTGTCCAGACTATGTGTAGATTTGGAAATTTCATTAGAATTAATTGAAATCTATAAACTCAATGATTGGGGTTTGACTTTTGTGTAAAAAGAAAAAAGATTGGTTTATGGTCTGTAAATAGAACTGTTGGATGTTTTGATCCAATTATCAGAAATTCATATTCTGTAAGCGTATAAATTATAGCTGTACATTCTCTCATTAAAGTGGAGAGTCGTAGCTCTGCTTGAGTGAATAATCGAGAATTTGCTGATATAAGGTTCATTTTATTTGTACTATTGTGTGATTGTAATAATGCTGCGCGATGCCAAAATTTTAAGCATCGCACATTGCATAGAATGGTTGATTTGGATCTGGAATTGTGTTTGAGATTTGTTCAGTTAAAAGCTTTTTAATTTCTTCAAATCGTGTTTGATGTTCAGTATTCCATTCAAAATTATTTTGTTGTCTGAGGATATTACAGAATGGATTTAAATATAATTGCATTTTATAAACGTATTTGCTCAAGAAAATTAACATTCCAAGAAATTCTTGGATTTTCTTTTTGTTTGTTGGTGGTTGAAGTTTTTGAATAGCATCAATGCGTGATTTTAATAGGCCAATTGCATTTTGATTCGTCTATTAGTGAATTGAGATATCTAGCATCTAAAACTATTTTTAATGATTCTCCTTTTGCTAGAATGATAACAGGGTTGATAAAAGTGTTACCTTTTGGTTGTTCTTCTTTGTTTACCGGTGAGATAATTTTGTATTGTTCTAAAATATCGAGTAATCTATTTACTTTGTCATGTAAGTGAATTGGTACTTTACTTGCTCTTTGTTTCTTGAAAACTGCGTCAGGTTTTAAAGGGAGATGTAGTGATGAACTAATTTTTCCAACATCAAATTTTGATGTTGCATAGACTGATGAGTATTCTATTAGCTGTTTTGCTAGTTTATCAAATTCGTCTTAAGTTATTTGTGAATGTTGGAAGTTAAACATTGTTAAAAATTTCTGTTGATCTTCTGTATAGTTGGTTATGTTGAATGTAGGTTTGAAATATGGGGTTTTTGTGAAATAATCTGTATTTCTTTTTTCATCACTTATTATATTATTTATAGATAGTTCTTCGTTAAAAATTGTGGATTGACAAATATCTAATAATTGGAGTATATTATTTACGCGGTACGCTCTTTCATGTACTGGTGATATTGTAGCGTTTGTTTCGCAATATCCTAAAAATCCTAGGGGTAGTGTTACTTGATACGATGTATAGTACACATATAACGAAATGATGTCTGAATTCGTATTTTTCAAATATTTTATGGATGAAATCGTGATTTTGAAAAACTTATGGATTGGTTTGAATTCAAAGTCTGACATAAAGAGTTGTTGTTTATTTTGACTTTTATCATATTGGTGAACTTGTTTTATTGGAAAGTTATATAAATTTCCTGATAGTGGTTTCAGGTGTTTCCGTTGTTGGTTATAAATTGGATAGAATTTTGAGAAGAATGGTGGTTGTTTATTTAATCGTTGAAAAAACGTTAGAGCTTTATTTTTTGTTTTTGTGTACTTATAATTGATTAGTATTTTACTATTCAAGATGTTGATTGTTGGTATATATTTCGAGATAAATGGTATGCCAATGATATTGTGTTTAATATCTGTGATATGAAATATTTGTTTAAATGGCTTGTTTAGGATTTTATTTTGCTCCATAGTTCTTGTAGGGAGAAGCAATAATTGAACTTTTCCATAATTTATTAATGCTGATCCTTGTGCTGTTGCTAGTTTACTAGAGGTTGCGAGAGGTGTTAATTTTGGGTGTAGTGTTTTAATTTCATTCCATGTGGGAATGTTAATTATGTTTGATTCTGCTCCTGAATCAATTAAAAAATCAATTTCAAGATCTGGTGGTTGAAATTCTTTGTTTTTTGGACTTTCTAAAAGAAATGGTATTGTCCATATTTTTTCTTTGGGTTGTTATTTTTGTATATTTTGTTAAATGTGATTTGTTTTTAAGCATTTTGTTTTGTCATTTTCATTGGGTTTCTTTACGGTGTTAATTTTATTTACTTCTTGTGCAGTTTGTGGAGTAATGATAGATTCAATATAATAATTGTGAAGGAGTTCCAATTGATTTTCATATATATGTGATGTAAAAGGTTGTTCATATATAATAGATTCGTAGTCGTTTTCGACTGTTATCATATTTATGGAAATAGTGTTTTCTGTGTCACTTTCTGTGTCTGATGATCCAAAGTTTATTTGATTTAGTTGTAGTTCGTTATTTCCTGTGTCATCAATACCTGGGGGGTCTGATTTTGTTTCTTCATTTGATTGTACTTGGTTAATATGTCTTTGATGTTTGGGTGTACTACTTCTGTAGCGATGTTTAGAATTATTGTAATGGTGGTATTTCTATGTGGTGATTGAGAATAATTTCTATATCGGTTATTATAACTTGAATTTCGATTTTGTGAATTGTTTCGTGATCTGTTTTGATAATTGTTGTTTGATCTGTGATAGTTTGATCTATTATATGAGTTATTTCTGGATTGATTGTTTAGGTAATTTTGATTTCGATTGTTTGAATAACTTCTGTTTCGATTATTTGAATAGTTTCTATTTCTGTTATATAATGAGTTTCGTGATTGATTATTTGGATAGTATTAATTTCTTGGATTTGATTGCAAATTGGATCTAGAAACAAATTGTGTTGTATTTGAATTTGATCTCCAGTAGTTATTTCGACTATTTGGTCGATTATAATGATTTTGTGAAGAATTCTGTGTATTTCTTCGTTCTGGTGAACTTCCTCTATAACTTGAGTTATATGGTGATTGACTCCTTGTGTAATTAGTGTTGTTTGGAAGTGGTTTTCGTGAACTATTGTTACTGTATACGTTTTTGTTTGGTAGATTTTGGTCTTTCTTCATATATTGATAAAATGATTTATTTGGTTCTTTATATTTTTGAGGTTTATTCTGGTTATCTTGTTGTTTTTGTCTACATTCAGAAATACTATGTCCATATCGTCGGCAATAATTACACCATTTTTTGAAAGATGGTTTGCCTTTAAAATTTGGGTGTTTTTCATAAATATTTAGAGTTTCAGTGATTTTTTCAACTAGGTCTGTATCTGATTCCTGTATGTTATTGATATGTGTAGTGTTTGTTTCGATTCGATTAACATACTGTAACTTTAGATTTTCCGTTTCTTCAAGTTTCATTGTGATTTCCGCTTTTTCTAGTTTGTCTACTAGTTTTCGAAAATCTAAATCGGGTTCTCGAATTGAGGAAGGATGAGATGCTCTCTTTTTTATTGCTATTTTCCTTAATTGAGGCGTTAAGGTCATCATTAAAATTTCTGTCATTTTTGTGTTTTCATAGTCATGTGTATTTAATGAATATGCTTTTCGAACTAGTGTTTCGATACGTACTGCTAGTTGTTTGATAGTTTCGTTTGGTAATCTGCGAACTTCATTGCATAAAACTCTTTGGTGTTGTTTATTTCTTTCGGAGTCTAACATTTTTGAGAATTCTTGTGTAAATCTTTTCCAATCTGATTTTATTTCTATAGGTAATAATGAAAACATTTTTTGGGCTGCGCCATCTAAGGTTGTTTGTATCAACGCTGTGCGTCGATGCATCCAATTTTGATGTAGTGGTGTATTAATTGGTTCAGGTCCTGTATTTAAAATTAATTTTGCTGTTACTGCATTTAAATAATCTTCTACAGAATGTTCAGGGTCTGTTCCTGTGAATACCATTAGTGGTTTATTTGATGTTATTGATGATCCACCCATTAGGTATGGATTCATTGTCATCTGTAGTGATTCTGCGGCATTTGTCATTTGTCAAAAATTTGAAAGTTCAATTTATGTTATTTCGTGTTGTTGAAGATAATATGGGAGTGGTATTTCGTTTTTTTTTGCATTTGAGTTGGTTGATACGAGTGTGTAATCATTGGGATTTGTGGTTGAATTGGTTGAAAAGATTGTGTTGTAGTTGGATTTAGCATTTGTATTGGTTGTTGATTTCGTGTATCTGTTGGATTTGGAGAAAAAATTCGACGGTATGTTAAAGGTTTTTGTACTCCTTGTCCACGATATTCTTGGGTATACGGTGCAAAAATATCTGGTTGTAAATAATCATCATCAGATGATAAGTAATCTGTATGATGAGGTGCTTGTTTTTTATATTTATTTTGTTGAAAAAATGGGTAATTTTCACTGCGATCCTGTGGGGGATGTGAATTAGTTTGAAAATTTACTGAGGTGGTTGTTGTCGTTGGGTTATTCCAATAGTGAGAACTTACATGATTATTATTAGTTTTTCGTGGTGGGTATTTTGCTTTTGACGAATGTGCGTAATTATAATTGTGTTCTGCTAAAGTGTTTCTTGTGAACGTTCTTCGTGTTTTTGACGGTAATGTCATAGGTCTATATGTTCGATAATCCATTTGTGAATATTTTGGAGCAACCGACGGTTTAACGGTTGATTGTAAGGTGACTTGTGCCAGTGAAGTATTTGTATTTCTTGGTGTTGTTAAATTTGGACGTATCGGTGAAATACTTTGTTGTGTAGTCGTTGTTTGGACGATTTCCTCATTTATGAAGTGTGATGGTGTTTGGATATCTTGTTGTGTAAGATTCCTAGTTCCATTAAGGTTTTCATTGTGTATGACAGTCGAATTTAAACTATTATTTCGCGTATCAGGTAAAAATGTATTGTAGTTTAATGGTGTTGCATCAATGGTCAGTGGTATTACTCTCACATAATCTCTTTGATAAGATATTGTACTTATTGCTTGACTTGAGATTGATTGTGGGATATTTATAAATGCATGATGAGCCCATTCAGGGTCCCATACGTAGTCTGACTGTTCTGTGATGGCTGTATCATCATTCGAAATTTGAGGTCTGAAATTTTTTCTTGCTTGTGAAATTAAGTCTATATTATGTGTAAAATAATCTATTGTAAACCATGCCAAAATTTTTTGTAAGTCGTGTTTTGTGTGTTGTGAAACCTCGTCTTTAGTGAAATTTTCTTTGATTATATGTAGGAAAGTTGAAAATAATGTGATTTCATGTCGACCTTTGTATGTTTGGATAATTCAGTTGGTGAGATATTTGGAATTTCTGTTTGTTCTAATATTGAGATATAACTATATATTATTGCGAAAACTTCGTTAGTAAACATGGAGTTTGCTCTTTGTGAGTTATGAGTTATGAGTTATGTACGCTTTTAATAAATTCTAAGAATACTTTTGAAAATTCTAAATCAAGATCGTCTGTTTGAATTACATATTTACGGTGATTCGGATTTGGTGTGCTGAATTCTATGGTGTAGATTCCATATTGTTGTGTTAAATTACATATATCTTTCAGATAATGTTCAATAATTTGTCTTTTGAATTTTACATCTGGGAATTCTGCTTTGCATGGGCTGATTCCGGGTTCAAACAAATTTAGAAGTAAATTCTTACAAAGATCGTGTTGCCCTCTATTATCGGGTGCATCTACGAGGAAGGGTAAATGTCGTCGTCATCTGGACTATCGTCACTTTGAGTATGGCTGTGGCTCATTTTTTTGTTTAATGACTGTTAATATATAACTATCGATGAGTCTAATTGGTTGATTCCAATTATATAAATGTACTGGTTTGTGTTTATATTGCTTTTTTATTCTTTTTTTCCCTCTTTTTGATGAATTTGAAGTTGTTTCTGAGTCGGAAAAATATAATTGATCGTGAATTGGACAATTTTTATCAATTGATTCTTTTAATTTATAGAGTTCATCTAAATTGCTGGCTTCTGATTCTGAAAATACGTTTCTATTTTTTGAAAATCTTTTTCGTGTGATTTGTCTTTGTTTATTTATTATTTTTCGTTTTATTGTTAGTCTTTTTGTTCTAATATATCCAACTGTTTGTGTATGAGGTGTGATAACAAGATCGTATTTTTTGTTATCTATTTCACAGTTGTGTAAAACGATTGTTTGTTTGTTTCCTAGATTTTTGAATGACATAAGGTTTAGGATGAAGGATGCAAAAAATTGTTAAATGATGTCTATTTTCTTAAACTGTTAGTCCTTACGATTTTTGGTTAGCTTTACCTGGGTCGATTTGTTCAGGGTTGGAGAGAAAAGTATATCGATTCCGAACAATGATTTATTACTTTCTCGTGGCTAGTATAAGCTAAGGTGTTAACTTACTTAATCTTACTTAGGGGTAGTGATTGTGTTCAATGGTTGGAGAATAATAAATTGATCCACAAGGCTCAGCTATAATTAGAACGCGAGTAGTTCGTTGGATACTATTTTAAACTTACTAAGTCTAAGATTTAGCCTGGGTCTGGTAAGAGGAGGGATCAAGTGAAGGATGAATAACCGAAGTTCTTCACTGTTCATCCTAATTTGAATGGTTAGTTTTGTTGAAAAATTTCTATTAGTCTTAGGTTTTTTGGAAGGGTTGGGTAGTGAATCGACGTTTGAGGTCGTTAGACACTTGCTAAGTGGGTGGGGGAGACAAAATTGTTCTTTTTGATCCAAGGATAGGCCTTGATGATCAGGTTTTAAATTTAATGAAAAAGAAAATTAATTAAGATCCAAGGATAAGTCTTGATGATCTGATTTTAAAATTAAATGAATTTAAATGTAAAAGTGGTTTAAATTTATTTAAGAAAAAGATTTAGTTTTTTAATGATATTAAAAAGCTTATGATTGCTGTTATGTTTAGGTGATGAAGCTGAGACAACAGGTGATTTAATGATTACTAACAATTTATTGTCATGCTACTAATTTCTATTTTGATTTTCAATAAATATTTTTCAAACATGTTTTACATAAGAATGCAGAATTTAAGAAAACGATCTGAGATCTTTTTATCGATCGTTATTGTATATTAATAGTTTTGTTTAGCGCCTGAAATGATTATGAAGATTGACTTCAAAATTGTATGTTTGCAAATGAAAATCTAAATTCATTGCTAATAAGATTCTAAATATAAAAGTTTGTGTTGGCTTTTGCCGTACAATCATGTAACTATGTGATAAGTTTCTAATTTGTCGTATGTCGTCTCTGGTTCGAGGTCTTCTTACGATTCCGGGTAGTTCTATTATCGTTCGGAATATTGGCTCTGATCTATTGAGTCGTAGAGACATTTCGATTAAATTATCATCGTATAACATTTTAAAAATGTTTTGTCTAAATTCTAATCTATTTTTGGTTACATCTAAGCTATAAAGGTCTTGTTCGAGACTTATGGTCGCACCAGATGAGTTAGGACCGATGTGGTTATTTCATAGAGTAATTTCGGATAGGATACACCGTCTGCTCGTCACGCTATCTTATTTTCGGCCGGATAGATTCGTGCAACTTCTTAGTCTAATACCGATCCTAATCTTACTCTTATACTTACTAGTCTCAGGGTGTTTAACTAGTCTCTGCTAGGCTCAATAGATCTAGGGTATACTGGTTTATTGCGGCTGCTGAAGTTCTCTTGGAGAGGCAACTAATTTCTAAGTTAAATTCAAATCTCTCTGGTGCTGAAATTACAAGTAATTTCAGCACTTACAAATAAGTGGGTTGTTAGTTAGATGGATCATGATTGGTTAATATTAAATACTTTACAGTGGTAAAATATCTAATTTATCCAATCATAAAATATAGTTTAGATCAGGTTCCATAATCCCAAATAATGATTTTGCTGATGTAGTTTTAAAATGATGAGTTTCCCAGTTTATGATCCTCAAATCAGTTTGCTTGTAACTTATCCCAAATACTAAAGGGTTAACCCACAATTTTGATTCAACAAAGATTCATGTATTCAAAAAAGGTAACAATAGTTGAATCCTTGATTTTAAATTCTGCATTAACTAAAAAATAATTCTGACTAAAAATCTTAAAATTTCACGCAAGAAATAGTTTAGTTGAGCACGGAAAAAAAACTAAGATCAGCTTATGTTTGCGGACTCCGCTTTCTTTATTTCGTGGAAACTACCTACATTTCGGAATCTGAAACATTTAGTTACTTTTCCTCGTTGCGGAAATTGAGAAAAAAATTTTGTGACAACAAAATCAACCTTACAAATTTTTGGAGCGGAATCCACGAATTTCGAAAGTGGAATCTTTTTACATTTTACTTATCTTAAAAATTTGTCTGTGCTCATCAGTGACTTCCAGACAAGATCTGTGCGCCTATCCAACGCACAAGTTAGCGTCGTAATGATGATGATGCAGAAGAAAGCAAGGCTGCAAAAAGAGCAACCCAATTTTTAAACTTGAAATTGTCAGTTTTGACCAGTTTTTTTTTTAAATTTAGATTATCCGAAATATATTGCCAATCAAAGCCAAATATTATAAAACAAAAGTTCGACCTGCAGTTTTTTGTTTTTATGTTATAGGGGACTAATATTGAGACTACTTGGCCAGCTACAATTCAGAATGGGATATTTGCAGACCATTAAGTTGGTTTTATAAAATCATAAAGGCAATAAAAAACCTTCTAAAATAAATTCAAGCAAGCAACTTATTCTTCGTTGTACGGTATCAGACATAAAATCTATCTTTTTGATTCATACAAAGTGTGTAATTAGATTCAAGAAATGAAAAGTAAAAAGAAGATAATTAATTGTTTTAAACTTATTCCAAATTTTTCATTAGTTTTTCAAAAATTCTTTTCATCAATGTTAAAAGGCATTTTTTGGAGCAGCAGTTTTAGGTAATTTTCTTTCAATGAACGCTTTGAGGGGTTATACAACCATGACGCAAACATTTTTGCCTTCGACATTGCTCAGATACTCTGACAACTCAAACAGCTCTCAATCCTAATTGATGCCTCAATAAAGTAACGTTCCATTTTCTTAAAAAATCATACTTTCAAAATTACCACGTGGAAAAGTTTCAACAAGATTTAGAATCCTTGCCAGACTCGAAACTTGCGCCACTGCGTTCATGGTCCATTTATTCTTCATGTACTGCTATAGGTTGTAATGGATCTAGGCATCTGCAGGACTTTTCAAAAATTTCCAGCAAAAATTGATTTGTTTCGAGTGTGATTTTTAATTAGTTCATGTTCGCGAAGCTTCATGCTTTTCATGTTTTTCTATAGGTTTAGCTGTTTGGTATACCTCCTTTTTTGCCTCAGAATAATTTAAAAATTAAAATGATCAAAACTTATAAATGATCTAACAGAAACTATTTTTTAATGATTCGCAGTTAAATTATGGTCACAATGAGTAAATGAGACAGTTAACACCATCAAAAGATGCTTGGTCCGGGAGCCTAAAAAGTCAGTCGCGCATTCCGCCCTCAAATAACGACCAAACGGGAAGCCAAAGAGTTTTTAAAAAAAAAGAAGAAAAAAGGCTCAAATCTATTACCAGTGGCGGATCTAGGTTTTCTTGAGGGGGGTGGGGGTGGTTGGAAAAAACTTTGAGAGAAATTTCAAATACTTACAACAATAAAATCAACAAAATAAATAAAACTGATTCTTCAATTTTCGGCGACAAATCTGTTAATGACATCCTAGGCTTTAATTTTCATATCTTTGGATGTAAATCATCATCGATCCATATTCAAGCCTGGTTAATTTTTTGAAGTTTTATGCTCGAAAAAGAGCTCTGAGCAGTGCATACCATTACTTAGAGGCTAGCAGCAACTTGGAGCAAAGGAAAAAATTTTGGTATTGTGGATTTGAGACACACTTTGAGGGCAGCTGTGAAGGTTTTTGGCGTATCGGTCCACAGAAAAACTCGCCACGTGTTTTTCCGAACTTCCTACTCGCTCGGCAAGTCATTATCTGGAGGTCATTTGCATCTTTCACACTAGAACACTTGCTTTTGAACGAACCGAAGAAAGATTTAAAAATTGTCTTGACAAGATTTCAGTAAAGCCATTTTACCAGGCTTAGAGAAAAAGAATTAGAAACCATCTATTTAGGAGCTCAGGGAAGTTTTTTCACCAGGTTAAGATTAAAATCACGGATTTTCTTCCATCATAAACCAAGAAAAAAAATCCTAAAGTAAAACTTATTTACTTGAGTGCGTTGAACACTGAAGTTCTAGAAACGAACACTACAAAAAAGTAGCCAAAACCAGCGGACAATCAGCCCAAGTTTTCCGAGATTGTTCAATCCCCGAACGACTCCTATATCATGGGATGACGCACAAAAGTAAATCTTGGTTCCTTAAGACGAAGACAAAGAAGACAGCCTTCCGATATACGCAGATTGTGCAAAAAAATTGCAGTTACTGTTAAAACCTAGAAAAGTCAAAAACATCTAAAAAATGCCGATGGAATTTCTCAGAAAGAGACCCCAAAAATTCGCTTACTGTTGGTCATTCTGGAAACTACTTTGTCACTCATCTGGGACAAGGGGCGTCATGCTCCTTTTCATCCCGTAGAAATCCAGTCATTGTCGTTTTTTGAAACAGACAAAACTTTATTACTTATAGAGCTAACTCATACAATTCTGAAGTCTTTTCTAAACAGAAATTATCTTATTGGTTATTGTAGTTAGGTTGTTAGGTTATTTCGTGTATTCATGTTTCTTTCAAATCCTTGTTTTTTTAAATTTTGTATATGATTCATTTTTATCTTCTTGATTCCTATATCTTTTCAGAGTTGAGTATCATTCAAAATTTTCCGAACAGAAACAGTCAAAATTAGAACGAAGAAACGGTTTTCGGGTTTTCAGACAAGTGAAGGGTTGAAAAAGTCCAAAAATCAAAACGGAAAAAAGGCTATACTTGAAACTGAATGATTTTTTCCTAACAATAGTTACAAATAAAAATTTATGAAAATAGTAATTATGAATCGAATTCAGTGTAAAAGCCTAATATTTACCGTTGAAGGTAAAGCCGTAGAAATCATTTTTATCCCAAGCCATCAAGAACCGGTGTCAGTTGAGTCTTGCAGTCAAAATGTGAATAAATAAAAGTCAAACTTAGGTAAATTTAGGTGTAATAAAGATCAAGTAAAATAATAAGTAACTAGGATTCAAAATATCAATGACAGCAGCCACCGTAGATACAGTAATCTTCAGTGGGCAACATATGCAGCTATGCCAACAAAAACTCACCTGGCGGGCTTGTTTTCAAGGGCGTGTCTCCGAAAGAAATTTGCAAAGAAGGATCGAGAACGGATGAAAACAGTTGCCGACCAGTATCTCTTCTGATTTTTTGCAGTAAAGTCTATTAACGAGCAATTCCCAACCGCGTGTTTTCCTACCTTGCGATTTTCTCGTTGCTGTATTCTAAACATTATGGCTTCTGCAATTAGCGTGGCAGCACAATTTAGGCATTAACAGAACTAATACAGAAATTGAGATTTTGAACATTAACCGGTTAAACTTACAGCTTTTTCCAAAATTTAAAAAGCCTTTGATACTATCGACCACGAACTACTAATTTGCAAATTGGAAAAAAATAGTTTTCTGGGCACTTGTTTAAATTGATTCTGACAAATACGTGCGCAATCGTGTACAGCAAGCTCAGGTTGAAAAGCGATTGAATTTAGTGGTCCACAGCTTATTCTCAGGACCATTAATGTTTACTATTTACACTAATGATCTTCCGTTAACATGTACGTCTGCATAGATATTTCTAATTAGAGATGATACAAATCTAACAGCACTAGTTTGTAGAACTTGAATCATACAGACAGACCTTGAAAAAATTGATAAATGGTTAAAAGCAAATAAGTTATTTATCAAATATCTAAAACTTCAACAAATGGACATCGAATCTATTGCCTCCAATTGTAATTCCAATTTTAAATTTTTTAGAATAAGCGTTAAGGCGATGTGTAAATATGTAGGTATTTACATTGTTTGCAAGTTCTGTTTTATCAGTCATACTTATATTAGTAAAATGAGACTTGGAAAACTAAGTTGAGTAGTATCGATATTGAGGCATTTTATACCAAAAGCCCAGCTATTAGACTTCTACCGTAGTGATATTGCTCTTATCTTGCAGAATGGGATTTTGATTTACAGATGTTGCAGATTCAATATTTTGAGCCCTAATTTCATTATGCAAAAAAAATCTTTTTTTTTCGAAAAGGACAAGATCACTGTGATGATATATCAGAACAAAACAGCAAGCTGTATATGAGTATCATATCTTAATTTTTTAGAATTTTTTCTCAAATTTCAGAACAGTTTGCACTGTGAATATTTTTTGACTGAGACGTTTTTTTTTCAAGTTTCTAAGAAAATTACAAGAAGTATGTGTTACAGTTTCCAAATATGTTACAGAAATTTGTAAAAAAATTACAAGCTGAGAAAAGTGACATCCTTATTTGGCCAATTTGGGACAGTTAACACGCGATTAATTTCTTGCTCTTCAGTAGCGGGCTTAGGCGGCGGATGGATGATTGGGAGTGGACGCACTTTCCTCAGGGATTAAACTCACTGTGTAGATGTTTGAGATTTCGATTTCTGACAGACTGATCCTAAATTTTTTCTAAAGGCGCATTTGACGCCAATGCATTTTGAGGGGAAGCGCGTGCCGAAAGAAGACAACTTTTTGGTCAATATTTTCCAAAAAAAGTCCTAAAACGCCTTTTTAGCCAGTTTTTCTAATACTTTGCCGGTTCATAATTTCTGAGAACTACTAAAAATTAGTTTTTTCGACCTAAAAAAAGTTGATAAAATTTTGAACACGTTTAGAAAATTCGCACCTCTCGAGAAGCTCCTAAATCACCATCTGATGTTATTAACGCTTAAGCGGAGATTTAGCGTTAATAAAAGTTTTTCCATGCTCTTTTATCTATTCACTTTTATGCTATATGCAACAAAAATCTTCTTGTACCTTACATAGTGTGAGGGGGAATCATTTTCAATTAAAATTCTACAAAAACAGTTCTGAAATCTTTTCGATCTTTTAGTTTTTTTTTGAAAATTCCATCAACTATTTCGATTCAAACTACTCCAAAGCTGTTAAATGGAGTCGGAACGTTCAAGGCTTTGCTCTGAAACGAGCAGTGTTGTTGTTCCGTCTTTCGCAAATATGAGGAATAAAAAAGCTCGGAGTAATTTTTTTACTTAGAAAATTTTACTCTGGTCCCGTCGGGGACAATCTCTTGATCGGGAAAATTTCTTCAACCACTATAGTAAAGGGCAACGAGTCTGTCTAAACTGCCCCTTTGATAATTTACACACGTGGCGAAATATCCCGCACTTATTATCCTTCATTGAATTGAAGCAGCTATTTGGTTTCAAAAAAATATCCTTCTTCAAATTGTAAATTGTAACTTTTAAACTTGAACATGATCTGTTTAAAATTAATAGTTTTGCCAGTACATAATTTACAAAAAACTATTCGAGACCAATCAAATGACAGTCGGAACATTCAAGGCTTTACCCTGATCAGAAAATATTCGAAAATTTTGTCGACCTTTTTTTTAGATCGACCAAAATGATTTTCTGAGCTCTCCCAGATCACTATGAAGACCCCATTTTGACCATACTTTCTGTGCCGCAGGCAATTAATTGAAAAAATGCCAAAAAAGGCGTTTTTAGGCGATTTTTGGAAAGTTTTAACCAAAAAATTGCGTTTTTTCGACAAGCGCTCCCCCTCGAAATTAGTATATTTTGGCACCGAAGGCGCCTTTAGAAAAATTTTAGGGTCAGTCAGCCAAAAAGGGAAATCTCAAAATATCACAAAGGAGAGACTTTTTGCCCCCCCCCCCCCCCCACCTAAAACCGCCCCTGACCCTGATACGAGCAATCATGTTCTAATTTACAACACTTTTCGCGGTGTAGGAAAGTTGGTTCTGCCATAACTGTTTAAAATTGTGAAATAAAAAATCTATGATTACAAAAGAATACTTTACAAAAGAAATATATGATTACGAAAGAAATTGGCGGTAAACAAATTGATGATTTTTTTTATTTTAAGAACTTAGGGGAGATAATTTTCTTCCAACTAAAACAAATTTTTCTTAGATGAATTTTATTTTTTAATCATGAATATGATTTAAGTTTGACTCTGAGAGTCCTGCTTGGTTTTCACAGGTATGGTTAGCATACAATCAGCTATCGGTAAGCTTAGATTGCGACTTTTTGAACGAGCTTACATACCCGTCTGCGAAAAAACACTATTTGCGTAGTATGTATGTTAATGTGTACGACAAAAAAATGGTGGCAAATCAAGAGTTATGGACCGAGACTCAACCAGGCCATCTTTCAACTTTCGAAATGCTCTGTGCAACTAGACTCACAAGCGCAGATTCAGAGATGCGAATCGACACATGAATTCCAAACTCTCTGTGAATTGTAAGTGTCAGATCTAAAAGCCATTTTGCTTTAAAATGGTTCACAAGGCGCAAGTTGGATGGAACACTTTTACGTTTTTATAAGGGTAGCCTGGCGCGGATCTATGATTTTCTCGAGGGGGGATGACGGGCAAATTTCCAAATAAATTGATTCTCCGAGCTCTCCTAAAGCACTACAAAAACCCTGTTGCGGCCAAATTTTCTGCGCCGAAAATAAATTTTTGAAAAAACAGGTCAAAAAGGCGTCTTTAGGCACTTTTTGAAAAATTTTGACCAAAAAAGTGCGTTTTTTTTGGCGCGCGCTCCCCCTTTAAAATTAGTATAAATTGGCGCCTTTAGAAAAATTTTAGGGTCCGTTCCCAAAAATGGATATCTCAAAATAGTACAAAGGGGGGACCCTTTGGGTGGGCAGGGGGTCGAAACCCTGAAGATGGGGAGGAAAGCGTCCGCCCCCTGCCCCCCCCCTAAATCCGTCCTTGAGGGTAGCACTGATAATTGACAAGTGATGGTGTTAACTTTTCTGGCTTTCGAATGAAATTATCTAAATAATTATGACATATTTTTCTCTTGACAAAAAACGTTTTTCTGAATAATTGTTTTTGACTGATTCAATTCCTTTGGTTCAACATATATACAACAGCGGATTTAGGGACCCCCTGCCGACCCAAAGGCTCTCCCCCATGTACTATTTTGAGATATCCATTTTTGGCTGACTGACCCTAAAATTTTCCGAAAATAGGGCCTAAGAACATCAGTTTTTTTTTCCTGTTTTTCCAAAAATTGTTGCGGCGCAGAAAATTTGGTCAAAATGGGGTCTTATAGTATTTGAAAGAGCTCAGAAAATCAATTTGATCGACCTAAAAAAGAGGTCGAAAACATTTTTGAAGTTTTTTTGAAACCTCCCCCCCCCCCCTCGAGAAAATCCTAGATCCGCCCCTGAATATTGGAAATAAAACGCTTGAAATAATTCTCAGTTTAATTATTTACATGACTTAAAACTAGATCTGTTTTTGCCAATATTTTTCAATGGAAACAAGATAAATGAGCGCATTTGTAATGCGGATCAACCTGTATCCAGTAAAAGTGTTTTTTTTTAATCTGATTTGAAATAACTGATTGTGTGTAAACTTATTAACTCATTAATTAATAAACTAGGTGATTGATTTTCGATCTAGATAGTTTATGCAGAACTGGATGCTTCAGCATTCTGCAAATTTCGCCATCATTTTGCTACAATCTACTTGATGATACCACAAAATCGCTTGAAGACGCAGCAGAAAAGTGCAAGTAAGAAATATTTAAAATGTTTTTTTTTTTAAAATTAAAATGCAAAAATTGTGTGTTAACCTGATCAAGTTGCTCTGTTTTTGTGATACTTTTCAAAAACAGAATAAATTTCCCTCTGGGACCATTTTTCCCTAGTTTTGCAAAGAACTCGATTATCGCTTACCGTATCGAAAAATAATCCAAAACCACAAAACATGCCAATCCAGGGGCGGATTTTTGGGGGAACGGGGTAAATATATTCCCCTCTCTTCAGAGATTCGACCCCCTACTAACCCAAAGGGTCCCCCCGTTGCACTATTTTGAGATAACCATTTTTAATGACATACCCTAAAATTTTTCTAAGAGAGCCTTCGACTGTGCATGATAGCAAGAGAATTGGTGGTGCATGGTAGCATGAGGGTTAGTGGTGCATGATAGCAAGAGAGACAGCGGTGCATGAGAGCAAGAGAGAATGTAGCCAAATGCCTTGTCATTGTTGACGCCAAAATGCGAAGTACCAAATGCTAAATAACAGGGTGGTCCAGACAGCTCAGAGTCCGACTGCGGTTCTAGCTCACTAAAATTCTTACCTTTTTTTCCCGTTTTTACAAATCTATCATCAACGACGCAAAAGAAAAATGCTAGCTTGAAAAAAGTCTGAGATTGTGGTCGGAACGTTCTGTGCTATTTGCACAACAAACGGTAATCCTTATTTGTTTCGGCTTTGGTTCTTGTTTATGTCAATTTGGTCAAACTAAATTAATTGAATTTTCATTAAGGTAATGAATCTACCTTGAAATTCAGAAATGATATAATTTGGCTAAACTTTTTTTTTCGAAAGCTTGACCTGTTTTCCTGGATTCCTCGGTTTTCTCAGAAAATTATTCAGGTCGTTCAAATATGGTTAAATCGCAAATCTTGCAAGAATGTTTCAAAATGTATGTAAATCTCTTAAACTGCTTATCGCAAATCTCTCTTTATGACGTGAAATTAATGCACAAAAATTTTAAAAACTGTTGTGAATAAATTTTGATCGAACGGCCGGCTACTCGACTTTTACTTTGTTTCAAATTTAAAAAATGCTCTTTGGGAATTAAGTTTGGAAGAGGGTAAATAACGTAGCAAAATTAGGAGAAGAGAGAAGGGGCAGGGGCTCCCCCTATAAAGAGAGAATTGATTAGTTAAGCATATACAAATTTGGAACCGTGTTACGAACCTCCCCCTCCCCTTTTGGCGGGAAATTGTTAACAAGATCGTGTTTTCTCAATTATTTACAGTTTCTACCAGGATTTGAGTTAAGCATATACAATCCTGGTAGAAACTGTAAATAATTGAGAAAACCGGATCTTGTTAACAATTTCCCGCCAAAAGGGGAGGGGGAGGTTCGTAACACGGTTCCAAATTCGTATATGCTTAACTAATCAATTCTTTCGAAGAAAGTGAAGAATGTATAAACCTGGGGGTTTAAATTAGACCAGTTTTTCGTATGGGTATCGATCTGAAAATCTTTGTATTGCCAATCGAGTATACTTGCACTAGTCTAAAATGCTGATTGCATTGCTTCTCGAATAATAATTTGAAACTTTCAATGCGCGAATTAATTTGATGCTATCAATGTGCGATACTTTCAATGCGCGAATGCGCCAGCTAAACTATTTGCACTTATACTTGTTCCAAATTGAATTAAGGTGGGGGTTATTTTCATGATGTAGGGACCGAATGATGGAAAACTTTTCACAAGACATTTTGTTAGACGCTTCTTTTAGCCAATGACTTGTGCGCCAAACCCAAGTCATTTTTAACATATTACAACAACACTGCAAAGTTATGCTGTCCAATTCGTGCAGAAATACAATAAATTTTTTTCTATAACTGAAATTCGGTTTTAGCTTTTTTCAAAACTAGATTTCGATTTCGCAATATTTGAAACTCCATGCATCTGCTTCTTTTTAATCGGACAATTTCAACGTCAACGGTCCGTTTTTATTCGATTCATTGGAGTTTTTTTACTCATTCTTTGAGATTAATAAAAGTTCATCCTGATTGGTTGAAAAAAAAATTTATTTAATTTTCAACATCCAGTCTCTCTCCATCATGAGGCCAACCATAATTGCTCAAATTGATTCTAATCAAATTTTAGCACTTGTTTTTCATACTGGCGGTACAAAACTTTTTGTTTATCAACAAAATGTCAAGAAATATATTCAAGACCAGTTATGTGGCAGTCATAACATTTAGAGTTTGCCCTGATATACAGTCTTGTTTCTTTTTCGGTGAATTGATAGATTAATTTGATCAATTTAAGCAGTCTTGTTTCTTTCTCGAATAATTGATAGATCAATTTGATCAAACTGATTAGAGTTCAAAAAACTTTGGGTTTTCTTTAAATTGGGTAAATTGGGGGAAGTTTTAACAAGGACTGTTTTAACCTTGTTAAAACTTCCATTATAGACTGTTTTGTGAGGGGGGGGGCTCTTTTCTTAAGAATGTTCTAAATGCGCATAATTTGGAGGCTTTTTTGATCACGAATCCTTTTACTAAAGTAATAAAGAAAGATTTTTGCATCCTAACCCTGAAGATTTTAAAAATGATTTACAACGATTAAAAATAACCACAAATACAGGCACAAATCGTAAATTGTTAAAATTTCAAGTTTTATCAGACTCAACGCATCAGGCAGAACTTGAAAGACAAAGGTCATCTTAAGTTAGACGATAAGTACCCGTATCACGGTACACACGGACGTTTAACTTATGGTTTACATGACAAAATTGGATACCACAAAAGGGAATCAATAATCCCTTGAATTGTAAAGCTGAAAAAACAAAGGCTACCAAGAAATAATGTTTTTTGATTGGAAAAAACTGTTAGAAAAAGTACAATTAACGTGTGATTTAAAAGACGATTCTATACTGTATCAAGGAATAGGCTTACCTTGTAAAATTGACCAAGGATATTGCGATCCTACCACTTGCACACAGACAGGCAACCATTGTTTGGTTCCCAGAAGACACATGTATGACATTTCAAGGTGCTAAACTCCACGCAAGAATGTTTTTGAATGTTCAGCTACCGGCTACTTTGACAAAATTCATATAATGTATTTTAATCTTTAGATTCAGCAAAAAAAAGAGAAGAACAATAACTTTTATAGGATCAAAGTGGGGTGAGTGGTGGAACCAAGAACTCACGCCGATCATGTGGCTCCTCAATCCATTTTCCGAGAAAACATTGCAAAAAGATTCTGGCTCGGATTTAGAACTGAGGCCAACACAGATGCAACTCAAAAAGCGTTCACATTACTCCCAGATCTAAAATCTAACTGATCCAAGAATTCATCCGGTAAATGGGACCATACTTTGGAGTCATTTTTGCTTGACCAATAATTGGCCAGAAATTTCAGATCCAAAACCGAGATGTTTGTACCAGTTTGAAGAGCATTTATATGATACAAAATGCGAGAAGGAGCGAGGCATGTCGGTGATTTGTGAGTTTGACGATACCGTCGCATCTATATGAATTATCCACAGGAAAAAATTGAATAAAATGATATTGAAAAGCAAAAAATATTGGTGAAAAATGGGATCAGACGTCAAGATAGCATCAAAAAGTTGGGCCTGACTAACAATGCAAACGTCCTAATTATATGCATGAACAAATTCGCAAACTCGCGTAAAACTCCTGCAAACTCGGGTCGAAATAGCAGAAAATGATTTTTAATTGGGTCCCTTTTCCAGGGTGTGTTAATTGAGCCCAATAATTAGAAACATCGCCAATTGACAGTTGGAAAAGAGTAATGAACGCAAGCAAACAAAAAATATCACTGTTTACTTGAAAAAAAATCAATTTTCGAATTTCATCGAAAAAAATAAATGCGTTTAAGCTTTTGAATTTCTAGAACTTTTTATGATATGCGCTTTTTTGATAACATTAACTGAACTTGAGAAAACTGGATCAGTAGGTAAAGTTTTTATTCCACTGGAAATATAAAAATCAAATTCCACTTTCGAAACTAGAAAATGTTTGCTTTTTTTGCGTAATTTCCACGTTTTTATTTGGAGAGTGCTATTTTCGTCACTTGCGCGACTCGAACACTTTCTCCGGGTGTCTTATTCTTCTGATCGACCTGGATTCAATCATTTTCTTCTATTTAAAAAAATTCTTCTTTAAATTCCTTCTATTTACCTCAATTTATTCTTACATTAAAGAGTTTTCTTCAATTTGTTCTATTTTCACCAAGATAACAGCCCCAACTTTTAAAAAAGGAAATTAATATATATTGGGGCAAGGCTTTATTTAATATACAAACAGGTACAATCAATGAGTCAAAAAAACTAGAACAAATTAAGATTTTTAATCGACGGATTGCGTTTATTATTCTGGATTCATTCTTACCACAGTTCGATTCCTTCGCTTGGTAAAAGTAATGAACGTAGTGAAGATTCTTATATAAATTTTAATGATTAATTTTTTTTTCAGGAAAAAGGTCCTAAAAAGCTCTAATAACCACAGATGTGCATTCATAAGCATTATGAATGTACATCTGTAGTTATTAGAGCATTTTAGGACTTTTTCCTGAAACAAAAACAAAAAATCACAAAGATTTATATAAGAGTGTTCACTAATTTCATTACTTTCAACAAGCGGAGGAATCGAACCGTGGTGAGAGTAAGACGCGAAAATAAACACAATCGGTCGAAAAACAATCTTCATTTTTTCTAGTCTTTTTGATTCATTGATAGTAACTGTTTGTCTATAAAAAAGAAAGCATGGCCCCTATATATATTCAACTCTTTTTCTAAAATTTGAGGCTGTTAATTTGGTAAAAAAAGAACAAACAGAAGAAAACTCTAAATAAAAGATCAAATTGAGGTAAGTAGAAGGAATTGAAAGAAGAATTTTGGTACTTTGGTACTTTTTAAGAAACCGATTTTTGGCCGGCCGACCCTAAAGTTTTCCTAAAGGCGCCTTTGGCGCCAATATATACTATTTTTGAGGAGGAGCGCGCGCCAAAAAAAATGCGATTTTTATTCCAAAAACTTTCCAAAAAAAGCCCAAAAACGGTTTTTTACCTACTTTTATCTAAAATTAGCCTGCAGCGCAGAAAGTTTGGCCAAAACAGCGTCTTTTAACGTTGACCTCTATTTCGCCGACCTAAAAAAAACTTTGTATAATAGGCTTTCCAGGACTAACACAGATCGTCTCCTTCCTAAAGTGCCACTCGACGCTTGAGCTCCCATCCCCACATTTCTCTCTACTTTCAAATATACCTCTTCCAAATTTCTGATTGTAATTTACCCCAACTCCATTCCCCCACTATGATCTATTATTAACAGTGGAACTTTATTATGGGCAGGCAAAATAGCAAAAGTTTTTAAATATAGAAAAGTTTTTACATGGGTGGAAAACAGTTTTGAAAAAAAGTCACAGTTTTTGAAGACAAATTGTTTCTGCAAAGATTACATCAGTTTAATTGAGATAACATTGCCGCATCCAAGTTCGGGCGTAATTTTTCACTTATGACGGATTGTTATGCTGATTTTTGACAACAAGATTTGATTTTTAGCAAAATTAGGTGTTTAAAGGATTATAATCAATCTTAATGGTGATATTTCCCAAAACAATAATCATGATCTCTTATACAATAAAATTTTACATCTGAAATTAGATCTGAGAAACCCTTTGTTAAATTAAGCATTTCGAGCAAACAATTGAGTTTTAATTTTTTGACGTTTCTGCAATACACAATTATGTTCAGATTAGCTAGCGGTAAAAAAACTTCAAAACAATTTCACAAACAGTTTTTTTTGAAATAAATTTTGGGTTCAACTGTGTTTAAAGAAATTTCAAAAAGTGTAAGAAGATCTGCAAATTTTCGATTTTTATGCGCTACTTACTCGTTTCCAATGTTTATCTCATGCTTGAACAAACATATCTTGGCAGTCTCCCAATTGAGTTTTTGCTGAGTACCTGCTAGTAGCTAGCAGAAGCGATCAAATACAAAAGTATCAAACATAGCAAAAATTGTATCAGAATTATTGATTTTTCAGACCTGAAATAACCAAGGAAAACTAAATTTCAGATCTGAAATTAGATCTGAAATAGGTTTGTTCAGATCTGAAATAAGCGAAAAAGAAATTCAGATCTGAAAGTAGATCTGAAATAACCCTTTCTTAAAGTATCCAAGCGTTATTTTAATATTTCACAACTTATTTCAGATCTGAAATTTAGATATGAAACAGATTATTTCAGTTTTAATTTAGAACATTTACTAGGTACGGGTTATAAAACCGCTCTCTGGAGATCCATGGGTTATAAATGACTCTAGTAAAACTTCATTGCCTGTACCCTTGCACTCACAAAGGTCTTTGAAAATCGATATTACATATTATTGAATCAAGAATCGGAGAAACTCTAAAATAGGTGGCATATCTGGAAAAATAAGAATAGCAATTTTGTGTGTGTGTGTGTGTGTGTGTGTGAGTGTGTGTGTGTGTGCGTGTGTGTATGTGGTGTGTGTGTGTGTGTATGTGTGTGTGTGTGTGTATGTGTGTATGTGTGTGTGTGTGTGTGTGTGTGTGTGGCTGGGCAAATTAATTGTGGGGAGCGGGATGGGTAAATGTGGCCGTGTCGTAAATTGATTGGAATGGTCTAACACGTATAAGAAGTATCAGTTTGCATTTTTCCTTGGTGAATTTGATAACAACGTATGATTATTGGTGAGTTTTTTATTCGATTTTCAGAAAAAATTTATTGAGAATATAAGCCATTATAATCAAACTATAATGAATGTTATACCTTTTTTTATCACAATGAACTATAGATCTGATTGCATAATACAGGGTGTATATTATCAAATTCTAAAATTGTAAGTCATAACTATTTCAGCTGGCTTTATTGGAATCAATTTATCCTCATAAAACTCCGATGTGGGACACTTTGTGCCAAAATGCACTGGTTCCAACCGGAAATAGCGCCAAAACAATCTCGCCCCGCATCTGTGTTTTGCGCACGCTACTTAATAGCAATTTTTTTCAATAAATGAGCCTTTCGAGATCTCTTTAAATTAAAAGTTTTTTCACACCAAAGAGTCACACCAAATTTAAAACAGTATACTCAGCCTACATTGTTTCGTGTTTGAAAATTACATCATCTTATTGTTCCGACTTTCGATACGAAAGTAACGGAATATTTGTGCTCGGGGTGGGTTTTTTTTTTCTTCAGACAAATTTCGACTTTTTAACTAGCCATTTTTGACGGAACTTTTTTATATCATTCAAAAGGTATTACTGTCCTGAGCTCAAATTTGAAAAGATTTTTCACCTGTGATCATTTTTTGTAAAGTTACGGGGGTTTAAAGATTGCCATTTTGGTGAATTTGGGGCAATTAACGCGCGATATATTTCGCGCTATTATCGCGTAAGCGGAGAGTTAATCCGTCTTAGAAATCGTTCCAAATTGGTTAAAAGAAGCTTATTTGACATAATTGGTTTGTTACAAGGAGCGAAAACTATCTTTTTGTACTTAATATGGCGTGTGGGGGGATGATTTTCATAAAAAACTTTAAATTTTAGAAAAAAAAATTTTCATTTGTTTTATTTTATTGAATTTTTTAATGTTATTACTGCTCCATAAACCTTAAAGGGCAGTCGGATTATTCAGGGCTTCGCCCTGATACAAGCAGTCTTGTTTTCTTGTTTCATTTTGTTTCTAAAGTTTCAGCAAGGGCTAAACAACAAAACCGGCTATGTTACATGGTAAACTGTACCACAAAGTATTTTCATGTCCCAACGAAAGTAGCTCCTTAATCTTTCTCAAAATGTGTCTTCAGTCTTCAGATAAATAATCGTTCTTTACAAAGTGCATAGCATGAAAAAAGTTGAGTAATCATATTGTTCCGACTTTCGATACGAAAGTAACGGAATATTTGTGCTCGGGGTGGGTTTTTTTTTCTTCAGACAAATTTCGACTTTTTAACTAGCCAATTTTGACGGAATTTTTTTATCATTCAAAAGGTATTGTTGTCCTGAGCTTAAATTTGAAAAGATATTTCACCTGTGTGATCATTTTTCGTAAAGTTATGAGGGTTTAAAGGTTGCCATTTTGGCCATTTTGACCAATTTGGGACAATTAACGCGCGATATGATTCGAGCTATTAACGCGTTAGCAGAGATTTAATCCGTCATAGAAATCGTTCCAAATTGGTTGAAAGAAGCTTATTTGCCATAATTGGTTTGTTTCAAGGAACGAAATCTATCTTTTTGAACTTTATATGGCGTGTCGGGGGATGATTCTCATAAAAAATTTCAAATTAAAAAAAAAAATTCATTTTATTTTATTTCAATTAATTTTTTAAAGTTATTACTGCTCTATAAACCTTAAAAGGCAGTCGGAACATTCAGGGCTTCGCCCTGATCCGAGCAGTCTTGTTTGATTTTGTAACTGAAAAATCATAATGAAATATTTGAATATTGATACAAAACATTTGAGTAACCATTACAAATATTTGTTGAAGTATACTTCTAAGAGTTGATTCCGTGTTAATTTCATATTGCATCCTCGAGTATCAATTTAAATTTTTGAGACAATTTCATATAAATAAATTGATTTTCTCTACTTTTTCGTCCCAAATGACTATATATGAAGATTTCGATTTCTGGGCAATGTACCGGATCGTAATTTTTGTTCAAATTCTTTTTGGAATTCAAATTGCTTACAGAAATTTATTTATTTTTTCCTTGTTGCGGAATAAACCAAAAAAGACAGCAACAGAGTACCTGATATTGTGTAATCTGTTCTCGGATGGTTTATTTGGGGTGCAGTTAATTGTCTCGGTGCTCATTATTGGAGTTTGCAACGAGGAAGATTCACGAAAGTCAGTTCAGAAAAAATGGCGTTTAAAAACTGGATACCACAAGTAAAATTCAGGTGGGGTTAATTGATGGCTTTTGAATTACATGCCGGAATGGAAAAGTTCCGAAAGTCTTCCCACTGTTTTGTTACAAAGTATAGTTCGAAGTTATCGCTTTTGAGAGTATTATATCGTGTATCCGCCGCCATGTCTTATAAAGAGTCAATTATACAAAAAATGGAATGAACTTTTTATTTTGCATTACGACGACGCAATCGATTACGTAACTCAGCATGTAATCGTACCATCATGTTTCATAACTCCACTGCAAATGATTTTTTGTTCCGACTTTCGAAAAAAGGACAACATTTTTATGCTTGAGGTTTGTTTCTATTCAATCAAGCCAAGTTTCGACTTTTAACTGAGCGTTTTTGATTTGAAAAATATCTTTATCTGAAAAACCATCTAAAAATATTGTGATTGTGAGCTCAAATTTTCATTCAGTTTTAACGGGCAGTTAGAACATTTAGAGTTTTGCCTCCCTAAATACGAGCAGACTTATTATGTTTATAAAGTTTTTCTAATTTAGAAAAATCTAATTACAAACGAAGCCTACTCAAAAAGCGGACATAATTTTCTAAGTCTGAGCAATTCGGAACAAACGCGTTTTGTCCGATAAAACGACATTCACAAAAAGTTGCTGATTTCAAAAATTTTCCTGCTTAAATTTGTCTTAAATTTCCTAGCTTCAAAAAATCCAACCTTGTATGCTTCAGTGGTGTTTTTTACTCGGTCAGCTTTTGAAAGTTTAACTCAGGCTTTTGATGGATTTTTTCTATACCACCTATAAATATTGTTATCCGGAGCTCAATTATTTTGAAAAAGTTGCCATCTGAACAATTAACGCGCGATATTTTGATTTCTGATAACACGCGTAAGCTGCGGATTATTGCGTTTCAAGTTTAGTTCAAGCAAGTCGTTTGGTATTGTCATTAGAATACCAGAGGCTAAAGTATCATTTCTTACTGTACATTAGCGTATGGGGGATATATTGAAGAAAAAAACATTCAATTTTCTCTTTCAATTTTTAATTTTTCGGACAACTGGGAGCAAAAAACTGGGAATTGATATAAGAACAATCTTGTTCGTCACTGGTTTTTCTAATTGCGGAATCTATCGATGTTTTGTAGATTTTGCGTCACGGCCAAAAAGCTTATGCCAATGGAGTTCAAAGCAGCGCATGGCTAAGAATGTTTTTCGAGATTCGCGTTGTTTGTGAAGTACGTATAATTTCTAACATTTTTTTGCTAGAGTAGATAACAATTTTGATACCCAAGCATGTGCGAAGAGTTGTCAATTTTGGATTTGCGAAAATCAGAGACATTTAGTATGAAATTTAGTTCTTTATAAAAGTAATCTATTTCATTTTTTCCGAGTTTCCAAGAAAACGGAATAATTGTTCCGACTTTCGGTACGAAAGTAACGGAATATTTGTGCTCGGGGTGGGTTTTTTTTTCTTCAGACAAATTTCGACTTTTTAACTAGCCATTTTTGACGGACTTTTTTTTATCATTCAAAAGGTATTGTTGTCTTGAGCTTAAATTTGAAAAGATATTTCACCTGTGATCATTTTTCGTAAAGTTATGAGGGTTTAAAGATTGCCATTTTGGCCATTTTGACCAATTTGGGACAATTAACGCGCGATATAATTCGCGCTATTAACGAGTAAGCGGAGATTTGATCCGTCTTATAAATCGTTCCAAATTGATTGAACGAAGCTTATTTGCCATAATTGATTTGTTACAAGGAACGAAATCTCTCTTTTTGTACTTTATATGGCGTGTGGGGGGATGATTTTCATAAAAAAATTTCAAATTTTAGAAAAAAAATTTTCGTTTTATTTTATTTCATTTAATTTTTTAAATGTTATTACTGCTGCTCCATAAACCTTAGAGGCAGTCGGAACATTCAGGGCTTCGCCCTGATACGAGCAGTCTTGTTATGTTTCGTTAGCTTTTTATTCCATCAAATTTCGCCAACCGAAATAGTAGCTTTCAACAAAAAAATTTATCCTATTGGAAATATCGACTTATTGAAATCAAACATGGAAAGATATTTTACCTCCGATAATTTTTTGCACAGTTCTAGAAGTTTGAAAATGGCTACTTTGACCATGCTTAGGACTATTTAGCGGCGTTTTAAAGCTATTATTTATAATGCTGAAAACTTAATCCGAATTGCTTATGCATCAATTTTGTATTAATTTTGTACGACTCAAAATTTCACGCTTGATCTTTTATATTGTCCAAAACTTATAGCTTTTCAATATTTTTTAATCAAAATGTTTTTCGATTTGGATTATGGGGCGGTCGGACCATTCAGGGCTTTGCCTTGATACACGAACATTCTTGTTTAAACTTCAAATTCTGCGACGAGGTTTATATTTCTTCAGAGTTCCAAAACAGAAGACAATTTTGAATACATATAGCTTAAAATTTTTTTTGTCTTCTATTGTATTTTAGGTCGGAAGGCTTCTTGTTAAAAGGAGGGATGTTTTTCGAATGGAAAGAGATGTCATAGTTTTGAAACCGAAAAATTTTTAAACGTCATTTTTGATCTGAAGACTTACTAACCATTTAATTAACGCAGTTATAACATCAACGGAGGAATCATTAATTTTATTTTCGCTTCTGATGTTGTTTTTAATGACAGTGAATCGATATATAGCCGTCATCAAACCATTCAGCTACAAATCGCTGTTCCGCAAATCAAACTTACTCATAGCAGTGTCAATAATTCTAATGATTACAGTATTTATGTTTCTCGGTTTAATGGCCCCATATATTTATGCAATAATCGGTGACGAAGACCTCTCGGGCTCATGTCGGCCAGAGAGCTACGATTTCAATTACTATGACAAGTTAGTCAACTAAACTAAGAAAATCATTATAGATCTAAAAAAAATGGATATTAAATATGTCAAAAAGATTCCTCTCCACGCTCCGTTAAATCTCCAACCCCCCCCCCCCCCCCCATGCAATGACGTGACTAGTTGAAAGCAATAATTGAAAGTTAATTAGAAACTTTTAATTTATTATCAATAATGACTAACTTGACTGGTTGAAAACTAGTCCAAAAGATGTCCGCGTGATCAGTTTAATCGCCTGGTACGTTACTCGTCTCATTCTTGTTCTAACTCTTAGCCTGCTGATGTCATTTGTATACTACTCGATATCGCGCGACTTCGAGACCTTCTGGGAACCCCTGTTAGCGCCATTCAAATCCTTACGAAACTGTGCCAGCTTGTGCTTTTCTTGTCATCGTTCGGATGTCAAACAAGAAAAAAATATCAAAGAAACAACTGTTGACTCAACTGATACAAATCCGGAACAACAAATGACAGAACACTCTTTGAATAGCCAAAATATAGACGACTCGAATCAATTGACTTGTCCTGCTTTAAATCGACAAGACACCGTGACTTCTTACGACGATGGAATTGATCGAATCGACCTTCAATCTGCAAACGAAAACATCAAACTCGGTCTTTCCGCAAAACGACGCGAAAATCAACTCAAAGTTACAATCACATTTTTCTATGTCACGTTTTTCTTTACACTGGTAGCGTTGCCAACCTCGCTGGTAATTTTGGGGTACATTTTCTACGCCCGGTCGGGGGGAGCTGATATTCATATTTCGTCCAAGTATTACTTCCTCGTGTCTCGTACGATGTACCAATTGGTGTTTCTTCTGAACCCCTTTCTCTATTCAAGGCGCAACCCGTACATCATCGAGAGAATACACAAAGGGAAAGGACGATGTTGCTGTTGCACGATTTGTTGCTGCATGTGTTTTTGAAATCAAAATCCGACAATACTGAAAAGAACTGATGCAATCGGTCTTAGAGAAACAATTTAATCAAATATATGCTCTAACAGCAAACAATTTTCCAACATTTTGGACAAGAAAAATTTGATGATTGAATAGTAAACACACACTCAGTTGAGTGTCAAAACATCAGGACTTTTGAAAGAAAGAAATAATTTTGAAATTTTTTTCGAATGAAGTTTTCAGACTTTGTTAGTTCAGAATCGTTTTAAAGCATTACGAAACATGGACGCTGGTATGATCAGTTTTCTTTACTTTGAGTTTCAGGCATCAAAAGTTTTGGAAAAACGATTCATTAAATTGCTCTTGCGCTCACATAGGTTTGATTAGAAGAGGCTTCTTGAGCAGAAATTTTTTCCAGATGGAGATATTTGCTATTCAGTCTAGGAGCAACTATATTAAGTAAAGAGGGCTTACATTGATCTTTCTTTTTAAATAAAATACATTCAATATATTTTGACAACAAATAAATGGTAAATTTGTAGGTAGCGTTATCGGGTTTATCCTTAAAAAAACTCAAAGAAAATGTTTTACAAAAGCCAACAAAATCAACAAAACCTTAAGATACTTTAGTTTAGCATCTTTTGTTTTTAGATAACCTGATAAGTTTTTTATATTTGAAATTTCTGACTAAATCATAGGCAACAAGAGAAAAGGCAACAAGGTTTGCAAAATTATGTTCGACGATTTTTCTTTTTTTTTCTGTGTTTACCAAATAAATTTTATCTATCAGGACTAAAATCATTAGCTTCTAAACAATCTCAAATTCTAATTACAACATTACAATCAGGAAAAGCGATCTCTTAAAAGTTTTTTCAATTTTAAATGCAAAATAATTAATGAAGTAAAACAAGAAAAATTGATGAGCATGGCTTTCAATCTGGCAAGAAACAACCTGAATTTCAATCTGTCTCTGTTTTCTTTGAAGTGTTTGCTCCTCATTGTAAAGTTTCTAAAGAACTTTTTGAACGCAAAAAATTGAAATAATTTATTAGAGATTTTTCTATTTTAACCAGAAGCTTGTGCGACAAATCAAAGTTAGTCCAAAATGAATTGACGCCATCGAAATTGCCTAAAGAACTTATTTATGGAATAGATAAGTAAGTTTGGACTTCGTCTGGACCAAATCAATCAGCAGCGTGTGCCACAATTTCGATCGATCTAAATTGAATTAACGCAAGGGAATTTGCCCAAATAACGAGTTAACAAGAAACATATCTTCAAATTTCGTGTAGAGTTTAACAACAAACATTCAACAAGCGCGACAATACGAACCAAGTCAAAACTAAAAACGCAGTAAGATTGTAATTTATCTAAATTTTTCCTACTGAAAATACTCGACACGACTTAAAAAGCTGCAGAAACACTAAAAAATCTGCCTTAATGCGATCAGTCTGGTTTTTTTAAATGTAGTTTTGAACTTTGACAACTTTGGCTCATTAAAAAGCTTTTTTTTCATCAATTTTTTTTATATCACTCGAAGTCTCATCGGAATTTCAATGTGCGCTCATAAAATTTCGTTTTATGTCAAAAAAGGCAAAATAATTCAAAAAAAATCATTTGATGCAAAATTAGTAAATAAGTAGTTAACAATTGTTTTAAGTTTTTATAGTGGGGTAATCGGCAGACGGGTGAATGCAAAAATTCTTTGTTCAGTTTTTTATGACAATGACTGTCTTTAACCAGGCTACGCTCTAAGGTTCTAGTGAAATTTAAATAGTAACCGTAACAGGCTGGAAAAAAGTGTCGCGAAACCCGCAACACATCTGTTTTTCTTTGATTTTTTTGCTGTTTTCGATTCCACGAACAAAAAACTAAAGAACTGCAAATCATATCTGCTTGAAAAGCAGCAGCTTTTGTTGAATCCGGATCGAAATTTAAGAAAAATTTTCGGAATTCATAAGCAAATATGTAATTTTTACATTTTGTATATTGTTTTGCGCAAAGGGCTTACATATGCGGATTCCTGTTTTAGTTTCCGGAGTCCACTTACCCTCTTAAAGTGTACTTTACCAATATGCGGAACCCACCTACTTTTTCCGATTCTAATTCTTTTTTCCGGAATCCAGAACAATTTGACATCTTCGCTCGTTGCGGAAACCGCGAAAAAAACTAGTATGCCGACAAACTTTTCGCTGCAAGGTTTTTGTCCGCGAAATTTACTTTTTGGAACATGTGTAACAATTCATCTCTTGAAAATCCAAAAGGTGCGCTTATCCAGTGAACAGTTTGACAGCATTTCTCCGCTAGAAAAAGAAAGTTAATGATTTATTAGTCCAATTGAAACTAACCACATCTGTGGTATTCTGCATTTTCCACATGAGTGAAGTTGGTGTTGTCATAAGAAAATATTTTGGCTTTTAATTTACTTTTTTTAAATAAAATTAATAATGCACCTAAACCAAAACTTAAAAATTGTTTTGACTCACTGTTAAAAGAAAATGGCAGAGGAAAACTGCCTTTTTTATTTTTAAATTTTAGATTTTTCATCTTTTTCATACCAACAACCTATTTAATAACAATCCTCAAAAGTGGCTTTAGTAGTCTATGTATGATTGAATAAGTCTAAAAAGTTTTGTTCGAAGAGTTTTTTTATCGGATTTAGGAGAGGTCAGAAGTTTATATTTGTTCTACATGTGTTCTGTTACTTTAAGATAATTTTGAGTTGAAGGAAAATTTGCGAAGCGAGACTATCCACAAGTCAAGTTAAGTTTTTCAACTAAATTTTCTGCAAACATCAATTCTCCAAGTTAAAATAATTGAATTAGATAAACCTTAACGCAATTGGATGTGAAACTTAAACAGTTAAAAAATCCCGCATGGTGGAATTGTTTTTGAAAAACATACATAACGATTTTCTATTGTAATTGTATTCATTAATTTTTGGAAGCAAAAATACCTTTTACGCCCCGATACAAAAGTTTAGCCAAAGATTTTTTAAAATGAATAGTTCGTGCATATCTCTTAGGTGAAGGCCGAGAGTAAACTGCTTGTCTAACTATGAACACAAATTTAACAAATCATATCTTTTAAGCTTCCAATTTACCTTAAAATTTCGGTAAAAGTTATTTAGTTGACATGTTTTTCACAAATGGATGAAATATCATATCTCTTTCATTTTTTATGATATTTATTTTCATATTTTGATTCTTTTTGTAACTAAACGCTATGTACAAATACCCAATATCATCCAAAGTAATCAATCGTGAAGCTTTTGAATATCCTTAAAACTTCTGCTAATGAAAAGTGCGGTAAAATGAAAAACTGTGAAACCTTGATTCGGTGCCAGATTTTAAAATAAGATATATGAAGACAAAATATTGAAACGACACTTTTTTTCTGCGACACTTGTTTAAAACGTGAATAATTTTTTGAAATTTTGGGATTCATTTTTGTGATTCATTGACTTTTTAAATTATGACATTTTTGAAACCAGAAAAATCTAAAAATTATTCTTCTTAATTTTTCGGCAACTTGCCTTGGTTTTAGTTTTAGTTAACAGTCATTAGGGTTGTGTTTGAGTTTGGTCTACAACAATTTGAGTGCAAATTGTACCTTTTTATGCCTGTTCTGTTAAACATAGTTCAGCTCCGATTACTAAATCAATTAAATCAACAAACAAATTTTTCCGTAATTCACAAACAGTATGAGGAAAAAATGTTGATTACCTGTTGCTGGTGTAGTCCGCAACACACTGTTGCTTGTGGAGTCGCCCCAAATGATTTGCGAAACCTGCTTGCAAAAGTTTTTTTTACATAGTTACAAGTTTTAATCTAATTCGCTTGAAATGTTTTGCATTTTCCTCAAAGATGTCTATCCCTGTTCTAAATTTTTGTCGGAAAATTGTTTTCAGGTCCAATAGGTTCGAACACATCATCATAGTTTTTCAACTTCTTGTTAACAAATTCCAGTGTGAAATATTTTTCGTTAAACACAAAGGCGGGAAGTTTAAAAGAGCCAAGAATTGTCCAGAAAATTTTTTAGTACAAAAGAAAACAAATTTTGCTTTTTAATTAATTTGGAAAAGCAAACGAGCAGTTTTTACAAAACAAAACATAGATATAAGCTTAGCTCTTTTCCAGATTCCTCTCCATTTCATTTTTTCATTGATTTACGTGTTAATATGGCTAATCACGTGATTTTACCATGAAAAAAAATGAAGGATAAATATGTTCACAGTATAAAGTTTGTTCACTATGACAATTTAATTGAGTTCATACACTGTTAAGAAGTTTTTTGAATAAGAACATCAAATGCGGCTGGGATTTTTTTATTTGGGTCGTCAGAAAAATAATTAAAATTGAGCACAACTTTATTTGAAGGTTCGTTTAGCCCTTTCTCGGCAAAAATATATTTTTCAATTTCAAAAAATAATCTGCAAGTACTAAGGGTTTTTTGATTGTTTTTCATTTCCTCCAAGCCCTTCCCCCTAGCCTCACATAGGCAGCAGTTTTATGGTGTAACGAGGAGTTTTACAACAAGTTTAAGCCAGAAACCAAATATGCTATTCATGGCCTAATAAATCTGAATAGCTATTTTCATATAAAAAATACCTATAACTATTCGGAGGTGGGAAAAAAAAAACAAAAAGAGTTCTTTTTTCTCCCCCTCCCACGACCTTTTATTTTTTTTTGAGTTGTTTTAGGTGTTTTTCTGGCTATAAAGTGATTTTACCATGTAAGTTATTCTGAACAAATCTGTTCAAAATTGATAGTTTATTCACTATGCCAATTCTCAGTGCATGTCATTGATATTCGAAACTGAAAAATGGAGGGAAGTGGAGAAGAGCTCTCTTTTCCACTCTCGCTGACAATTGAACTTCACTTCTGAAATTATTTTAAGTAGTCGTTATGTAATTAATGACACTTTGCAGAATGAGCAAACTATCGTTTTTTTATACATTTCATTGTAGCATTGCACATTTACCCAAAATAAAATGCCAGACAAAAATTAAAAAATTGAATTTATGGCGGAAAGTGGATAAGAGCCAAAGTTAGATACAACCGCAATGACAAATATGAAAGAGTCGATTTTATGCAGAAGATTTTTTAGGCTTACGTAAGTATAGAATCGATTTTCCTACAACCCTTGTGCGAACTATAGCCGATTCTATACAGATAAAAAACAACTTTCCCGTCAATAACGTATAGTTCAAAATAGAATCAATTATTTATCTTCAACCCTTTGGCGAACAAACTAAAACCAATGCCATGCAGATAAAATCTTTCTTTCCATCAATAACATATATAAAAGCCTTTTGCGAACTATAACCAATTCTATACAGAAAAAAAACTATTTTTATTCTATCAATAACATGCAGTGCCAAAATAATCAAATTCTCTATATAACCTGTTAATAAACTGTAGATAATCTGTATTAAGTCAGTATACAACCTTTGTACAATAAATCTGTATAAAATTAATTATGTTGTTCATAAACCATAGGGGTCGTAATCATTTCAGTTTTAAACAATCCAAAACTTAGTTCAAACTTAATTAAGCATTCACAAAATTAGCAAAAAATTTGGTCAGGACAATATTTCTCGGTTTTATAGTGAGCTGAACTCACTTGAGGAGAAGGGTTTATCGCAAGTTATAAGTTACAAGAGATCCTTCTGAAATTTTGCAACCTAAGGGTTCCCGCGGCAAAAAAGTGCGTTTCTGCAAAAGCTATTTACGGGCAGTTCATAAGATCAATGTTTTCAGCGTAATTTAATGAAAGAAAACAAAAAGAAAGCAACAAAGAATAGGAAGATTTGACACGAAACAAAAGTTTTTTTTGCGAGATAGATAATCATTTTCAGATCAAACATCAAAACAAAAATTTAACTGAAACGCCAAAGGTGCCTTTACAAAAATTTTAGGGGGTGCGTCAGCCAAAATGATTTCTTAAAATAGAACAGAGAGAGGACACTTTAAGTCGGCAGGGGCTCAATTCCCCCTGAGGGGGCGTCCGTAAATATGAAATCTGTATATTTTTCTGTAGATAATCGATGTTTATCCATTTATGTCACTGCGGGCAGTTTAGGTTTTGTTGTATTTTTTTGCATTGCTAGCCACTTTCCGAAGACAATTTTAATTGCTTGTGCCTGATTTATTGGCCTTCTAAGCTATCGTATAATCATAATTGAGATCAAAGAAGTGAACTTTCCTGATGGAAGATTTGCCACAAATTTTTTCCCGCCGGATTGTTTTTTCTTTTCTCTTTCATTTTTCTATGTAACCACCACACCAATCAGTCGCCAACTAAATCTACCAGTTACATCAATTTGCAGCAAAAAATTGAATCTGTATTTTTTTCCGCTTCGTTATATTGTAATCTAGTCATGTTTTGCGCCGCTTTTACCTTGAACATAATTTGCATAATCGTAATTTCGACATCCCTCTTCTCTGGTTTTGTCGATGGACGAAGTGATAAAAGAATGGACCAGGCGGTGGGTAGAGCGTCAGTGACCCCTAGAAAGTTCTTCGTCAAAATCCAGGGCGCAAATAGGGATGTGCTGTGCGGGGGGGACCATAATATCCCGACAGTCTGTCTTAACAGCCGCGCACTGTTTTGATCCAGCTTTCGAGTGTAAGTGAAAACTTTTTGATTATTTACCTTCGCTATAAAATAATTGGCTCTGTTCTACTCCTTGTCCCCCACATTTTAAGCTAATTTTGACAAACCATTTAACATTGTCATAATGCAAGGAAAATAGGCATAGTGAACAAACCAACTATTAGACAACTTTTCTCATCGGTTATAATATATTAAGATGGCTTAACTTGTTTCTGATCAATCAGGCTATTTGCCTCTTGTATCTAATACTACATCTAATACTATGTTTTCTCTTTAATTTTTCCGCCGGCGAGTATTTTTTACTCGAGTAAGAAAAAAACTCTACTTGATAAAAACCTGTGGAAAATTTTAAAAAATATTATGATAAGAAAAGATCATGAGCTGAATGACTGCTTAATTGCCTCAAAAGTCTCGACCTCTCACCACTTGAATTTCGAAGAAAAGAAGGACGATGATAGAAACTTACAAGATTCGTTATGGCTTCTACGATAGATAGACCACTGTCGGTCTATTCGAGCAGAATGAAAGAGACTCGAGGGTATACGACTGCAAAATAATAGTGAAGAAAGCAAACTTGGAGTTCTGAAGAAACTTTTTCTCGGTCACAGCAGGAACAATTTACCACAACAGACGGTTCACAGTAAGACGAGCAACGAACTCGAAAGGAGGTTGGACAAGCATTGGAAAACTACCGGAATTGATATGTACAAGGTCTAAATGGAAAAGGAAAACACTATGAAATCACTATAATAAGAGGCAAGGCCTAACAGTCATCGTAAACTTGACTTGACTCGACTTAATGTTGGGTACTAAAGGCCTTCGTGAAGTGGATATTCAAAACTACGAAATATCCGTAACAGGCGTTCAACGGGCGGGCCATAAGCACGATGAACATATGTATATAAAACGTTTGTTATGCTTTTCTAGCTGGTGCTCTCACAATACACTATCGGGACTTCACTCAAGCCAGCACAGCAGCAGGTGGGCGGGTGTTGCCTTTCGTCTTCCCCAAGAATGTGATCATGCACGAACACTACAACTTCCCAGACAAGTACTCCGACATCGCAATCATCAATTTTGACACGCCTGTGTTCGAAAAGCAGGAACGCCCCCATGAGTTGCGAAAAACGTAAAATCCTTAACCACATCTGACTTTGGTTTAATAGTAACAGCATCAATTTTATGGTCTAAGGAGCATCGGCTCTTTTCCAGTTCCCCCCTTTCATTTTTTCTGAAATTCATTACATGAAAGTCTTTTTAAAATAATTTTTAATGTTATAAACTGCATTAAAACGTGTCAGCGTGAACAACTGAACAAATGTTCACAACATTTCTAACATGCAAATTGCCTGTGTGAACAATTTTTGAACATCTCTGTTTTGTAATTTAACAAGGGGGGGGGGAACTGGAAAAGAGCCGGAGCATCAATTTTATGGTCTAAGGAGTGATCTTACAAGATTGATTATGAAGATCAAATATGTTTGTCGTGGCCTAATTAGTACGCAATTTTCATAACAATTGGACAAAATGAAAAGTGTTTTTAATACAAAACTTTGCAGGTGGGGAAAAGGAAAAAGAACCACAGCATGACCAACGTTCACAGAACGACTTCGAGGTCTTTTTGTAAGAAGCAATTGCGGCTCTTTTTCAGTTCTCACCTTTGATTTTTTCTGAAATTGAATAAATGAAACCCTTTTTAAAATGACTTTTCATGTTATAAATTGCAATAAAACTTGTCAGCGTGAACAGGCAAACAAATTTTACATTATTTCTTACATGCAAAATGCGGTAACTTCCCAAATGGTGTAATTCCCGAATGGCATGAAAAGAAAACTTTTCCCAAATGGCATAAATTCCAAGTTATCATTGGAATTCAAACATTTTGTATCAACTTCCAATTCTAAAATTTTGTCAAGAACAAAAACAGGTGAACAAAATTTGGAATTGATTGCTTCCCAACAAATCTTAAGTGACAAATTTATTTGGGAAAATTGGCTCTTTTCCAGTTTCTCAACCTCCTCGTAAAATAACAAAACAAAGCTGTTCAAAAATTCTTCACAAGTCATGCTGCATCTTATAATTATTGTGAAAATTTGTTCTCCTGTTCACACTGACACGTTTTAATGCAGTTTACAACATGAAAAGAAAAATTTAAATAGATTTTCCTTTAATGGATTTCAGAAAAAATTAAGGGTGGAACTGGAAAAGAGCCGGAAAATTGACCACAAGAAGCTAATCAATAACCGCAAGCTTTTTTCATATTGTTCACGAAAAAGTTGTTCTCAATTTCTTCAATGCAACTGATGCTTGAAAACTATGCCATGTGGGAAACTTTTCATTTTTATGCCATTTGGTAATTATGCCCAATTGAGACGTAACCCAAATTGCCATATGAAAAACTTTTTAAGAGGGTGGAAGAGGGTTTTTAAAGTTTTTGAAATTTTACATTTTTTCGAGGGTGGTGGGAAACTGGAAACGAACTGCAATTGCCTGCGGAGATCTTGGAACGTCCATAAGTTTCATAAAAAGTAAACTTCAAATCATGTTATTTATTTCGAAGTCAATTTACTTAAAGAACGCCTAATTAGAGTCAAATAAAATTAAAAAAAAAAACACTTTAATTGGATTTCGAAATTTATTCAAGACAGCAGGCGCTGGTCCTCTTATTTTCCAATCAAAACGTTCAGTTATAGAATATTTTAAGCTGTAGCATTTTTTGTAATTGCAAACAGTTATCAAGGAAAATGGCTAAGTGTTTCAGTAAAATTGATCTTTTTGCATGAAAGCTTACCATAGGTTGTTGCAATGTAATCGTCTTTAAATAATAATGAAAAACAGTTCTTAAATTAACTTATAAAGTTTTAATTTTTTTTTTCTATTGAAACTGCAACAGTTAGATTTTCGACGAATAAAAAAAAGATTTCAAGGTACAATAGTGGATGAAATTAAGCGCAAGCTAATTTTTTTCATTGGTTTGTATAACAACTTACAAAAAATGAGTTTTTGATTTTTAATAGTGCTTAGGATGCCCCAATGAACGTCAGCGAGCATAAATACGAATTGGCATTGTATCAACTTAAATTTTCATCGAGTTTTGAGGAAATATCAACCGTAGATATTGGAGTGCCAATTTTGGTTTGTCAATATTTTTTTGAAATTTTCTTGGAGTGCCAATTTTGGTTTGTCATTATTTTTTCGAAGTTTTTTTTCATCGAGTTCCAAACATGCCCAATAGGCGATAACTTGGCGAATAATCCAGTGAATCAGGAGGCCAGGAAGAACTTTAACTCGTTTTCTTTGCAAATATTGTTCACTTGGTCGGGCAGTATGACGAGTTGCATTATCGTGTTCAAAAAACCTAATTCAGGGTACTGCCGCATAAATGGCACTATAATTGGGTCTACAAACATCATTTATCCACCGTTGGCTGTTCAAATTTCTTTTAATGAAAACTACATTGTTTCGCAAATTTAGCTTTAAAAACTTTTTTGACCTTTTTTTACATTGAGAACGAATATAGCTCTTCATGACTACCTTTTCAACGAAATTAGCGCTTCAATAAAATTTTTCATAATGAGTTGCCAATGTCGCCTATTGTTTTTCTACGAGGGCGGAGTAAAGTCATAATATGTGAACAGCTTATGCTCAATCAAAACATTGCACAAAAAGTAAGCTGACGGATATTTGTAAATAACAACAGATAAACGAAGAAAACGGGGGCGTGACTTAACAGGATGTGTTGAAACTGTGCCCGAAGGGGACCTCTTTCCTGCTCAAGTACGAGAGTCTGCGGACATGTGGAATGGGACTGACTTCCATGACGGCCAAGCAGGGACCAGTTAGATTGATGGAAACGGAGGTGTTCGAAGATAAGAACCCGGGCACTGGTACATTCAGTGAGTACAAAAGGTTTTAACCCAGTTTCAACCCTTTTGTAAAACTGCAGGTCCCCCTGCCTTCAATTGATTCTAATTTTTTTGCTCACGTGGTTGAACTGTCAAGAAAAAACGGTAGAATCGCCAATTTACAATATAGAATTCCCTAGAAATTGTTCACACCACACTGACATGTTTTAATGAAAGTTTTTAGGGCAGACTTGCTTCAAACTACAATTAATAAATGTTTTCTTGGCAAAGGAAACTAGAAAAGAATCGCACCTGGCTGATGGATTTTTTTCCACTTCTGACATTTTCCGTTTTGTTCTGTTTCTTAGTTTGTTTTGTTCTGTATCTTAGCAGCTGAACTGATGTAGAAAAGTTTAGAGCCAGAATGGAAGTTTGACGAGGCCACACAGATGTTGTTCACGACACATGGTAACCGGTACAACAGCATGAACTTCGGAGATTCCGGTAAACCGGGTTGACGTCGCAGAGATAAATATCGCTGTATCAAGCCCTGATCAGTGGTCTATTATCCATGACCAGGACTAAAAAATAGATAAGAGTAGGAATTAGCGCCAAAAATTCCAGCCCGTATATAGCGCTGAATCATCTCTGAAACAGCGATGGAGTTCAGACTTAACCATGATTTAACTCTGAATCAGCGCTGATTTTCGGAATAGCCATTGTCATTATTGGAAACAATCAATCCTGTTTCAGGCCCTGATCAGTGGTCACTTATCCATGATAGTCTATTTTCAGCACTGGTTCATGATGTAATGCTGAATCAGGGATGACTAGCCCTGCGAGGTCAACTAAAGATAAATTAGACTTAACACCCTTTTTCTTTTGCCTTTTCACCTACCTCTTATAGTCATCAAATTTTTGATCTAATGATTGCTCGGCTCTTTTCCAGTTTCCCACCCCCCTCGTAAAATTACAAAACAAAACTGTCCATAAATTGTTCACACGACAATTTGCATGTTAGAAATGTTGTAGAAATTTGTTCACCTGTTCACGCTGACACGTTTTAATGCAGTTTATAACATCAAAAGTCATTTTAAATAGACTTTTGTTTAATGGATTTCAGCAAAAATCAAGGGGGGGAACTGGAAAAGAGCCGATTGCTCTAACAATATTGGGTAGGGGAGGGGGCAATTAGGTTGTAATAGCTCCAGTAGTCGGCATCAACTTAAATACCCATTGGATGTTAGACTAAAATGGGATGTTATAACCATCGGATGTAAAATTGCATCTGAGTCAATTACTCTATTACCGACACATTTTGTCCGCATCAATTTTCTAAACTGGAAAACAACAAGCTAAAATTGAGGTTAATATATCTGCTGAAAGTAAAATCGAATAAAAGCCGATAAAAAGTCAAAAGCTATTTATATCTTATTGCCAGGTAACCCTATTTTTGCGGCCCAGCGAACCCGCTCAAACCAACAGGATGAACATGGTATGCATGCAAGGGCGGAGTGTCTGTATGGCGTGGTCAACAATGACACCGGTGGCACAAGAGTCGCTGCTTTCGTGGACTGGATCAAACAGCACATGAAAATGTAAACAGAATTAACCAAGCCATGTGAAAACTAAAAGCATTAAGATGAACAAAGTAAATTACAAAGCTTAAATATCACTTCAGTCTAGGGGCGAGTGTATGCGAAGAAGGCGCGAGATTTGACCGCTGTACTACCCAAAAAGTCCCCCTCTTGTAGCACAATTTAACGACGCTCATTTTTTTAAAAAATCCCTTGGGCGTCAAAATACAGGATGGGGATTTTTTGGGTGGTACAGCGGTCAAATCTTGCGCCTTCTTCGCATACACTCGCAAAAGCCCTCAGCAAAAAAATAAGAGGAGCTATTATAGAAGTAGTCAAACCGAACTTAATCAGGATTATGCCTTGTTGGTGGTTGCCCCGACGGTTGTTTTAGGAATGTTGTCTGGATCTGAAATAACCGAATTAAGTTTTGTGTAAAAACTTGCAACTAACAACACTGCTCAAATCGTGATCCCATAATTTGAGCATAAGAAAACCCTGAATGATCCCATTGCGGATCAAATTGATAGATGAACGGCAAAATTTCAAAAAGAAACAAAGGCAGTCGGTTGCAATGACACCGGTGGCACAAGTGAGAAGCACAGAATCTTCCGACCACATGCGCAAAAAAAACTCCATAAATTTTTTTCCAACCGTCTTTTCTTGTGAGTGGAGTGGTGATAGAACGAAATGAACGAGTAGAAAATTAGTCATTTAGGTAGAAACAACTATAGTTGTTTTCGAAAAGTAAATTGAAAAAAAATGAACAAAACAATAATCCTAATAAAATCCTAATTTAGCACTAAAACTTACGTTTTCTGAGAAACTACATTGACAAGGGAGCGTTAATTTAAGTTTTCAAAACTCTTTTTCTTTTTGGTAAATCAATATTTTTTGAGCTTAACTGACAAAATTTTATTTATAACGAGCAATACTTTATCGCTTTCCGTGCTTCAACTTTAACTAAACTCAAAAAGTTTAACCAGTTTTTCTCATTACTGGGACAATTTTTGAAAATTTTCATTGTCACAACTGAAAGGGCTTTAATTCAATTTGTCATTCGACCCATTTTGATGATTTTTATGCTACCCGTTAAAATTTTTGTCTTAATGATAACTAAATTGAACTTCAAATATTATGCTGAACTAAGATAAAATAAAACTAAGAATTTAGTTTTAGCCCTACCCGAGGTTTTCGATCCGAACCTGATGTAAAATTTGAAATTTTCAATCGTACAACTATTATGCATTTAACAAGTATACGATTTAAGTATACGAAGTGTCGCTCGGTTTAAACTGTGCCCATTCTTAAAATTATGAATAGTCGCAGTATACAAATTGTCGCCGGTTACGAATCATCTTCTGTTACGAAACGTCGACTCACAGATTCTTTGATCAAACTCTCCAGAAATGCCCAAAAACATTTATAAAAATCCTGAATGTTCCCATTGCAGATTACCTTGATAGATGAACGGTCGAATTTCAAAAACAGACAAGGATAGTCGGTTGCTGCGAAAGAAGCACAAAATGTTCCTACCACATTTGTAAGTAAACAACAAAAAACAGCATTTTTACTTCAAATTGGGATTTCTTATGCGTGGTGTAGTGATAGAACTGAACAGACAAGTAGAAAAATAGTGAATTAGTTAGAATCGACTACAGTTGTCTTCAAAAACAAATAGCAAAATTTTTAACTTTAATCCGAAAAAAAATACATTGCCAATGAAGCGCTAAATTAAGATTTCAAAACTACATTTTGTTATAATAAACTATTTCTTAGGCTAAAATGACTTTCATATATAACAAAAGCTATTCGATTGTTTTCCTTGGTCAAAATTGAACTATCACTCAGAAAGTTTTAAACCAGTTTTTCCCCATAATTGTAAACTTTTTTGAACGGCTGAAAGGGTTTTATATTGATATCTCACTCGACCCGTTACGATGATTATGTATTCTACTTTTCAAAATTTTGTCTTAATGACAACGATTTTAAAGTCAGGTCAGAACGTTATGCTAAACGAATTTATAAGTAAGCATTAAGTGTTAGTTCCCCACTCGAGGTTTTTGATCCAAAAATCAAGTAGAGTTAAAACGTTAAAAGCAAATCACAATTTTTAACCCACCATATTAAGATTGAGTATTAAGAACCGTCACTTATTACAAATTGTCGCCATTTAAAAAAAAGAATCGTCGCTTGCCACACGTTGTCTCCCGTTACGGATCGTCGCCTGTTTCGAAATGTCGCCCCACAGGTTTTTTTGGTAATGTACCAAAAATGTACAAAAACGGCAACTTTTGAGTGATATTTTAACTTTGCTTGAGTTGCTGAAAAGCTTAGTAAAATAGGATTTTCACAGTGTTTTGAGAGATGTTTTGGAAAATCATTTTGATGGACCGAACCGAAAAAAAAACACATCTAAGAATCCGAACCCCTTTGAGAAAACCCTCCTAGATCTGACCATTTTGTATGTTTTTGTGGCGTCAATTTCGTCCAGCTTTTTTTTTGTAGTTTAACTCAACCAAAGAGGCAGTGCAACACTGTCAGAGTATAACAGTGCCAAAAAAATGTTGTTCAGCAGTGCTAAAATTTGATGACTTTTGGCACTGTTGAACAATCTTTAATTTTTCGAGGCTGTTGAGGGGTAAAACAACAGTGTCGAAACAAATGTTATTCAAGTGAATTTTATTCTAGTGATTTTTTTAGCGGAAGTTAGCTGAGGTTAGTACAAAATGCCAAAAATTCTATTCAACATTGCCAAAATTTGATTCTTTTTGGCACTGTTGACCTTTCTTTGATTTTTTTGCGACATTTTTGTACGTCATCAGTCTTGAGGGGAAGTGCCACAGTGCCGAAACAATTGTCGTTCAAAAGTACCAAACATTGATGATTTTCGGCACTGTTGAATATCTTTTTATTTTTCGGCGGCAATTTGGTTCATCGGCGCTAATGACGGGTAGTACAACAGTTCCGAAAATAGTGCATTTCCAACAGTGCCAATTTTTTCATCATTTTCGGAACAGTTTAACATTAAGTTTTTTTTACAAGGGCAATTTAGTAAATTGGCACTGTTGAGGGGTTAGTACAAAAAAGGCGAAATTATTGGTTTTCAACAGTGCCAACTTTTGATCATTTTCGGCACTGCTTAACATTCTTTTATTTTTGGCGGCCATATTGTGCTTGGGCACTGTTTATGGCTAGTACTACAGTGTCCAAAACAAATAATGTTTATCATTACAATTATTTGATGATTATCAGTTTTGTTGAACATTCTTTAACTTTTTGGCGGCAATGTTTTACTTCGGCGCTTCTAAGTGCTAGTACTATAGTGCCGAAACAAATGTTATCCAAAAGTGCCAATTTAGGTTGATGATTTTAAGCACTGATGAACATAGTTTATTTTTGGCGGAAATTATGTACTTCGGCGCTTTTGAAGGTTAGTACAACACTGCCGAAACAGATGTTCTTCAACAGTAGCAAAATTTGATGATTTTTGGCCCTGTGGACATTCTTCTTTTTTTGGCAGCAATAGTTTTTTTCGGCATTGTTGAGTGGTAGTAAAAAAAATGCCATTCAACGGTGCCAAATGTTAATGATTTTTGACACTGTTCAATAATCTTTTATTTTTGTCAGCAATACTGTACTACAGCACAGTTGAGAGTTAGTACAAAAAATCAGAAAAAAATTGTTCAAAATTTGCAACTTTGATGATTTTGAGCACTTTTGATCATTTTTTTCAAATTTTTTTTGCGGCCATATTGTTCTTCGGCGCTGTTGATGGCTAGTACTAAGTGTCCAAAACAAAAGTTGTTTATTAATACCATTATTTGATGGTTATCGGCATTGTTGAACATTCTTCTTACTTTTTGGCGGCAATGTTTTACTTTGGCGCTGTTAGAGGCTAGTACTACAGCACCACAACAAATGTTATACAAAAAGGCCAATTTTTGATGGTTTTTAAGCAATGATGAACATACTTTATTTGCTCCGGCAAGGTTGTTCATCGGTGCTTTTGAGGTGTTTTACAACAGTGCTGAAAAATTTTTGTACAACAGTGCCAAAATTTGATGACTTTGAGCACTGTTGTCTTTTTTGGCGGCAATTATGTACTTCGGCACTATTGAGGTGTAGTACAACTGTGCCGAAACAAATGTTTTCCAACAGTCGCAAAAATTGATGATTTTTGGCCCTGTGGACATTCTTCTTTTTTTTCCAGCAGCAATGTTTTACTTCGGCATTGTTGAGTGGTAGTATAAAAAAAACGAAAAAAAAAACGCTGGTCAGCAGTGCCAACTTTTGATCATTTTTGGAACTGTTAACATTATTTTATATTTCTGCGGTTATGTTGTGTTTCGTAATTGATGAGGGCAAGTACAACAGTGCCGAAACTGTTCTTACGCCAGCTATGCCAATTTTTGTTATTTTTTGGCACTGTTCAGCATCCTTTTACAAAGTCGGAAATAATGCTGTTCAACAGCGCTAACTTTTAATCTTTTTCGGTACTGTTTATTATTCTATTATGTTTCGGCTTCAAGGTTGTACTTCGGTGCTTTGGAGGGGTTTTACAACAGAGCCGAAATTTTTTGTACAACAGTGCAAAAATTTGATGACTTTGAGCACTTTTGTCTTTATTTGGCGGCAATTATGAACTTCGGCACTATTGAGGGGTAGTACAACAGCGCCGAAACAAATGTTCTTCAATAGTAGCAAAATTTGATTATTTTTGGCCCTGTGGAAATTCTTCTTTTTTTTCGGCGGCAATGTTTTTTTTGGCATTGTTGAGTGGTAGTACGAAAAAAAAAAAGAAAAGCTGAATGCTGTTCAACAGTGCCAACTTTTGATCATTTTTGGAACTGTTTAACATTCTTTTATGTTTCGGCGGCAATGTTGTACTTCGTCACTGATGAGGGGAAGTACAACAGTGCAGAAAAACTGTTGTTCAGCGATGCCAAATTTTGTTGATTTTCGGCAATGTTCAGCACCTTTTTACTTTTCGGCGGCAATTTGGTTCATCGGCGCTAATGACGGGTAGTACAACAGTTCCAAATATAGTGCATTTCCAACAGTGCCAATTTTTGATCATTTTCGGAACAGTTTAACATTAAGTTTTTTTTACAAGGGCAATTTAGTAAATCGGCACTGTTGAGGGGTTAGTACAAAAAAGGCGAAATTATTGCTTTTCAACAGTGCCAACTTTTGATCATTTTCGGCACTGCTTAACATTCTTTTATTTTTGGCGGCCATATTGTGCTTGGGCGCTGTTTATGGCTAGTACTACAGTGTCCAAAACAAATAATATTTATCATTACCATTATTTGATGATTATCAGTATTGTTGAACATTCTTTAAATTTTTGGCGGCAATGTTTTACTTCGGCGCTGTTAAGTGCTAGTACTATAGTGCCGAAACAAAGGTTATCCAAAAGTGCCAATTTTTGATGATTTTAAGCACTGATGAACATAGTTTATTTTTGGCGGCAATTATGTACTTCGGCGCTTTTGAAGGTTAATACAACACTGCCGAAACAGATGTTCTTCAACAGTAGCAAAATTTGATGATTTTTGGCCCTGTGGACATTCTTCTTTATTTTGGCAGCAATAGTTCTTTTCGGCATTGTTGAGTGGTAGTAAAAAAAAATGCCAATCAATGGTGCCAAATGTTAATGATTTTTGACACTGTTTAACAATCTTTTATTTTTTGTCAACAATTTTGTACTACAGCACAGTTGAGAGGTAGTACAAAAGTTCAGAAAAAAATTGTTCAAAATTTGCAACTTTGATGATTTTTAGCACTTTTGATCATTTTTTTTTATTTTTTTCGCGGCCATATTGTTCTTCGGCGCTGTTGATGGCTAGTACTAAGTGTCCAAAACAAAAGTTGTTTATTAATACCATTATTTGATGGTTATCGGCATTGTTGAACATTCTTCTTACTTTTTGGCGGCAATGTTTTACTTTGGCGCTGTTAGAGGCTAGTACTACAGTACCACAACAAATGTTATACAAAAAGGCCAATTTTTGATGGTTTTTAAGCAATGATGAACATACTTTATTTGCTCCGGCAAGGTTGTTCATCGGTGCTTTTGAGGTGTTTTACAACAGTGCTGAAAAATTTTTGTACAACAGTGCCAAAATTTGATGATTTTGAGCACTGTTGTCTTTTTTGGCGGCAATTATGTACTTCGGCACTATTGAGGTGTAGTACAACTGTGCCGAAACAAATGTTTTCCAACAGTCGCAAAAATTGATGATTTTTGGCCCTGTGGACATTCTTCTTTTTTTTCCAGCAGCAATGTTTTACTTCGGCATTGTTGAGTGGTAGTATAAAAAAAACGAAAAAAAAAAAAACGCTGGTCAGCAGTGCCAACTTTTGATCATTTTTGGAACTGTTAACATTAATTTATATTTCTGCGGTTATGTTGTGTTTCGTAATTGATGAGGGCAAGTACAACAGTGCCGAAACTGTTCTTACGCCAGCTATGCCAATTTTTGTTAATTTTTGGCACTGTTCAGCATCCTTTTACAAAGTCGGAAATAATGCTGTTCAACAGCGCTAACTTTTAATCTTTTTCGGTACTGTTTATTATTCTATTATGTTTCGGCTTCAAGGTTGTACTTCGGTGCTTTGGAGGGGTTTTACAACAGAGCCGAAATTTTTTGTACAACAGTGCAAAAATTTGATGACTTTGAGCACTTTTGTCTTTATTTGGCGGCAATTATGAACTTCGGCACTATTGAGGGGTAGTACAACAGCGCCGAAACAAATGTTCTTCAATAGTAGCAAAATTTGATTATTTTTGGCCCTGTGGAAATTCTTCTTTTTTTTCGGCGGCAATGTTTTTTTTCGGCATTGTTGAGTGGTAGTACGAAAAAAAAAAAGAAAAGCTGAATGCTGTTCAACAGTGCCAACTTTTGATCATTTTTGGAACTGTTTAACATTCTTTTATGTTTCGGCGGCAATGTTGTACTTCGTCACTGATGAGGGGAAGTACAACAGTGCCGAAAAACTGTTGTTCAGCGATGCCAAATTTTGTTGATTTTCGGCAATGTTCAGCACCTTTTTACTTTTCGGCGGCAATTTGGTTCATCGGCGCTAATGACGGGTAGTACAACAGTTCCAAATATAGTGCATTTCCAACAGTGCCAATTTTTGATCATTTTCGGAACAGTTTAACATTAAGTTTTTTTTACAAGGGCAATTTAGTAAATCGGCACTGTTGAGGGGTTAGTACAAAAAAGGCGAAATTATTGCTTTTCAACAGTGCCAACTTTTGATCATTTTCGGCACTGCTTAACATTCTTTTATTTTTGGCGGCCATATTGTGCTTGGGCGCTGTTTATGGCTAGTACTACAGTGTCCAAAACAAATAATATTTATCATTACCATTATTTGATGATTATCAGTATTGTTGAACATTCTTTAAATTTTTGGCGGCAATGTTTTACTTCGGCGCTGTTAAGTGCTAGTACTATAGTGCCGAAACAAAGGTTATCCAAAAGTGCCAATTTTTGATGATTTTAAGCACTGATGAACATAGTTTATTTTTGGCGGCAATTATGTACTTCGGCGCTTTTGAAGGTTAATACAACACTGCCGAAACAGATGTTCTTCAACAGTAGCAAAATTTGATGATTTTTGGCCCTGTGGACATTCTTCTTTATTTTGGCAGCAATAGTTCTTTTCGGCATTGTTGAGTGGTAGTAAAAAAAAATGCCAATCAATGGTGCCAAATGTTAATGATTTTTGACACTGTTTAACAATCTTTTATTTTTTGTCAACAATGTTGTACTACAGCACAGTTGAGAGGTAGTACAAAAGTTCAGAAAAAAATTGTTCAAAATTTGCAACTTTGATGATTTTTAGCACTTTTGATCATTTTTTTTTCATTTTTTCGCGGCCATATTGTTCTTCGGCGCTGTTGATGGCTAGTACTAAGTGTCCAAAACAAAAGTTGTTTATTAATACCATTATTTGATGGTTATCGGCATTGTTGAACATTCTTCTTACTTTTTGGCGGCAATGTTTTACTTTGGCGCTGTTAGAGGCTAGTACTACAGTACCACAACAAATGTTATACAAAAAGGCCAATTTTTGATGGTTTTTAAGCAATGATGAACATACTTTATTTGCTCCGGCAAGGTTGTTCTTCGGTGCTTTTGAGGTGTTTTACAACAGTGCTGAAAAATTTTTGTACATCAGTGCCAAAATTTGATGACTTTGAGCACTGTTGTCTTTTTTGGCGGCAATTATGTACTTCGGCACTATTGAGGTGTAGTACAACTGTGCCAAAACAAATGTTTTCCAACAGTCGCAAAAATTGATGATTTTTGGCCCTGTGGACATTCTTCTTTTTTTTCCAGCAGCAATGTTTTACTTCGGCATTGTTGAGTGGTAGTATAAAAAAAAACGAAAAAAAAAAAAACGCTGGTCAGCAGTGCCAACTTTTGATCATTTTTGGAACTGTTAACATTATTTTATATTTCTGCGGCTATGTTGTTGTTCGTAATTGATGAGGGCAAGTACAACAGTGCCGAAACTGTTCTTACGCCAGCTATGCCAATTTTTGTTAATTTTTGGCACTGTTCAGCATCCTTTTACAAAGTCGGAAATAATGCTGTTCAACAGCGCTAACTTTTAATCTTTTTCGGTACTGTTTAACATTCTATTATGTTTCGGCTTCAAGGTTGTACTTCGGTGCTTTGGAGGGGTTTTACAACAGAGCCGAAATTTTTTGTACAACAGTGCAAAAATTTGATGACTTTGAGCACTTTTGTCTTTATTTGGCGGCAATTATGAACTTCGGCACTATTGAGGGGTAGTACAACAGTGCCGAAACAAATGTTCTTCAACAGCAGCAAAATTTGATGATTTTTGGCCCTGTGGACATTTTTCTTGTTTTTCGGCGGCAATGTTTTGATTCGGCATTGTTGAGTGGTAGTACGAAAAAAAAACGAAATGCTGAATGCTTTTCAACAGTGCCAACTTTTGATCCTTGTCGGAACTGTTTAACATTCATTTATGTTTCGGCGGCAATGTTGTATTTCGTCACTGATGAGGGGAAGTACAACAGTGCAGAAAAACTGTTGTTCAGCGATGCCAAATTTTGTTGATTTTGGTAATGTTCAGCATCTTTTTACTTTTCGGCGGCAATTTGGTTCATCGGCACTGTTGAGGGGTAGTACAACAAAGTCCAAAAAAGTGCTGTTCATCAGTGCCAACTTTTGATCGTTTTCGGAACTTTGTAACATTCTTTTATGTTTCGGCGGCAAGGTTGTACTTCGGCGCAGTTGATGGCTAGTGCTACAGTGCCGAAACAAATATTGTTCAAAAGGGCCATTTTTTGATGATTTTAAGCACTGTTGAACATACTTTATTTTAGGCGGCAAGGTTGTATTTCGTTTGTTTTGAGGGGATTTACAACATTGCCGAAAATTTTTTGTTCATCAGTGCCAAAATTTGATGACCTTCAGCACTGTTGTTTTTTTGGCGGCAATTATGTACTTCGACACTATTGAGGGGTAGTACAACAGTGCCGAAACAAATGTTCTTCAATCGTCGCCAAAGTTGATGATTTTTGGCCCTCTGGATATTCTTCTTTTTTTTTTTCGGCAGCAATGGTTTACTTCGGCATTGTTGAGTGGTAGTACAAAAAAAAACGAAAAAAAAACGCTGTTCAACAGTGCCAACTTTTGATCATTTTCGGAACTATTTAACATTCTTTTTTGTTTCGGCGGTAATGTTGTACTTCGTCACTGGTGAGGAGAAGTACAACAGTACCGAAAAACTGTTGTTCAGCGATGCCAAGTTTTGTTGGTTTTCGGCACTGTTCAGCATCCTTTTACTTTTCGGCGGCAACTTTGTACAACGGCACTCTTGAGGGGTTGTAAAACAAAGTCGAAAATAGTGCTGTTCAACAGCGCCAAATTTTGATCATTTTTGGTACTGTTTAACATTGTTTTATGTTTCGGCGCAAGGTTGTAGTTTGGTGCTTTTGAGGGGTTTTACAACAGTGCCGAAACGTTTTTGTTCAACAGTGCCAAAATTTGATGACCTTCAGCACTGTTGTCTTTTTTTGGCGGCAATTATGAATTTTGTGCTCTATTGAGTGGTAGTACAACAGTGCCGAAACAAATGTTCTTCAACAGTCGCAAAATTTGATGATCTTTGACCCTGTGGATATTCTTTTTTTTCCGGCAGCAATGTTTTACTTCGGCTTTGTTGAAGGGTAGTACAAAAAAAATTCTAAAAACTGCCGTTCAACTTCGGTGCTGTTGAGGGATTATACAATGATGCCGAAAAAAACGTTGTTCAACAGTGCCAAAAATTGATTACTTTCAGCACTGTTGTATTTTGTTTAACGGCGGAAATTATATAATTCGGCGCTATTGAGGGGTAGTACAAAAAAGCCAAAAAAACATCGTTCAACATTGCCAACGATGTTTTTTGGCGGCATTTTTGTTCATCCGCACTAATGAGGAATAGTACAGCAAAGTCGAAAAAAATTTAATTCAACAGTGCCAAAATTTGATGATTTTTAGCCCTGTGGACATTCTTCTTTTTTTTCGGCAGCAATATTTTACTTCGGCATTGTTGAGTGGTAGTACAAAAAAAATGTTAAACATTTTTTTATGTTTCGGCGGCACTGTTGTACTTCGTCACTGATGAGGGGAAGTACAACAGCGCAGAAAAACTGTTGTTTGCGATGCCAAGTTTTGTTGATTTTTGGCACTGTTCAGCATCCTTTTACTTTTCGGCGGCAATTTGGTTCATCGGCACTGTTGAGGGGTAGTACAACAAAGTCCAAAAAAGTGCTGTTCATCAGTGCCAACTTTTTATCGTTTTCGAAACTGTGTAACATTCTTTTATGTTTCGGCGGCAAGGTTGTACTTCGGCGCAGTTGATGGCTAGTGCTACAGTGCCGAAACAAATATTGTTCAAAAGGGCCAATTTTTGATGATTTTAAGCACTGTTGAACATACTTTATTTTAGGCGGCAAGGTTGTATTTCGTTTGTTTTGAGGGGATTTACAACAGTGCCGAAAATTTTTTATTTAATTTGATTACCTTCAGCACTGTTGTTTTTTTGGCGGCAATTATGTACTTCGGCACTATTGAGGGGTAGTACAACAGTACCGAAACAAATGTTCTTCAATCGTCGCAAAAATTGATGATTTTTGGCCCTGTGGATATTCTTCTTTTTTTTCGGCAGCAATGTTTTACTTCGGCATTGTTGAGTGGTAGTACAAAAGAAAACGAAAAAAACGCTGTTCAACAGTGCCCACTTTTGATCATTTTCGGAACTATTTAACATTCTTTTTTGTTTCGGCGGTAATGCTGTACTTAGTCACTGATGAGGGGAAGTACAACAGCGCAGAAAAACTGTTGTTCAGCGATGCCAAATTTTGTTGATTTTTGGCACTGTTCAGCATCCTTTTACTTTTCGGCGGCAATTTGGTTCATCGGCACTGTTGAGGGGTAGTACAATAAAGTCCAAAAAAGTGCTGTTCATCAGTGCCAACTTTTTATCGTTTTCGAAACTGTGTAACATTCTTTTATGTTTCGGCGGCAAGGTTGTACTTCGGCGCAGTTGATGGCTAGTGCTACAGTGCCGAAACAAATATTGTTCAAAAGGGCCAATTTTTGATGATTTTAAGCACTGTTGAACATACTTTATTTTAGGCGGCAAGGTTGTATTTCGTTTGTTTTGAGGGGATTTACAACAGTGCCGAAAATTTTTTATTTAATTTGATTACCTTCAGCACTGTTGTTTTTTTGGCGGCAATTATGTACTTCGGCACTATTGAGGGGTAGTACAACAGTACCGAAACAAATGTTCTTCAATCGTCGCAAAAATTGATGATTTTTGGCCCTGTGGATATTCTTCTTTTTTTTCGGCAGCAATGTTTTACTTCGGCATTGTTGAGTGGTAGTACAAAAGAAAACGAAAAAAAACGCTGTTCAACAGTGCCAACTTTTGATCATTTTCGGAACTATTTAACATTCTTTTTTGTTTCGGCGGTAATGCTGTACTTCGTCACTGATGAGGAGAAGTACAACAGTACCGAAAAACTGTTGTTCAGCGAAGCTAAATTTTATTGATTTTTGGCACTGTTCAGCATCCTTTTACTTTTCGGTGGCAATTTTGTACATCGGCACTCTTGAGGGGTAGTACAACAAAATCGAAAATAATGCTGTTCAACAGCGGCAACTTTTGATCATTTTCGGAACTGTTTAACATTTTTTATGTTTCGGCTTAAAGGTTGTATTTCGGTGCTTTTGAGGGGTTTTACAACAGTGCCGAAACATTTTTGTCCAACAGTGCCAAAACTTGATGACTTTGAGCACTTAAGTCTTTTTTTTTGGCGGCAATTATGTACTTCGGCACTTTTGAGGGGTAGTACAACAGTGCCGAAACAAATGTTCTTCAACAGCAGCAAAATTTGATGATTTTTGACCCTGTGGACATTTTTCTTGTTTTTCGGCGGCAATGTTTTATTTCGGCAATGTTGAGTGGTAGTACGAAAAAAAAAAATGCTGAATGCTGTTCAACACTGCCAACTTTTGATCATTTTCGGAACTGCTTAACATTCATTTATGTTTCGGCGGCAATGTTGTACTTCGTCACTGATGAGGGGAAGTACAACAGTGCAGAAAAACTGTTGATCAGCGATGCCAAATTTTGTTGATTTTCGACACTGTTCAGCATCCTTTTACTTTTCGGCGGCAATTTGGTTCATCGGCACTGTTGAGGGGTAGTACAACAAAGTCCAAAAAAGTGCTGTTCATCAGTGCCAACTTTTTATCGTTTTCGAAACTGTGTAACATTCTTTTATGTTTCGGCGGCAAGGTTGTACTTCGGCGCAGTTGATGGCTAGTGCTACAGTGCCGAAACAAATATTGTTCAAAAGGGCCAATTTTTGATGATTTTAAGCACTGTTGAACATACTTTATTTTAGGCGGCAAGGTTGTATTTCGTTTGTTTTGAGGGGATTTACAACAGTGCCGAAAATTTTTTATTTAATTTGATTACCCTCAGCACTGTTGTTTTTTTGGCGGCAATTATGTACTTCGGCACTATTGAGGGGTAGTACAACAGTACCGAAACAAATGTTCCTCAATCGTCGCAAAAATTGATGATTTTTGGCCCTGTGGATATTCTTCTTTTTTTTCGGCAGCAATGTTTTACTTCGGCTTTGTTGAAGGGTAGTACAAAAAAATTCTAAAAACTGCCGTTCAACTTCGGTGCTGTTGAGGGATTATACAATGATGCCGAAAAAAACGTTGTTCAACAAAGCCAAAAATTGATTACTTTCAGTACTGTTGTATTTTGTTTAACGGCGGCAACTATATAATTCGGCGCTATTGAGGGGTAGTACTAAAAAGCCAAAAAACATCGTTCAACATTGCCAACGATGTTTTTCGGCGGCATTTTTGTTCATCGGCACTAATGAGGGATAGTACAGCAAAGCCGAAAAATTTTTAATTCAACAGTGCCAAAATTTGATGACTTACAGCACTGTTGTTTTTTTGTTGGCGCAATTATGTACTTCGGCACTATTGAGGGGTAGTACAACAGTGCCGAAACAAATTTTCTTCAACCGTTGCAAAAGTTGATGATTTTTAGCCCTCTGGACATTCTTCTTTTTTTTCCGCCACAATATTTTACTTCGGCCTTGTTGAGTGGTAGTACAAGATTGGCGAAAAATATGCTTTTCAACAGTGCCAACTTTTCATGATTTTTGACACTGTTTAACAATCTGGTAATTTTCGGCGGCAAAATTGTACTTGACGTGTAGTACTACAGTGCCGAAACAAAGTTGTACATTCGTGCCAAATTTTGATCATTTTTGGCACTGTTTAACAATCTTGTGTTTTTTGGCGGCAATGTTGTACTTCGGTGCTGTTGAGGGTTATAAAACAATGCCGAATAAAATGTTGTTCAACAGTGCCAATTTTTAATTTATCGGCATTGTTTAACAAAATTCATTGTTTTGGAGGCAAGGTTGTACTTCGGTGCTGTTGAGGGATACTACAACAGTGTCGAAAAAAATGTTGTTCAACAGTGCCAAAAAATTATGATTTTCAGCACTGTTGTCTTTTAATTGTCGGCGGCAAATATGTTCTTCAGCGCTATTGAGGGGTAGTAAAACGGTGCTGAAAAGAATGCTGTTCAATAGAACCAACTTTTCATCATTTTCGCAACTGTTGAACATTCTTTTATTAATATTGTACTTCGGCGCTTTTAATGATTAGTACTACAGTGCCGAATCGAAGTTGTTTTTAGTGCCAAATTTGATGATTATTGTCATTGTTGATTACTCTTTTATTCGTTGGTTGAAAGAGTGTACTTCGGTGCAAAAAAAAGTTGTTCAACTATGCATTTCGGGCGCTGTTGAGGGGTAGTACAACAGTGCCGAAAAGATTATTGTTCAATAGTGCTAACTTTTGATCATTTTTGTCGTTGTTTACTATTGTTCTAATTTTGGGCAGCAATATTGTACTTCAGCGCTGTTTATGGCTAGTACTACAGTGCCTAAACAATGTTGATCATCAATCATTATTGTCAAAATTAATGATTATCGGCTTTGTTGAACTTTTGTATGTTGGTGGCTACTATGTACTTCGGCGCGATTGAGGGATAGTACAAGAGTGCCGAAAAATATGCAGTTCAACAGTGCCAACTTTTTATGACTTTTGGCACTGCTTAACAATCTTGGATTTTTCGGCGGCAAGGTTGTACTTCGCTGCTGTTGAGGGGTATACAACAGTGCCGAAAAAAGAAAAAAATGTTGTTCAACAGTTTTTACTTTTGATTTATCAGCATTGTTTAACAAAATTCATTTTTTTGGAGGCAAGGTTGTACTTCGGCGCTGTTGAGGGATACTACAACAGGGTCGAAAAAAATGTTGTTCATCAGTGCCAAAAGTTGATGATTTTCAGCACTGCTGTCTTTTATTTGTCGGCGGCAATAGTGTACTTCGACGCTATTGAGGGGTAATACAACGGTGCCAAAAAGAATTTCGCCACTGCTTAACATTTTTTTGTTTTTCGGCGGCATCATTGTACTTCGGCGCTTTTAATTATTAGTACAACGCCACTGCTCAACATTCTTTTGTTTTTCGGCGGCTTTATTGTACTTCGGCGCTTTTGATGATTTGTAATACAGTGCCGAAACAAATTTGTTCTTTAGTGCCAAATTCGATGATTATCGGCTTTGTTGGATACTTTTTTTTATTTGTGAGCGAGAATGGTGTACTTCGGTGCGGAAAAAAGTTGTTCAACAGTGCCAAAAACTCATGATTACCAGGACTGTTGTCGTTTATTTGTCGGCGGCAACTATATATTTTGGCGCTATTGAGGAGTTGTACAACAGTGTCGAAAAGATTATTGTTCAATAGTGCCAACTTTTGATCATTTTTGTCACTGTTTACTATTCTTCTAGATTTGGGCAGCAATATTGTACTTCGGCGCTGTTGATGGCTAGTACTACAATGCCGAAACAATGTTGATCATTAGTGTCAAAATTGATGATACGGATATTGTTGATTTTTTTTGTGTTGATGGCTATTATGTACTTGGGTGCGACTGAGGGATAGCAAAAGAGTGCCGAAACGAATGCTGTTCAACAGTTCCAATTTTTTATGATTTTCGGCACGGTTTAACAATCTGTTTTTTTTTCGGCGGCAATGTTGTACTTCGGTGCTGTTGAGGGGTATACAACAGTACCGAAAAGAGAAAAAAAATGTTTCTCAGCAGTGCCAACTTTTGATTTATCGGCGTTGTTTAACAAAATTCAATTTTTTGGAGGCAAAGTTGTACTTTGGTGCTGCTGAGGGATATTACAACAGTGCCAAAATTTGATGATTTTTCTCATTTTGTCGTTTATTTGTCGATGGCAATTACGGACTTCGGAGCTGTTGAGGGGTAGTACAACGCTGCCAAAAAGAATGCTGTTCAATGCAGCCAACTTTTTATCATTTTCTCCACTGTTTTATATTTTATTATTTTTCGGCAGCATGATTGTACTTCGGCGTTTTTAATGATTAGTACTACAGTGCCGCCGAATCAAAGTTGTCTTTTAGTACCAAACTTGATGATTATCGGCATTGTTGATTACTCTTTTATTTTTGGGCTGCAAGGGTGTACTTACGTGCGAGAAAAAGGTTGTTCAATATGGCCAAAAATTGATGACTTTCAGCACTGTCGTTTTTTATTTGTCGGCGGCCACTATGTATTTCGGCGCTATTGAGGAGTAGTACAACAGAGCCGAAAGAATTATTGTTCAATAGTGCCAACGTTTGATCATTTTTGTCACCGTTTACTTTTCTTTTAATTTTGGGCAGCAATATTGTACTTCGGCGCTGTTGATGGCTAGTACTACAGTGCCGAAGCAATGTCGATCATTAGTGTCAAAATTGATGATTAACGGCGTTAGTGATTTTTTTTGTGTTGATGGCTATTATATACGTCGGCGCGATTGAGGGGTAGTACAAGTGTGCCAAAAAAGAAAGCTGTTCAACAGTGCCAACTTCTTCTGATTTTCGGCACTGAATAACGATCTTTCAATTTTTGGCGGCAATGTCGGCGGTGCTGTAGAGGAAAATTACAACAGTGCCGAAAAAAATATTGTTTACAAGTGCCAAAATTTGATGAATTTCAGCATTTTGTGTGTTTTTTGCTGCCGGTAATTTTTACTTTACTATTGAGGGGAGTTCAACAGTGCCGAGAAGAATGCTGTTCAACAGTGCTAAATTTTGTTCATTTTTGGTTAACTATTTTTTGTTTTTCGGCGCACTGTGTACTTCGGCACTGTTCATGGCTAGTACTCCAGTGCCGAAACAAAATTGTTGTTCATTAGTGCCAAAATTTGATAATTATCGGCATTGTTGACTATTCTTTTGTTTTTTGACGGCAAGGTTTACTACGGCATTTTTGAGGGTTAGTACAAAAAGGTCAAAAAAAATCAGTTCAACAGTGCCTAATGTTGATGATATTCGTCACTGCTGAATTTTCTTTCAGTTTTTAGCTACAATGTTGTACTTTGCCCTTGTTGAGGCATGGTAACAAAATTCGAAAAAAGCTGTTCCGCAGTGCCGAATTTTGATGGTTTTAGCACTGATTAACAATCTTTTGATTTGCGTCAGCAATGTTGTACTTCGACACTGTTGAGGGGTAGTGTGGGCTGCCGAAACTAAATTGTTCATTAGTGCCAAAGTTTGATAATAATCGGCATTTTAGACTTTTTTTTTTGTTTTTTGGCGGCAACGTTTACTTCCGCATTGTTGAGAGGTAGTACAAAAAAGCCAAGATAAATGCAGTTCAACAGTGCCCAATTTTGATGATTTTTGGCACTGCTGATATTTCATTCAGTTTTAGGCGACAATGTTGTATTTTGGCCTTGTTGAGAGATAGTAAAAAAACTTCAAAAAAAAGCTGTTCCGCACTGCCGATTTTTGATGGTTTTAGCACTGGTTAACAATCTTTTATTTGCGTCAACAATGTTGTACTTCGGCACTGTTGAGGGGTGGTACAACAGTGCCGAAAAGAATGCAGTTCAACAGTTGCAATTTTTGATCATTTTCTTCACTGTTTAACGTTCTTTTAGAATTTGGCAGCATTGTTGGACGTCGACACTGTTGATGGCTAGTACTACAGTCTCGTAACAAATCAAATATAGTTCTGTATTGCCAGATTTTGATGATTATCGGCATTGTTGATTATTCTTTTTGTTTTCGGAATCAATTTGTATTTCGGCACTGTTGAGGTGTTTTACAACAGTGCCGAAAAGATTTTTGTTCAACACTGCCAACTTTTGATCACTTTGGCATTGTTTAATATTCTTTTTTTTAACTGCAATGTTGTACTTCAGCACTGATGAGGGGTAAAAAAGAACCAAAAAATGCTGTTTTCAGTTCCAATTTTGATGATTTCAGCACTGATTAGCAACCTTTTATTTTGCGGCAGCTATGTTGTATTTCGGTGGTCTTGAAGGGTATTAAAACAGTGTCGAAAAAAATTGGCGTTCATCAGTGCCAAAAAATGATGGTTTTCAGAATTGTTGTCTTTTATTCGTCGGCGGCAATTATATACTTCGGCTCTCTTGAGGGATAGTACAACAGTGCCGAAAGAAAATGTTGTTCAACAGTCCCCAAATTCAACAAGTTTTGTCACTACTGAAGTTTCGTTTACTTTTCGGCAGCAATGATGTACTTCGGCGCTATTGAGAGGTAGTACAAAAGTTCCGAAAAAAAATATTTTTCACCAGTATCAAAATTCGATTATTTTTGGCAATAGTCAATTTTCTTTTTTTTCGGCTCCAATATTGTACTTCGGAATTGTTGAGCGGCAGTACAAAAAAAAACCGAAAAAAATGCTGTTCAACAGTGCCACATTTTGACCATTTTTAACACTATTGAACCTTCTTTTTTGGCGGCAAGGTTGTACTTCAATGCTCTTGAAGGGTATTACAAAAATGCCAAACAATGGTGTTCAACAGTGCCAAAAATTGATGATTTTCAGCAGTGTTGTCTTTCATTTGTCGGCGGCAATTATGTGTTTCGGCGCTAGTGCCGAAAAAAATGTTGCCCAACAGTGCCAAAATTCAATGATTTTTGGCACTAGTGAAGTTTCTTTTATTTTTCGGCGGCCTTGTTCTTCGGCATTGTTGAGGTGTACAAAAGGGCTAACAAAAAGCTGTTCAACAGTGTCAAATTTTACAACTGATTAATAATCTTTTATTTTGCGGCGGCAACGTTGTACTTTGACAGTGCCGAAAAATTTTGTTTTCAACGGTGCAAACTTTTGATCATTTTTGTCATTGTGAAAATTTTCGTTTTTTTTCGGCAGCAATGATCTACTTCTCTGCTATTGAGAGGTAGTACAACAGTGCCGAAATTTTTTTTTTTCACCAGTCCCAAAATTTGATGATTTTTAGCACTGTGAGCATTCTTTCTTCTTGTTCTCTTGAAGGATATTAGACAAGTGCCGAAAAAATAATGTTCAACAGTCCCAAAATTCAATTACTTTTACGGCAAAGATGTACATCGGCATTAATGAGGAGTACAAAAACGCTGAAAAAAAGTTGTTCAACAGTGTCAAATTTTTGTTGATTTCAGCGCTGATTAACAATCTTTTGTTTTGCGACAGCAATGTTGTACTTCACCACTGTTGAGAATTATTACAAAAAAGTCGAAAAAGAAATTTTTCACCAGTCCCATAAATCAATGATTTTTGGCACTAGTGAGTTTCTTATATTTTTGGCGGCAATTATGTACTTTGACGCTATTGAGGGATAGTACAACAGTGCCGAAACAAATGTTGTTCAACAATCCCAATTTTCAACGACTTCTGGTATTAATGAAGTTTCTTCTATTTTTCGGCGGCAAGATTGTACATCGGCATTGTTGAGAAGTACGAAAGTGCTGAAAAAAGGCCGTTCAACAGTGTCAAATTTTTTATGAATTTAGCACTGATTAACAATCTTTTGTTTTGCGACAGCAATGTTGTGTTTCGGCACTGTTGAGATTTATTACAAAAAAGCCAAAAAAAAATGTTTTTCACCAGTACCAAAATCGATGATTTTTGGCACTTGTGATTTTTTTTTATTTTTTGGCCGCATTTGTTTACTTTGACGCTATTGAGGGATAGTACAACAGTGCCGAAACAAATGTTGTTCAACAATCTCAAATTTCAAGGACTGTTGGCACGAGTGAAGTTTATTTTCTTTTTCGGCGGCAAAATTGTACACCGGCATTGTTGAGAAGTACAAAAGTGCTGAAAAATGGCCGTTCAACAGTGTCAAGTTTTGATGAATTTAGCACTGATTAACAATCTTTGGTTTTGCGACAGCAATGTTGTACTTCGGTACTGTTGAGATTACAAAAAGCCAAAAAAAAATGTTTTTCACCAGTCCCAAAATCGATGATTTTTGGCACTTGTGAAAATTCTTTTATTTTTTGGCGATAATTTTGTACTTCGGCATTTTTCAGTTGTAGTACAAAAAAGCCGAAAGAAATTCTGTCTTACAGTGCCATTTTGATGTTTTTCGGCACTCTTGGACTTTCTCTTATTTTTCGGCGGCAAAGTTGACTTCGGCACTGTTGAGGGGTAGTGCCAGTTTCTTATCATTTTTGCACTGCTTTACTTTCTCCCACCTTTCGGCGGCAGTGTTGTACTTCAGCCCTGAAAAGCATGTTCATCAAATCCAAAAACCATCAATTTTTGGGACTGTTGCAAGATATTTTTCGACACTGTGGTACTACACCTCAACAGGGCTGAAGTACAACATTGCCGCCGAAAAGGGGGTGAAAGTAAAGCAGTGCAAAAATGTTAAAAATTTGACACTTCGAACAGTTTTTTTTGACACTGTTGTACTACCCCTCAACAGTGCCGAAGTACAACTTTGCCGCCGAAAAATAAAAGAAAAGTCAAGAGTGCCTAAAAATCATCAAAGTTTGGCACTGTTAGACAGCATATTTTTGGCTTTTTTGTACTACTAAAAAATGCTGTTCAACAGTGCCAATTCTCATCATTTTTACCAATGTTCAATATTCTTTTTTTTTCAGCGGCAATGTAGAACTTCGGCGATGTTGAGGGGTTGTACAACAGTGCCGAAACATTGTTTTTAACACTCCCAAAGTTTGATGCTTTTCGGATTTTGTGAAAATTCTTTCGTTTTTCGACGGCTATGTTGTACTTCGGCGCTAATGAGGGATAGTACATCAGTGCCAAAAAAAACTGTTCAAAAACGACTAAATTTGATTTTTTTGGCACTTAAGAACCTTGTTTTATAATTCGGCGGCAATGTTGTACTTCGGCACCGTTGAGGGGATTACAGAAAGGCTGAAACAAAACTGTTCAATAGTGCGGAACTTTGGACAATTTTCTCACTGATTAATATACTTTGTTTTGAGGCGGCAAAGTTGTAGTTTGGAACTATCGAAGGATACAATAGTGCCAAAAAAAGCTGTTCAACATTTCACAGTTTGAATTTTTTTCGCGCTGTTGAACACTCTTTTAGATTTGGCAGCAATGTTATACTTTTGCACTGTTGGTGTTATGTACTACAGTGCCGAAAAAAACGCTTATCAACAGTGCCATAGTTTGATGATTTTTAGCTTAGTTCAACCTTTTCTTTGCGGCAAGGTTGTACTTTGGCGCTGTTAAGGGTATTGCAACAGTGCCGAACATTTTTTTGTTCAACATGATAAAATTGTTCAGCATTGTTTTGATTCGGTGCTGTTGTGGTCTAGAACTAAAGCGCCGATCCAATGTTATTCAAAAAAAGCTATTTTTTTAATGATTTTAAGCACTGTTGAACAGTTTTCACTTTTGGTATTAAGGTTGTATTTCGGAGCTGTTGAAGGGCATTTCAATAGTGCCGGAAAAGATGTTGTTAAACAGTGCTAAATTTGATGATTCATTAGCACTAATCTTTTTCATTCGTCGGCGGCATTGCTGTAGTTCGGCGCTGTTGAGGAGTAGTAAAACAGTGCCGAAAGACATTGTGTTATACAGTCCCAATTTGTGATAGTTTTCGGCACTGAGTAAAATTCTTTTTTTTTGCGGCGGCGATATTGTTTTTCGGCACTACTGATCTGTACAATAGTGCCGAAAAATTGCCCTTCAACAGTGCCAAAATTTGATCAGTTTTTGGCCCTGTTGGAGGTTTTTCTTCTTTTTTCCGCGTCAAAGTTGAGTGGTAGTACAAAAAGCCAAAAAAACGCCCTTCAACAGTGCCAAATATTGATGATCTTCGGTACTATTCATTTTTTTTTTAATTTTCGGCTGCAATGTTGTACTTCGTCGAAACTGAGGGCAGTACAACAGTGCCGAAAAAAAATTGTTCAAAAGTGATTAGTTTTTTTGATTTTCGCCCTGACTAACACTCTTTTATTTTGAACGGACAATTTTTGTTTTTGGCGCTTGTGAAGGGTAGTACAACAGTGCTGAAACTTAAGATTTTCAACAGTCCCAAATTTTCGTGAATTTTGTAATTATTGAACATATTTTTTTTATTTTTCAGCGACAATGTTGTACTTCGGCGCTAATGAGGGTGTACAACAATGCCTTTATTTATACAACAATGCCCTTCACATTCCTTTATTTTGCAGTGGCGGAAAAATATGCGAAAAAAATGCTGCTCAACAGTGCAAAATTTAAACTATTTCGGACACTGTTGAACAATTTTTCTTAGATTGTGGCGGCAATGCTGTACTTCGCCACTGTTGAGGATTTGTAAAACAGTGCCCAAAAAAGCTGTTCAACAGTGCCAATTTTTCATGATCATCCGCACTGTTGAACATTCATTTATTTTTCGGTAGCAATTTCTTACTTCGGCGCTGTTGAGGACTAGCACTACAGTGATGAAGCAAATAATGTTCAAGAGTGCAAAATTTTTACGATTTTCAGCAATGTTACAATTCTATTTTGGCGACAAGCTTGTTCTTCACTGCTGTTGAGGGATAGTGACACAAAGCCAAAATTGACAGCGGCTATGTTTTATTTTCGACGATTTTTAAGTTATGCACAACAGTGCCGAAAAAATGCTGCTCAGCATCGCCAAATTTTGATCATTATCGGCAATGTTGTACATTTTTTGATTTTTTTGGCAACAGAGTTCTACTTCGGCACTATTGAGGGAGTACAACAATGCCGAAAAAAGAATTTGTTCAATAGTGCCTATATTTGATGATTTTTGGCACTTGTGAATTTTTTTTTGTGGCGTAGTTTTGCTTCGGCACCGTTGAGTGCAGTACAAAAAGGCCGAACAAAAGCAATTCACAAGTGCCAATTTTTGATGACTTTTGCACTGATTAAATTTTGTTTGGTTTTACGCTTTCTCTTTAATTGTTTTTGGTCCCGGGACCTCGGGACAAGCGGGTTCATGACTTCCCACCTAACCCTCCGGCCCTCGGAATTTTCGGTGTTAACTACGTTAAAAAACTAAATTGTACTGGACGTAGGGTACGCACCTTCCCCCTAGTACAATAGCGGTCATTAAGGCCTCTAACTCGGGCATACGCCCGGAGCGGAGGGTTCGTCGCTGAAACGCTTGCTGATCATGATGGTCTTTTGCCTTTGACAGGCCCACCCAGGAGCGCCATAAAAACGTCTATGTAACATTCGCCCAAATACTACACAGCGACGGAGCGTAGGAAAAGTACCTATTAACGACTGGCAGGCGTCAGTTACCTTAATCCTACTCGCTTTTCACCGTCTCAACCTTGCCAGTTGATTTTCTGGTCTGTCTAGGGCAAAGTAAAAAGTTACCATTTTTAGGCCATCAGTCAAACGACTTTTGATCAGCTTTCGTTTACATGCGAACACAACCACATAGCTGAGTCTCGGATCCTCAGACTACGTGATTGTCATTAAAAACACGGCTCGAACAACCTATTTTAATATGTTTTCGTGTGACAGTTCTATATAAAATCCATTGGAGATGGATTGACCCTTTCCTTTTTCTAGCTACTCATATTCTGAAATATCAAACAATAACGGTGTTAATTAAGAGATCTATGACATTCCAGCAGCTATAAAGTTAGTTTATACAGTCCCTTCACATAAACAGTCTCTGGGGGACCAAGCCTCCGCTCCCGTGATATTCCGGCGATAACGCTCTTATCTCTTCTGGTTTGCGTCCCGGGAGGGTTCCGTGGTATATTTCTTCCCCCACTGAAGCCTCCTTCTCCACCAATATCTGTTGACAAGTGTCTTATCGTGCGTTGTTGCCACGATAAGAGGCTTCGTATTTTCCGTCTCCGGTACGACTGTTTTTCACAATATCTGTCGTTGTTCTGAATTTCGTCACTTTTTCAGTCAAAATGGCCGTTTTTCGTATTTCTGAGAAATATTCTTATTCCAATCGAAATTTTAAAAATAAAAATTCTAGAATATTCCGACCCTCCTTCGCAATACTTTTTCGTCAATAAGGCCTTTAGTCGTTCTTTTTTACGTCGCCGGAAGGTTGTGCTGTGCCATCTGGCAGAATGGCACATACTCCCCGGACAGTCCCCATCAATGTCCCTATTGATCGCATAACACCGGGTTATCGTCAAGTAGTTATCCAGTTTTCTGTAATCAATCTTACAAATCGCATAAGAAAATGAAATTTATCTACCCCACCTCAACTCACTACGTGTTCACAAATGGCATCGTACTACATCTCACTGCCTTTCAACATTTTCACAAAATTTGCACCATGAGGAGTGTCCTAGATAAAATTTCTTTTCTGACTACTTACGTCGTCTTGCCATTAAACTTCTTTTCGCTCTTTGTGATTAAAAAGTGGGACGTGGCACGGCCACGCACCCGTTAAAATTAACTTAATATTACTCACCAAGTATAATCAGTCATTTATGCGGTCCTTTCAATATTAAAACTAAGAAACTCTGTGGCTAGGAAAGTTATTGAGTTACCCACCCTTCTCGAGCGAGTTTACTCAAACTTACCATGTCGCCACACAGTGAAATTGTGTCTTACACAAGTTAAAAACTTCAGTCATGTTTAAATAGGTAAATATACTCACCTATGTTCTATATATATACATAAATAGTATAACTAAAATTTTCTTTCAACAATTTTAACAATTGTAACAATTCTCAAAGTTTGGTTTGACCAAACTAAATCAAAACAAAAAGTTAAAAAAGGTTAAAAACTTCAGTCGTGAATAAATAGGTAAATATACTCACCTAGGTTCCTCATATACATACATAAATAGCCATAACTAAAATCAACAATTTCAACAATTTTAACAATTGCAACATTTTCAAAGTTTGGTTTGACCAAACTAGATCAAAACAAAAAATTTCACAAGTTCAATAATCAAAACTTGGTTGATTGGTTTAAGTTTTAACACAAAAAGACAATCAAGTTTTTTCTCCTTCTCTTCCTCTCTTGCTCACGTCTTCACTTGTTCTCTTCGTTCATCATCTTCATTATCTTCATTCCATCGCTTCTCCATCCTGATGTTCGGCGTCACTGTCTTCCAGAACTTTCCCCAACATGTCCATAGAGTTGCGGGCCGTGCCCCAACTCTCCTGTTCCAACAACCTCGGTTTGCAACAAGGTAGCAAGTCAACATTCACCTTCTGCTCCCGGTTCCTGCAAAAGATGTTGTGAAGACATAGGCTCACGTTTCGTTCTAGGTCAGCTCTTAAGACCTCTTTCTTCTCATCTTCAGTAACACAAGGCGCTCCAGCTACCCGCTTCACCGCTGTGGTGACCGCGTTTCTGTGCGTCAAGAATGCTCTCTTATAGGCTCCTGGTCCTATATCTAGCTGGAAAGATTGATAGGCTTCCGTGTTCCTCGGCATGTGACGCTTCGCGCGTTCATACATCCATGATGTCATCACTGCACGGAACCAAGGCATCAATCTTTGCCTTGACCATATTCTTTCAATGGCTTTAGGTATCCTCAGAACCTTGCTGGTGGTTCTGAAAAGATCCAATTCTCGACTCATCTTCACGTTGCTCAGCTGCTCAGGAGTCGGCACGGCCGTCTCCTGCTCATTCGTGTCCGCGTTAGCCTCCAGCCATCTCACTGCCAGCATGGCACTAGCCACCACGATTGACACCTGTTGATTCTGATCGGGCAACCCCGTAGAGTACAACTCCTCCACGTCCCATACTAGCATTAGATTCCCGCGTTTGGGGTACCACAACGTCTGCGCCAAGCAGTGGCAAGGATACTCCCCATGGGTTCTCACTATGTTCCTTCGGGTCCGATACCCTGAGGCTCCCAGCAACGGTTCCACCTCCATCAGAATTCTGTGTAAGTCGTCTTTTTCTTCTATTGTGGGGAATTCAGTAGGTAAGGCTCCACTCGCTTTCTGTTTCTGGAACTCACTCACATTGCCTTCACTTAATCTCAGAAACTCTTCACCCACTACGTCTTGCAACTCGCCTTCAGATCTCTTCGGGACTGCCCGAAAGATCTTCGCCAACAAATCATGTGACCTCTCCGACATCCTGGCCAACCTCACACACTTTGGCACAGAGAAAAGTTGATCAATCAACACCTGCTGTGTCCTCGCATCCATCACCACCATGTGTGTAGGATATCTACTACTGCAATATGGTGCGGAGCTTGAACCCACCAGATACTTTGAACCAGTCGATTTATGATAGGCCTCACTATCTTTCAGATTCATCTCGTTCTCCAGAGCTTCTCTCCAGCCTCCGATCTTCTGCTCTGTCTGCAATGCTCCCGGGAATACTTCCACACTGAGGGACGTCACTAGCTCATGGGCACGCTCCAGGCGCTCAAGCGATTCAATCGAACTCGTCATGCTACAAAATCCCAAGGCTGTGATCAAATTTACGTCCGTCACCCCATGACAGTCCGCGACCAACTCCATACCACTTTTATCCGACATGCTCAGTCTTCCGTACAATCGTGCCAGTTGCCGATGCTGCTCGCTCAGCGTAACCAGGAAGTGTCCCAGGTTACAAACATGTCCTTCCATCCCACTGTGTTGAGCCAAGCATGTGCCTTGCTTCAACCAATTACTCGATGGACCTTCCTCGGACAGCTCCGTGGATGGGTTGCTCTTCCGCTTCGTCAATCTCATGGCAAGCAGATGATGTATCATGGCCAGATCATGTAAACTCGCGTCATCATCTAGGTCTAACGTAATATCCGCCGTCATGTCCCAGATTAAACCGGCATTAGGATGAGGGCACCAAGAAGGCTTCATGAGTTCCCACATCGTCACTAGACTGGTTTTCAAGGGACCGTCCTAAGAACCACAATCAAAACTCACTTGCCCCTTTAGCTCGGGAACCGAGGTTTCGACCACTCGTTCTTCCAAGATAATTCCCAGCTTGGGTTGTTCCACCATCAGCATCCCAGTTTCTTTAATACGTTCAACCCAGAAATTGAGTACTATGACTTGCTCATAGTCGAAGTACGCTTCCCTGGCTTCTTCATTCACGAAGGGATTATACGCCATCCCTGGTATGCCAGACACATATTGGAACGACTTCAGTTTCCCTAGTGTTGCAAACTCTTTTTGTCCTCTGACCGCTTCAATCAACTCCCGGCTCACTTTCAATTCTTTGTTGGAATATCTTCTCACCTCTTCCAACTTGCGATAGCTTTCCATGTCATTCGACTCCTTGTTTGGTACAGTCAACGGCATGTCCTGATATAGTTCTAGGAGTGCCCTTAGGAAGTTCCTTTCGCAATCAACTCCCTTTTGCCGAATGATCTTTATACATTCTCCCAAAACAGGAGTGGGGATACGATCCACCACGAACCTGACAAAGCAAAGGGCATCCTTATGCTTAGCCCATGCTATCGCAGAATCGTCTTTCGAAATCAACGCTCGCAGAGCTTCCATCAACTCCAGCTCCTGTTCCCGTGATTTTGAATCATTACTGGCTTCATACTCCGCCCTCTTGATGCCCATCAAGCACCAAGCCAACCGTACTTGCAGATCAGTTCTCACGCAAGGATGAGCCAGGTATGCCGCCACCGTAGCAGGTGCATGCATCGCCTCGTCGAAGTATCTCTGGAGGGCCGCCCTCCAGGAGATTTCTAGCAATTTTTCCAATCCGACTTCGTTCGCTTCAGAGGACATTACCGTGCCGTATTCTTTTCGATTCAAGTTCGAATTCTCCGTGAGCTCTTTCAGATATTCCTGCATGGCTCGCTTCTCGCTCCAAGCCATCAGGTGCCCTCTCGCGGAATTTCTCGCCTTCAACATCTCCACATAACCTCCTGCTGGATCTCCCATGTGGACTGATTCCGGCACAGTGACTCGACTGTACTCGACCACGTCGAGTTGTCCTTCCAGCTTCAACTTGGCTATGTTGGTCCGCGAGGGCCTGTAATCTTCAAGTCCTCCAGATCCACATTGACTGATGATCTCCATCTCTAATTTTGTGTCTGCCAGGGTTCGTGCAGTTTTCTTCGATCTTACGGCAGTCGTGGTCAGACCTGCCAAGAGCATAGGGGGTATCAGATTCTCTTTTTCTCCCCCTGTCAGTGTTGCACTATCTCCTTGCACGCTCTCGCCTGAACGACCTGCGCTCGTTAAAGAGGTCACCACTGCGCTGGCTCTCGACTTCACCACTCTCGGGTTCATGGCTCGACTTCCTGTTTTCCCTTTTAGTCGCTTCAGCCCCTTCCTGGCTCGTCTAACAGGTAATTTCTTTGCAACCTGCTGCTCATCGGCACTGTCTTCTGTAACTGACTCGGTCAGAACATCCGACTCCATGGAGTTCACTATTTTCTGCAGGACCTCACGCATGATGGGTTGGTTCAATCCCACCTTCATTATGGACTGCGTCCCATATCGTCGTATCACGTCCCATGATGTTTCCATGAAATTCACTCGGCTCCAGGTTGTCCCTGTCTTTGCCTTCTAGCTCACTCTGATATCTCTCCCATTCCTCTTCCGGCAACGTGCTCAGGAAGGATACCCTCATTGATTCTTCGATTTTTCTCCTCCTTGGTGACTCATGGAGCAATCTCTGCGGATCCCTGCTTTGGCATTCTCTCGCCTGGCTTATTGGGTCTATCGGGGATAAGTCGGCCGACGCCTCCTTTGTAGGGGACATGAAAGACGATGGCGTCATTAGCAATAGACTCCCATCGACTTTCCCATTGTCGTCTTCACTAAACCTGTATTCTATTAAGTCTCTCTCTAACGCTCCCATATCCGTCTCACCCGGTTTTCCCGTTTTTCCCTCGGTATCGTTATCGTCATCGTCCTGATCCATCAATTCATCATCACCTGCATCAGGTTTCGGCCTGGGTCCTGAAGGTCCTTGTCGTGAGTCAGTGCCCGAGTCCGACCGAGCCGGTACGGTCATGTCTCCTGCATGATAGAACAACTCATCATCCACCAGGAATTCTACAGACTCCTCGCCATGTGGTGCCAGGTCCTCTATTGTTATATATGAGCCTCCTCTGCTCTCCTTTGCCACTTCCATCATCACTACTTTCACTTCTCCTGACCACTTCAGTCTCGATAAGTCATCCGTGGGGGAATACACTTCGTTCCACATTTCGGCCAAGACCTCTGGTCTCCTGGAAGGTAGTGCCTTGATCTTCTTCCTACTCCAAGCATCAGGAAATGAGAAGTCGAACGTGTGCGCGGCTGCCACATTCCAGCCGATGAAGCGCGGCTCCATCCCTTCACTCCACTTCAACATTCTCTTCTCTGCATCACGAGCTGCTCCGATGCGAGGGGCAATGATGGGAGATGTGACTCCCAATAACATCCTCTTTATCGGTAGATATCGAGGGCATTGGTCCGGCAGCGGCCTGGACCCAGAAAGCCACGCTTGCTGGTTCTCTTTGGCGTGTGCATAGGCCTCTGGTAAGAGTGGCACTCCCATAGCCGCTCCCGTATCCTTTACTACTGGTCTTAAGTTCCAAAGCTTCGGGTTGAACTGGATATGAGAAAGTTCCTCACGGCCCAATCGGCATTTGAAGTGGTTGTTGAAATCCATCAACATCCAACCTGGCTCCGCTATTCTTCCGAACAGCCTATCGTCACTGGCCAGCCCTCTCAACTCACTCTGTTCTACCCAGTTCAGCACGGAACAGTCCACGACTGAGACCAGGTTGACGTACAACACCGAATTCCTGTACGCCTTAACTTGTACATCCGGGAACGCAAAAGACATCACCGGTCCATACACCACTGTGACGAATTCCCGCAGTCCGTGGACCAGAGCCAACGGATCAATCCGCATCATGACAGCCAAGTCCGTCAGTAAGGGCATGCCACAATACTGCTTACTCTCGCCCGCATTCGTCGCCACCTTGTCTTCTCCCGTGACGCTTCTGTTCTGTTGTAAGAGGTATTGAAGCAGGAGAGTCCTCCAGTCTTTCATCTTCTTGAGCGAGGCGGTTTCCAACTGTGCATTGAACTCACGACTCGGTCCCTGTAGTTGTTCAGGGTAACGTAACAGCACAAGCAAATCACCCAGTCGACCGTAGGTCATGGCAATCAGAGCCAGGAGTCCATCCAATCTCAAATCTGCTAACGCCTGGGTGGCGAGATTCGCCGGCCCCTTCACGAAATTTTCGTGACCAAATGTCACGTACAAGGCTAATACCAGGCCAATCGATAACTTCCTGATGTCTCTGACAAAACTCGCAACCAAGTTCCGGGATTCCCTAGGATAGCACGTCGATAGGAAGGATGGCGTCCATCCCACTCCCATTCCTCCCAAGATAGCATCCGATCGTTCGTACTGTGCCCTCGTGGCTAGCACGTCAGCTTGGAACTTGTCCAGTGACATCATCGTGTTTACGTCCTGCATTAGTTTCAACATCATGCCCCCAGTTAACTCCCGGGCATCAAACAGGTTTTTCAGGTACACGTGTATCTCCTTTATCACTGCCGGCGCGTGCTCGAACGCGTCCTCACCCAAGGTGCACAGCCTTGGTGACAAGTACAACCATATGTTGTTGTGCAGCTTCGTGCGCAAAGCCATTGCCATGAGATCTTCTTCGGCTGCTGTCATGTTCTTCCTGACTGTCATGCCCAGCTCATTCTCGGCCTGATCCATCTGTCTGAACCAGAGATCATCAGCCACCGGTTGTACTAACAGATGATCGTCGTCCACCCCTGGTCTTAGTTTCAGCAATCTGGCAAAGTTGGACAGCTCCAACCCCAGAACTTCATCTAGCACCAACCGAGTTGTGCTACAGTCTCTGAGCCCCTGTATGGCATTCGAAATGTCAGCCCAAACGGCGGGAAGCTCAGATCGGGACGGGTAGTAATTGTCCGGGTCCACTACTCTGTTTGGGGCAGGAATTATTACATTGAACCTCCCCTCTGCTATTGTTGTGACCATTGTATATACAAATTGAAGGGGTTCTGGTAATGCAGCGTACCCTGGTGACAATACAAAGATCACCTTCACCACATTCATGGTGAAGCGTTGTCTTGCTGCTGCCTCTACCTCAGCCATCGCCGAGAGCAGTGTCATTATCGCCTCCCCTATGACCTCGTTACTCGGGATCGACCCATCCGTCAGACGTGACAATAAGCCCCTGCTTTGCAGATGATCATTTGAGCCTGCAACCACTATTACCTGCGGCTCCATACTGACCACCCTCCGCACACTTATCATCATGCCGATTGATTGTCCCCAGTCCAATTTAGGTGCCGTCAAGAAAATCACGTCGGACCAAAAGAGGGAACGGGGCGTGTAGAGATAATCGGAACTGGCCACGATCAGATACTTTGCAGCTTTCATCTCTAAGGGATCGTAAGCTGCGAACAGGCCATCACCTATTGGGGCCTTCAGTTTCCCATATCTCTGTTCATCTCCATCTACCATAGTCGTTCGGGGGTAATCCCTTGAATACTCGCCAGGCGTCTGACCGGGTGGTTTAGCGAACTGCCTGTACATCTTATGATGCTTGTTATTGGGCTTGTTCTCTGTCTGAAACTTGCCCCTTCGAGCAGGTGGCGTCAATTCCCGAGCTCTCTGTCTGACGTCCGTAAGGGATCGTGTGTTCAAAGGTCCAAAGGTATTGTCCTGAGGCAACCCGTTCAAGTCTGCATGTCGGAGCGTAGTCGCAGAGCTGAACTGCTCCTGCTCTGCTAGCAGCCAATCCACGCCTGGTATCCGATACAATCGCGACACCGTGGGACTTTCTCCGCCAATCATTCTCATCGCGTCCTCCCGACACGTCAGGGTATTCATGTTCAGCTTCGTGGACATGTCCGTCTTATACTGTCCCCAATGGCTAGGGTATGATCGATTCCAAAGCAGCAGGCTGCCTGGTTCAACTCCTTCCGCAGGCCCGGCGCTCGTAGACGATCCTGCTGCTGGAGCAGGGTTTGCCGTGGCGGGCGGATCGTTCCTCCTAGACACGGTCTGGGAGTTATTTCTGTTCTGAACCACTGATCTGCCGAGTCGGCTTTCAAGCGGTTGAGTTCTGGGAGGAGGAGCAGTCCCTAGCCTCTCTTTCACGTTTGAGCTCGGAGCGGTGGGTGCGGCTACAACCGTCTCCATTGCCAAGGGCCCTAGGCGGTTGACGAGGGATTCGGGAACGCTTGCCCTTATTTTGCTTCCTCCGGTCGTTGAACTGGTCCGAGCCAGAGAACTGGTCGCCCTCGACTCCTGCTCCATTTCTCTCAATTGCGTCTGAAATACATCATTCATCCAGTGTCTCCCTCGTTGGGTGTTGAAATGTATCCCATCTTTGTTAAGCGCAACGTGATCAATGATGCGCAGCGTGTTTTCGAGATCCAGAAGTCGCAACTCGCCAGGGTTGTTTCTCACCAGATTACGGATCATTTCGTTCCACCGTGTCACGTTGCCGTTCATGAAATCTGCCACTGTGGTGCCCATCAGCGGGTTTTGTGGTATCCTGCACAGTACCACAAACCTGGGCCTGTACTTCTCCTTCAGTTCATTCAGGAGGCATACCAGCAGAGGCTCCCACTTGCACTCGGGAGTCACTGGGGCTCTCGAGACGTCATTAGTTCCTAGCATTATCACCAGCATATCCAGGTGATCCTCGCTTTGGAATTCCATCATCTTGATGACCTGAGCCACTGAAGCTCCTCCAAAGGAAAGGTGGTTGTCTGACCATAGACGAAGATCTCATTCAGATCCCTCACCAAACTGTCTCCTATGATCAGGTGGCGACTCCCTGGGGGAATCACCTGGTCGCTCGTAGCGGGGTTCCAGCTCATGTCATTCATGCAAGCTCGAGGATGCTCCGCAGCTACTTGCGTGAACTGGTGCCGTGTCATCAGATTCTTCCTGATATCTACCACGCGGGACTTCTGATAGGTTCTGCCATGCGCAGTCCCCGAGGGCACTATTGTGTGGGGTGCTCGCTCCGAGCTATTTGATGACTGATCACGACGCTGGGAAGGAACGATCCTACCCAATGTCCGTCCAGTGGTCCGGTTGATCTCCTCCATTGTCGCTCTGGCCACTTGGTTGAACGATTCTTGGAACTGAGGGGCGAGATAAGTGTCAGAAGGGTCTGGTATCGTGAACCTTTGACTAGAAGCAGACAGTCGTGTCTGCTGAGGAGCCTCGGGCTCTCTCGATGCACGCAAATCCAGAACCTCGGTCCCTCTCGATACACACAGCTCCTGAGCTGTTGTCCCGGGGCGTGTGTCGTTGGATCCCTCCGAGGATCTCATGCTCGCCAGAACTTCCGGTGACACTTGGCTCACCTTGGCCATATACAGCTCCTTCAGGTGCTTTATTTCATCCTCCTTATAAGCCACCTGTAGATCTTCGTATTTCTTCTTCCATTCGTCCCTTTCTCGAGCTATTGCCCTATACTCCTGGAGTTTGGCACACAGCTCGCTCTGATCTTTCTCCTTCTTTTCCAGCGTCTCGATCGTCTCCGACGTCTGGATCTCTATCTCACTCACCCTCACTTTCTTCAAAGGAGGAGCAGCTGTAGGAGAGTCGACTGAATGTGACGGGCCTGGCCCATCAGGTTGTCTCTTCGCTCCGATGAGTGGCTGCGCCGGTTGGACTGGTAAGGGCATCTCACCTAGCCGGTGGTCCCTCTGTTCACCTAGTCCTGGCTCACAAGCCAGGTCGTGGCCAGACATTTCTCCACGCCTCCATCTCATCAATCGGTTTCGGCCTCTCTCGGCGGTCCCGGACTCACCGAAGGCCAACATCAACACGACTTCCGTAGGGCGATTCCCTCGACCCTCTCGTCCTAGTGCATTAAGGAGCGCGACCACAAACATCGCCAACACCGGGTCTTCTCGTGTGAAATCACAATCGATCAGCCGCTGATAGATCTCGTCTAGAGTCGCTCCTAGACTCGCTGAGAGGAATTCCATGAGTTCGTTCAAGTCACCCATTTCTTATCGTCTTGATTCTTGTTGTCGTGTCGTGTAATTCCTTTCTGTCTCGTCTGATTCAGTGTTCAGTAAACAATTTTCGATCAATCAAGATCTAAAAAACAAGTCGCGACTTAGAACCATCATTTTTGGATACAGCATCATTCAATTCTTTAAAACTCTCCATTGAAATTCTTTTTTCAATTCCGATTTAAAAATTTAGCACCAAGGTGGATCGTCCACCTTTACCTTTGTCAGAGTAGCACGAATGTGCGCTGTCACCTTGATGACCTGGAGTACTCCAGGTCTTTTATGACACAAAACATAAAACATATCATAACAATAACATAACACATAAAAACATAATCCCTAATACTGTATCTAAAACCTAACCTAACCTAAAACTTGACTCTAATTCTTATCGAGTAACTTAATAAAAACCACTTATCGCCGAGCGCAATTCTTAGCATATGCTCAGATAGTATTTTTTATGTAAGTAAACTTCTATGTCAGTCACTGAAAATATCACATGTACAAGTGCGTACAACTCTCTCGGATGTAGCTTTCCCCTATTAGGATCGTATACTGGCAACGAGAGAGAGGTCACTCCTCTCTCAACCAAAAAATCCCTAAGTCGAGTCAAGGCCAATACCAAGCTCTTTGGATCTACGTGTTGCCTATCAGTGGCCTTGGTAACCAGGAAACACAAATATTTCCCTGGTATCTGTGATGCAACAGGGGGCAGCGCTATCATCCCTCCCACACCAGGCATCTGTTTCCACAAAAACTCGATATTTTTATACTCTCTTTTGAAGTCAGCCGCTAGTGCTGTTTTGAAGCTTACGTCCGCGGTTATCGCTATGGCGCACGTGCGTTCCGTGAGTATGAAGTCGCTGTCCGTTATGACGATATTGTTCGAATAATGGTTCGGTAGATCAAAATACGATTCAAAGATTCGTCCAAAAGTTGGTTTTTTAGCATTCTCGCCCTCTGTCTCTAGTTCTCTGGTTTCTCTTGCCGATTTAAATTTTTTTATTATCAGATTTTTGGCGTGGGTGAGTCCTACCCCCACTCCCCGGACAAAAATATCCATCGACGTCCCCGTCGATCGCCCAGAGTCTAGGAGATCGAGGTTGGATTGTGGAACACGTAGAGGACCATCTGAGGCGACCCAGTTGGACTCGGTATTGTCATGACTGATGTATTTGACGCCGTCTCTATCGACGTCCTGAATCGTCAGGATCGTCTCTTTTAAATCTGTCGGCAGATCATGGAGCCATTCGAGCACGCGCAAGTTTGTTAGTTCTTGCTCATGAGTCTGTTCCGCTTCTGGTTCGAACTCCACCTCCGGTTCTGATCGATCGTCGATCCAATCTTGATCCATATCGTTCACAAGGTCGATTTCTTCTCGCATCGCCACTTCGTCCAGTCCCACCAGCGAGTCTATGACATCACTAACTACTATCCTGTCTACAACGAAGTCCTCGCCGTACGGATTGTATTTCTTCTGGTTTTTTCCTCTCTTGCTTTGGCGTATTTCCATAGTGAGAGGAAAGTCAGGCTGTATTCCTTTGTCAATTTCGGTTTGTTCCGGGCAGTCCCAGTCTTCTTCGGCATAAGGTAGAGTTTCATCGTCCACCTCTACTCGCTCGGTCAACTCGAGATCCAGTGGTAGATCGCAATCGTCCACCACCTCATTCCCGTCGTTCTTGTCGCGAGTACCCCTTTCATTCACTTCACAAGCAGGAATCACTATCAAATAGTCTCCCTCTTGCATGTCCGCTGGGATGCACCAATCCTCTGACGAGGCATTGTGTGGTTTGATATTCTCGTAATGAGCTGCTCTTCCAGTGCTCAATCGATAAAAACGACCTCCTTGGTGCACCTCTGTTATCTGAAATGGACCACGCTATTTCTTTAATAATTTCTTGGCTCCTTTTGGTGGAACCACTTCCTGGAACACCCAGACGTAGTCGCCAACTGAGTAGGCTTTCGCATCAGCTGTCCTTTTATCAAACCTCCTTTTTTGTCTAATTTGCGCCTGTTGCGTATTCCTCCTGCATAAGTCATTGAGGCCCTGCTGTCTTCTAATAACATCCCGCACGTACATTTGCGGTGCTCTCCTCTTCCCCTCATATTCAGGGTAAAAAAACGTCAACGGGAGCGCTTTTTCATGACCCGTTAACATCATGTGCGGACTTATTCCCGTGGTGGAATGCTCCGTGCTGTTGTAAGCACCCATCACTTGCGGCAAGTGCTTGTCCCAGTCATCCATGTAACACGAGCAATAGACTCTCAGCATGGATACCAGTGTGCGATTTTGCCTCTCGACTAGGCCATTCGTTTGCGGGTGATAAGTGGTCGAGTGGGCCTTCGCTACCTGCGACCTTTTCATCAACTCCTTCGTGAGATCGCCCACTAATGCTTTGCCATTGTCCGATTGGAACGTGATGGGGCAGCCATGCCTCGCTATCCAAATATTTATCAAATGATCGCATGTTTCTTCCGCCGATGCTGTCATGCAGGGTGCTGCCTCCGCATACTTCGTAAAATGGTCGATCATTACCAGCACCTGATTATAGCCCGTTGCTGTCATACAGATTTTCTGATGATCAATTTGCACCACTTCGTTGAAACCTGACGACTCTATTGACTGTAGGGGGAACCTTAGCTTCCTGGGATCCTTCGCCTGCTGACATGACAGGCATGCTGCGATACACTTCTCACAAGCCTTCTTCAATCCCGGCCATTCGAATCGTTTCTGTATCCTGTTATACACTTTGTCCACGCCTTGATGGCCCATCTGATCATGTGAGCGAAAGAGCAATTCGGTCTGGTACAACTGTGGTAACACTATTGAATTGTATTTATAGAGGACCTTGTCCTCCTCTTTCCGTTTGCAGGCTACGATTCCGTCCTTGTTCAGGTACAACAAGTCGCTTCGCTTCAGGTAGAATTGCTTCAGGATTTTGTAGCTGTCTTCTTCCAAATCTCCCTTGTCTGGTGCTCCATTCTCGATCCATCTCTTCAGACTGCTCGTCATTCTATCATTTCGTTGAGACCTTAGGAGATCCGACAGCCTGTACCTGGCTTTCAAATACGTCTTTACCACGTTCATTTGCCCACTCATTATCTCCGGAGCATGAGCATCGTCCATCAACTTGACACACCATATCTTTTTCAAAGGCGTCGCTTCCTGCACAGATGGTTCCAGATTGGTACGGACGACCGTACCATAAGGCAGCAATCTGGTTGGGCGTTTCGAAACTGCTATCAGCTCGAGCTCGTCTGCGGCATTATCTACCACAGTGCCCTCTTCATCTGAGGTGTATCTGTCCCTGTCTGGATCCTGACGTGTTTCTCGGTCCAGCCCACGCTGCTTCCAGTCTACCAATAAGGAGTGGATTGCGATCTCTGACATATCGGAATTGGAAGTTGTTTCAGACGTGTTGTCCCAGGACTGGGGTCCCGAGTCAACACTTGAGTCGACTGATTCTCCAACATCATACTCCAAGTTGTCTGAGATGTTTCTCGACTCCCCGGACAAAACTCTGTCCATCGGTCGCTTTGAACCCGACTCCCCGGACAAAATTTTGCCCCTAGGTGGTCTAGTCAACCTCTCCCCGGACAAGTCGTCCTGCACGGGCTCAAAGGTATCCGACTCCTCAGACGAGTCGTCCTTGACTGGCTCGAAGGTATCAGACTCCCCGGACATTGTCTCGTCCACGGACGAACAATCTGGGCTCGGCTCGTATTCCACTTTTGCATCCGTGAAGTGCACTCTCCTCGTGAAGCTAGATTTCGACCTGATCCTGACTTCCTCAGTAGTTTTGTTCTGATTCAGTGTTCCATATTCAGTGAACGAAGTTCTCAACAAGACTTCCTTCGGCATCGAGCTCACCAGCTGGTTGACAATCGACCTGCAATCCCGTTCGACGCCTCGGCTGCGAATGGACACTGGCCTCTTCTCTGTTCTCTCGGTGACAGTCAATCGCTGCATGGTCTCCATCCATTCACGATCATGCCTATCCACTTCCCTGTCCAACAAGTCACGGAGTTTTCCCATGACGTCCGGCGCCACGTTCACCGTCTTGTTCAATAGAGCCATGCAGTTTATACCCAGCCTGATTAGTTCTTGCTGTACCAAGTTGGATCGGACTAGCAGATCCAACGGAACGGGCTCGCCTCTGGCTAAAAGCTTTATCTCCGCGGCCGTCTCCACTGGAAGGTCAGGGTGTCCAGGTATAGGATGTCCTGACTTGTCTAACCACCTAGTAAGTGGCAGCTTGTCGTAGGTTTCTTTGTCCAGAAAGGAAAACCCGTCTTCGATCTCTGATTGGTTAGCCTGTTTCTCCTCGAGGCGCTCATAAAATTCTGTCTTTTTACTGAGGCTATCTGCGTTCTGGTGCTTGTCACGGGTACGGTGCTCTATGATTATGTGGTATCCATCCAGGCGCACGATCCAACGACCAATATAGCTTTGGTCCATCGAATCGGTTTTCAGCCAGGCAAGGACACGATTATCCACACGTAACTTGAAGGGAGCACTCCCCAAGTAGGCCCTGTATTTTTCCACGAAAGTGATCACCGCAAACATCTCGGCTTTTGGTGCGCCGTACTTCATTTCAGTATCACTCAGGACTTTACTCCCGTAGGCTATCGGACGAAGAACCGTTCTCCCGTTCCACTCCTGCTCCTGGTGAAGTATGCCCGATATCGCAACCACTGATGCATCCGTGTCCAGCACGAACATCCCCTTCTCTGTTGGCATGCCGAGGACCGGTGCCTCGCAAAGTTCACGCTTGATGTTTTCAAATGAAACTTGTGCCTCATCAGTCCAGGTGAACTTTTTGCCCTTGTTTCTCATCAACCTCTGCATGGGGTTTATTTGTCAGCATACCCCTTGATGAACTCTCGATAATATTTGGCGAATCCCAGAAAACTCATCAGCTGTGTATCTGTTTTAGGTGCCTTCCAGGTCAGCACCGCTTCAACCGCTTCGGGATCTGGTCTCACTCCATGTTTGTCAACCAGGCGGCCCAGATACTTATGGAATCCTTGAGGATTTCACACTTAGAGGGTTTGCATTTCAGACCCGCCTGCTTCATACAAGAAAACACCTCCTCCAACCTCTCTATGTGGTCCTCTAAGGTTGGTGTTGCAATCACGACATCATCGACATAACACATGATGAGATTCCCGTATTTCTTAGTGACGCTCGTGAGTGCCTGGGCCATCAGTCGCTGGAATGTGGCCGTCGCGTTGCACAATCCGAATGGCATCCTCTTCCACTGGAACAGTCCCAGCTCACACGCGAAGCCTGGTTTCTCTCGATCTTGCTTTCTGAGTGGCACTTGCCAGAATGCAGAGCCCAGATCCAACGTCGTGAAGAACTTTGCGTCTCCCAGCTTGGACAGGCTCTCATCGATGCGGGGAATCGGATATGCGTCATTTATAGTCACTGCGTTCAGATAACGGAAATCACAACAAAATCTGAGTTGTCCCCTTTTCTTTTTCGCCATGACCACGCCACAAGCCCATGGGGACTTCGACGGCTCGATCATGTCGTACTCCATTAACATCTCGATTTCCTTCCTACACGCTTCTGACTTGTTTGGGGTCATCCTTCTCGCCCCTTCCCGATGAGGTACCGAGCCCTCTTCTATCTCAATCTCGTGTTCTACAAAATTACAACAACCTATGTCGGCCTTATGTTTTGAAAAAACGTCTGCGTTCCAATTTAGCACCGCTCTGAGCGAATCTAGTTCCTTGTCTGATATTTTACCCTTCAGATGTTCTATCTCAGGTAGGACAGGCTTATTCGCTGCTAACTCTGCCTCCGTCGGTCTCTCAGGGAAGTTGGAACAACTAGACAGCCCATCATCTGTTTCCGACTTCATTGAAAACAATTTCCTAGAAGATTTCAATTCATTCACTCTTTTCATTATACATTCTTGGTTCGCATGCAATGGACATTTAATTACATCAAACTTTTTCAAGTTCTCCACACTCTGAAAGTCTGTGTTCAGAGGCAAAGCGTAGCCAAGTTTCTTTCCCCTCTGTATTGTCACTGTTGTTGCTTCTGTGTTCAATAACACACTCACACACAGTCCGCTCTGAGTGAGTGAGAAGCTTCTTCCTAAAATAGCCGAGCTTTTACTGTTTGGATTTGGTACCAGACACACCTGTCTGTCATTGCTGAGTTCATTCAAGTTCCTCATCCTAAACGTCGCTACTACGGCTTGGTTTGGTTTTAATCTAACTTTTCGATCCAGAAAAATCGGCACCTTGGCGTGATTAATTAAGATCTTATTAAGGGGTCTTTTCTCATACTTTCTCTCAGGATCCTTGATCCTAATCAATCCGTCATTGAGATCGATCGTGACGTCAAAGTTGCGAACGAAATCCCTTCCTAAGACGAACTGGTCGGATTCGTCCAAATTCTCTACTACTAGGAAGCTCATCCAAAGATGTCTTCCTCCGAGCTGCAGTGAAATGATCGGGGTTCGTCCGGTGACATAGATCGCTCCCTGATTGGCAGCTGCCAACCTGATGTTTGTCGGTATGAGATACGACCTTTCGAAATCCATGTCGGTCCAAGTTTTGACTGGCATGACACTAACCACTGCTCCCGTGTCTAGCAGTCCCTTTACTGAAAGTTGTCTGCCTTGCACGTCCAGAACGTGTGCGGCCAGATCGGCCTCGCAAGCAATATGCACCGCATCTTGTTCGAGCATCGCGTTGTGTCCGATTCGTCTGACCTTCAGCTCCTCTTGACCAATGTATATCCGGCCAATCTGATCGTTCGCATCAGTTATGTGAGCTTTCGTGTAGATATTGATGCCATCCACATTCATCAGGATCGGGTAAGGGCCATGGACATCGATATAATGTCCGTCCACTTTCATCAGCCTCGGACCTCCCGTTGTGAGCAGCGCTCGCACTGCCCTGGAGTCCAGTTTGGGATCCTTCTCCTTCAGGTAGTCGGCATAGATGTCCAGGTGGACTAGTGTAATCTCGGATGGTTCACTCAAGTTCTTGACCACCTGGTGCCCTGCGACTGAGATGATGGACATTATTTTGGTCCCCGCCTTCGTCATGCCGAAAGTCTTACCAGATATAACGTTCAGTTTTAGTCCCTGTTTCTTGGGTTTCTCTTTGTCTTCTGCTTTTGTCGTTTTACCCAGGACATCAAAACTTTCCCGAAGATCTGTGCTCTCCAGCTCCGACCTTACCCATTGCTCCACTTCTTTCGTGGCTAGGTCCTGTTTGACATTCTGCAGCGCTGTCCTTGCCGCCAGGCCGTAATCCACCTTGAGTGGGCTAGACGACTCTGCTTCGAGGTTCGAGGCTACCACCTCGTCAGGCCATGTCCTAACCTTTTTGGTCGTGAAGGTGCTCGGTGTCGTCTCCTTTCTCCGAGATTCAGCCTCGTTCATCAGACGTGCTCGATTGGCCTTGACACCCGAAAGCACCTCTTCGTGGCGGGGATATTTCGCGTCCGCTACTGCGTCCCAAAATTGAGTACAATCCGACTTGAAGTTTCCCTCCAACTTACAGAAGAAACACCTCGGACCATATTTCATGATAAGCCCTCTCACGTACTCTTCATGATCCTCGTCGGTCGCGTCAGCGTCCTCGAGAAAGTAGCCTATGGCCTTCATGTTCTGTTTGTATGCAGAACACGCAGAAACGTGATGGTCCATCGAACCACAATTCGCACACGACCTCCTCTTGTCCATGTCATCGCGAGGTTTGTACCAACGGGAATTCGCACCAGTGTTTGTCCCGCTATAGTTGCCATAATTGCTGTAACGGTTCTGCGCCCTCGGTTTTATGAGTAAATACTCGCGTGACTTCATACGCAAGTCGTCAGGCGTGGGTACCTGATCAAGCGACAGGGTGAAGTGAGTGGCCAACATCGTCTTCAACTCCTCACTCCTTACTCCATCCATGAACTTCGAAGCAATTGCCAAGTTTCGCTCGGATATTCTCTCATCCGGGTTGCTTCTCCTCCTGAGCAATTCAAGGTCGTCCAAGAATTTATCTATTGATTCTTCATCTCTTTGACGCCTCTTCTCGAACTTCACCATAGCCTGGTGCCCTTGTTCTCCAGAGCCGAAAAGATTCAGCAGGATGTCGAATATCTTGCGAGCGCTGTCTCTCTCATTGGCTCTTTTCGCCATTACACAACTTAATGCAGTACCCTCCAGGTTGCTCGTCAGCGCGCTGCACTCTTGTTTCTTGGAGAGATTCTCTTCCTCAAAGTGTAACTTCATCACCTCTATCCAAGTATCAATGCAGCCGTCTGACTCGTCTTTATATGACTTCGGCTTTTTCAGTGTTCTTCTTGACCTCTCTCCTCTCTCGGTTGACTTCGAGAGCTTGGTGATGAATGTTTCAAGAGATCTGTTTAGAGGCTCAAACATCGAGGCATACATCGTCGTGTCTATTGAGACTGTAGTCAGATCTGGTACTGAACTGACTTGTGGCACGGTTGGCAATCTTGTCTCCGGGGTGGCATCTGCCTCCGGCCTCTGCGGGGCTGCCCTTGGCCGCTCTTTGTTTCTATGTTCGTAGTTCGTTCTCGAGCCTTGCTGGGTTCTGGCATTGCTGCCCGTACCATCTTCAACATTCGCATTTCGTGAGCGCTCCCTTGAGTTGGAATACTCCTGCCAACTACTCCCATTCAGGATCGCGTCAAGCTTCCGCATCATTAAGTCAGACTTTGCATCTAACCTCTTCTCCAGGCTAGTCATCGTGTGGGCATAGGTACTATCATGATCGTTCAGCAATCGATCGAACTCTCTGGTCATCCTAGCCTCTCTTTCGTATGACTCCTTGTTTGCTTGTGCCAGGCTCTCCGCCAGGCATTGATCGGTGTTGCGAATCAACTGAGCTTGATCAACCCTCGCCTGCGACTTCACGTGCGTTAGTTCATCTCTCAGATTCTCTTGACCCTTGTGAGCTCTCTCATCAACCTGATCTATTCTTTTAGTCATGTCCCGTCTCAGTTCATCCAGACCATTCATTACGCCAGTGAACATGTCACTTATGTCGCCAGTGGCCCCAAATGACGGGGTTAGTCCCAGAGTAGATGAGGTCAACTGCGGCTGCAGCCTGGTGCTTGACGACGCACCGCCTTTTTGCTTGCTCATGGACGTCATTAATCTGTCGAAGGTTGATGACGCTCCCATCGTTATCCCATCTGACATGGGCCTGGTCGGCGTGGCTGATAACGCCTTCCCGTTCTTATCGTTCCTTGGGCACGGTGTGAAATTCACATCTGGATGAGATGTCTCCGGGTAGTCATAACTGGAAGTTAAACCTACAGTTGGTAGTGACGCCATGCGCTCGTCGTACAATGACTTCCAACTCTTATTGGCCTTCGAACCCGGTTGTTCTTCACTCGGGCTTATACTCGACATCATTGCGTTGTTGCTCTGCTTGGCCAGAGATGAGTGGGTACTAGCCGAATGTGAGTATTCTCCCCTCCACCTGTGACTCTTGGTCTCCGATTTGGACATCCCCTTGAATAAGACTTCCTCTCGCGGCTCGACCTCGGAACGCTCCGAGGTCTCCTCCGTCCTCTCGACTTCCTCCCGCTCGAGGTCCTCGCTCGGCTCAAAGTCGGGTCGAATGAGCGTCTGTTCTTCCTCGTCAAAGGGGTCCACAAGCGTTTCGCTCGCGGTTCCGGTTTCGGCGCTCCGCCTTTGATCGCCATCGAGGTTTTTCTCGCTCCTCAATCTCATTTCGCTCACTGAAAGATCAGGTTGACCTTTAGTCGATTCGTTTTCGGCAAACACGTCGGAGGCGCTGCTAAACGAGGACTGGCTGCGCCTAGTTTTAAATTTTCGCGTGCTGCCCTTACTCAGCCTGGGGATCTTAGTAGTCGATCCTAACGAGTCCCTGCGCTGCATGCTTTGTTACAAAAACAATTTTTGTATGATTTAATGGCGACGCACACGTACCGCAAACAAATTCAAGTTAAATTACTTAACGCTGCCTCCTCGATCTCGTAAGTATTAAGAGTGTCTCTTAGATTTCTCAATGACAATATTAGTGACTCCGTTAGAGTTACACACACACAGGGCCTGCTCAGTTTTGATATAATGCTAGCTCAACCCTGTCGTATATTATAACAGTATCACAAAATTTTCACAAGATATAATCAACACACCAAACACAATAGATAATCAGATAAGAATATCCTACAGGTGACAGCGACCTTTTGTCAGTATCAATTTATCGCCACACAATTTATCAAGTCACTGCTTTGTTAAAATTAAACAATCTTTGATAAAAAGCAGTGATGACTCAGAAACAGATCAATAAAACTTAGTCTTAAAGAAAAAGACTTCCCTCAATCGGAACGATCCGAAAGAACAAAGCCTAGGACACGGTCTTCTCAAGTGGGTGTGTATTTGCTTAATACACCCACCGAGGTCTTCTTTTAGGTGCCCTGTGATTGCCCGAGCTGTCCTATTAAATGGCTCAAGGCAACCTCTGATCGAAAATTTCCAAAGTCTATGAAAAAGCTCTCCCGCACCCGGACTGCTCCAAGTGCACGAGAGTAGGGAACAACTTTTCTTCTCAAGTGAGTGTGTATTCGCCTAATACACTCACCCAGGTATTCCTTTATTTGTTCCCGGATTGCCCGAACTTTCCTATTAAGTAGGTCAAGGCAACCACACAACCAAAATCACAATCAAAAAAAAATTTTGTTCGGGTACTTCTGATACACCCGATCTAGAATCCAAAGTTGATCACCAATTTCCGGGTCAAAATGGGCTCTTATGATATTAATAAGCTCCTAAATAATATCCTAATATGATTTAAATTAAATGGATATTTTCCTTTTCCCAAATTGCCACAGAAGATTTCCTCAAGTTTCCAACTTTGGGTTGTTTAGAAGGTTTAAGACACTCCGGAGGGTTACTTCGGAGGGTTGTTAAGACACTTAACCTACTTCGGAGGGTACCTTAATCACCCAAGTCACTTCGGAGGGTCCCCCTAATTTTACTAAGGAGGGTCAATAAGATGCTTAATATGCTCCGGAGGGTTACTTCGGAGGGTACCTCCAAAATTTTCAAATTTCTGAGCCTCACTCAGAAGGGCCTTCAATTGACTTCAGGAAGCGTCAAAACAAGCTAAATTCTCTATCAGGGGGGCTGTCTTAACTTCTTTGGATAACCTCGTGGAAATTTTCCACTAAGGAGGGTTGCTAAGGGCCTTAGCTGACTCCAGAGGGTTACCTAGGAGGGTTCCTCAAAAATCAAGAAAAAAGGTTATGTTACCGCAACAAAGTCTCCAAAAGCGGTCTACCTGACTTAAAACTAGGTTGGCTGACACGGTCAACCTTCCCAGTTGAATAAAAAGATTTTTGATAAAATTTTCTGCCGCTCGGAGGGTTACCTGTAATTTGGACCCTCCGAACCAACAAATTCTAAAAAATTTTTCTTTTCCGAGATTATCAACCCAAAAACGGTTGCGGTCCCAAAAAATGGTTCAAAATTTCGACTTATGGTACCAAAATTTTCCCGATCGGATGACTAGTCTTTGAGAAATTGCCAAAAACGTGTTTGTCCAAATGACCTTTTTTCACCACCTATATAGGTTCTGAGAAACTTTTTCCGCAATTCCTATCGAAAGTGCCTAAAAATAATTGAAACGAGCGTAGTAGCCCTGTACGGCACTGGAATAGTGCAAAAACCGGATCAAAATTGGTTTGAAGACAAAAATTTGGCCAATAACTATCAAATTTGGACCCTCCGATTCCTTCTTTTTCCGATCCTTAAATCGTTAGCTCTATCTACGGAGCTGATCGGAGGGTTACTCAAGAATTTCTCTAGTAACCGAGCACGTTATGCTAGCACGCTCCTAACGCAAAAATTTTTATTGCTCTAACTCTAAAAACTCAAAAACTCGATCCCCAAAACTGATTGACAAAATTCAGAAAATTATCGAAATTTTGACCGAAAAATTTTGTTTTTTTCCAACTTCTACTTAGTCTTTTGTCACGCGGTTTCTTTAGTTAGGGGGATCGAACTACGTAGCTACTCCCTATATAAAAGCTCTTTGTTGTTCGGAAAAGCACGGATTTCCAAAAATTAGGGGGTCTACAGTTTGATCGAAAATCGATGATTTTCGAGAAAATTGGGTGTTTTTTGGGTCTAACTTAGGAGACAAGTAATATGTAATAAGGATAGTAACCTATTAGTAGTCGTTAATGAATAGTACTATACCCTCCTTTGCACCAAAATACCCGAATTAAGACCCTTAACTCGGAAATTTGTGATCGATGGAGGGTACAATCGGACCGCGCCAATCGTGCCCCCCACCACTTAAGTTTTAATGAAATAGTACCCGAACGATACTAAAATTGCTTCAACGATACCCAACAGTCATTGCGGATGTTGTCCTTGATGTCCCTGTTGAGTGTGGAACACGTTGATCAGCTTGCCACTCTACCCTCCGGCCACCGGCGAAATCACCATTAACGTGCTTAAACACTCAAATTACACTCGAGGGAGGGTATCAAACCCTTCACCAAAACACACAATCTTTCTATCAGAAACGATATAAATCAATCTGAAACAACAACAAATAGGAAGGTCAGATCACATCTCGTCCGGAAATAACATATAAACTGTCACTTTACATTTTTTACTGTTTTTGGTCTTTTTTGGATTTTTTACTGTTTGTTGTACTTTTTTGTTTTCGAAAAAATTTGTTTTTGGTTTTTTGTTGGTTATACACTATTTTTGTTTGGTTTTACGCTTTCTCTTTAATTGTTTTTGATCCCGGGACCTCGGGACAAGCGGGTTCATGACTTCCCACCTAACCCTCCGGCCCTCGGAATTTTCGGTGTTAACTACGTTAAAAAACTAAATTGTACTGGACGTAGGGTACGCACCTTCCCCCTAGTACAATAGCGGTCATTAAGGCCTCTAACTCGGGCATACGCCCGGAGCGGAGGGTTCGTCGCTGAAACGCTTGCTGATCATGATGGTCTTATGCCTTTGACAGGCCCACCCAGGAGCGCAATAAAAACGTCTATGTAACATTCGCCCAAATACTACACAGCGACGGAGCGTAGGAAAAGTACCTATTAACGACTGGCAGGCGTCAGTTACCTTAATCCTACTCGCTTTTCACCGTCTCGACCTTGCCAGTTAATTTTCTGGTCTGTCTAGGGCAAAGTAAAAAGTTTTTAGGCCATCAGTCAAACGACTTTTGATCAGCTTTCGTTTACATGCGAACACAACCACATAGCTGAGTCTCGGATCCTCAGACTACGTGATTGTCATTAAAAACACGGCTCGAACAACCTATTTTAATATGTTTTTGTGTGACAGTTCTATATTAAATCCATTGGAGATGGATTGACCCTTTCCTTTTTCTAGCTACTCATATTCTGAAATATCAAACAATAACGGTGTTAATTAAGAGATCTATGACATTCCAGCAGCTATAAAGTTAGTTTATACAGTCCCTTCACATAAACAGTCTCTGGGGGACCAAGCCTCCGCTCCCGTGATATTCCGGCGATAACGCTCTTATCTCTTCTGGTTTGCGTCCCGGGAGGGTTCCGTGGTATATTTCTTCCCCCACTGAAGCCTCCTTCTCCACCAATATCTGTTGACAAGTGTCTTATCGTGCGTTGTTGCCACGATAAGAGGCTTCGTATTTTCCGTCTCCGGTACGACTGTTTTTAACAATATCTGTCGTTGTTCTGAATTTCGTCACTTTTTCAGTCAAAATGGCCGTTTTTCGTATTTCTGAGAAATATTCTTATTCCAATCGAAATTTTAAAAATAAAAATTCTAGAATATTCCGACCCTCCTTCGCAATACTTTTTCGTCAATAAGGTCTTTAGTCGTTCTTTTTTACGTCGCCGGAAGGTTGTGCTGTGCCATCTGGCAGAATGGCACATAGCTCAGCACTTTGACACTAATGAAGGCTATAGTTCACGATGTTGAAGGGTATGCACAACAGTGACGAAAAAATGCTGCTCAACATTGCCTAATTTTGATGATTATCGGCAATGTTGAAAGTTCTTTATTTATCTGGCAGCATAGGTCAACTTCGGCACTTTTGAGGGAGTACAACAAAGCCGAAACAAGAAGTTGCTCAATAGTGCCTAAACTTGACAAATTTTGGCATTTGTGAAATTTCTTGTTTTTTGGTGGCGATGTTTTGCTTCGGCACCGTTGTGTGTAGTACAAAAAGGCCGATAAAAAGTTGTTCAACAATGCCAAACTTTGATGATTTTTGCGCTGATTAGCTTTCTTTTATTATGCGGTGGCAGCTCAGCACTTTGGCACTGTTGAGGGCTATCATAGTGCCGAAAAAAAGGTGCTCAACAATGCAAATTTTAAATAGTTTGTGTCAATGTTGAACTTTTTTTTTATTTTGGCGGCAAAATTGTACTTCGGCACTGTTGAGTATTTGTAAAACTGTGCTGAAAAAAACTTTTCAACAGTGCCAAATTTTGATGATCATCTGCATTGTTGAACATTCATTTTTTTCGGTTGCAATTTCTTACTTCGGCGCTGTTGTGGACTAGCACTACAGTGCTGAAGCAAATAATGTTCAAGAGTGCCAAATTTTTATGATTTTTAGCAATGTTAAAATTCGGTTTTCGGCGACAAGCTTGTTCTTCACTGCTGTTGAGGGGTAGTGCAACAAAACCAAAATTGACGGCGGCTAAAGTGCATTTTCGACAATGTTGAGGGTATGTACAACAGTGCCGAAAAAACGCTGCTCAACATCGCCAAATTTTGATGATTATCGGCAATGTTGAACATTATTCAATTTTTTTGGCAGCATAGTTCTACTTCGGCACTTTTGAGGGAGTACAACAAAGCCGAAACAAGAAGTTGCTCAATAGTGCCTAAACTTGACAATTTTTGGCATTTGTGAAATTTTTTTTTTTTGGTGGCGATGTTTTGCTTCGGCACCGTTGAGTGTAGTACAAAAAGGCCGAAAAAAAGCTTTTCAACAATGTCAAACTTTGATGATTTTTGCACTGATTAGCTTTCCTTTATTATGCGGTGGCAGCTCAGCACTTTGACACTGTTGAGGGCTATCATAGTGCCAAAAAAGCAGCTCAGCAGTGCAAATTTTAAATTGTTTTTGTCACTGTTGAACTTTTTTTTTAGGTTTAGGCGGCAATGTTGTACTTCGGCACTGTTGAGGATTTGTAAAACAGTCCCGAAAAAAAGCTGTTCAACAGTGTCAAATTTTGATGATCATCCGCACTGTTGAAACTTCATTTTTTTCGGTTGCAATTTCTTACTTCGGCGCTGTTGTGGACTAGCACTACAGTGCTGAAGCAAATAATGTTCAAGAGTGCCAAATTTTTATGATTTTTAGCAATGTTACAAGTCTGTTTTCGGCGACACGCTTGCTCTTCACTGCTGTTGAGGGGTAGTGCAACAAAGCCAAAATTGACGGCGGCTAAGTTGTATTTTCGACGATGTTGAAGGGTATGCACAACAGTGACGAAAAAATGCTGCTCAACATTGCCTAATTTTGATGATTATCGGCAATGTTGAAAGTTCTTTATTTATCTGGCAGCATAGGTCAACTTCGGCCTTATTGAGGGTGTACAACAAGGCCGAAAGAAGAAGTTGTTCAACAGTGCCTAAATTTGACAATTTTTGGCATTTGTGAAATTTCGTTTTTATTTTGGTGGCGATGTTTTGCTTCGGCACCGTTGAGTGTAGTACAAAAAGGCCGAAAAAAAGTTGTTCAACAATGCCAAAATTTGATGATTTTTGCGCTGATTAGCTTTCCTTTATTATGCGGTGGCAGCTCAGCACTTTGACACTGTTGAGGGCTATCATAGTGCCGAAAAACAGCTGCTCAACAGTGCAAATTTTAAATTGTTTCTGTCACTGTTGAACTTTTTTCTAGCTTTAGGCGGCAATGTTGTACTTCGGCACTGTTGAGGATTTGTAAAACAATCCCGAAAAAAAGCTGTTCAACAGTGCCAAATTGTGATGATCATCCGCATTGTTGAACCTTCATTTTTTTTCGGTTGCAATTTCTTACTTCGGCGCTGTTGTGGACTAGCACTACAGTGCTGAAGCAATTAATATTCAAGAGTGCCAAATTTTTATGATTTTTAGCAATGTTAGAAGTCTGTTTTCGGCGACAAGCATGCTCTTCACTGCTGTTGAGGGGTAGTGCAACAAAGCCAAAATTGACGGCAGCTAAGTTGTATTTTCGACGATGTTGAGGGGTATGCACAACAGTGACGAAAAAATGCTGCTCAACATCGCAAATTTTGATAACTTTTGGCAGTTTCAAACAGTCTTTTTTTTCCGGCAGCATAGATCTACTTCGGCATCATTGATCTGTACAAAAGTGCCAAAAAAAACTGTTCAAAAGTGCCAAAATTTATTAACTTTTTTTATATATGGGCCGCAAATGTTGTATCTCGGCGCTGTTGAGGGCTAGTATTACAGTGCCGAAAAAAATTTTCATTAGTGCCAAATTTTGGTGATTATCGGTATTGTTTTTTCAATGTTTTTTTCGGCGGCACTGTTTCACTTCGGCTCTGTTGAGGGCTAGTAATAGAGTGCAGAAACAAATGTTGTTCAACAGTGCCAAATTTTGATAGTTTTTAGAACTGCTAAATTTCCAGTTTTCGGTGGAAGGATAAACTTCGGTGCTGTAGAGTGGTAGTGCAACAGTTCCGAAACAAATGATGTTAAACAGTCCCACAATAGGATGGTTTTTGGCACTGTTGAACGTTCTTCTGTTTTTTGGCGGTAATGTTGTTTTTCCACGCTACTAAGGCGTTGTACAATAGTGCCGAAGAAAACGTTGTTCAACAGTGACAACACTTAATAACAATATTTTTTTATGACGGAAATAATCAACTTCGGCGCTCATGAGGGCAAGTACTGAAGTGCCGAAGCAAATATTAATCAACAATGTCAATATTGGATGATTGTTAGCGTTTTTAAATCTTCTGTTTTTGGCGGCAAGGTTGTACTTTGGCGCTGCCGAAACAAATGTTGTTGAATAGTGCCAAAGGTCAAGGAACAGTTGAGCATTCTTTAAATTTTTGGCGGCAATGCTATGCTTCGGCATTGTTGAGTGGTAGTACAAAAAATCGGAAAAAATGCCGCACAACAGTGCCCAATGTTGATGATCTTCGGCACTGTTCAGCTTTCTTTTAATATTCGGTGGCAATGTTGTACTTCGGCGCTATTGAGGGATAACAACAAGGCCGAAACAAGAAGTTGTTCAACAGTGCCTAAATTTGATGATTTTTGGCACTTGTGAATTTTTTTTGGCGGCAATGTTGTACTTCGTCGCTGTTAATGGCTAGTAATACATTGCCAAAACAAAGGCTGTTCATTAGAGCCAATGTTTGATGGTTATTGGCACTGTTGAAAATTCTTTTTTTTTCGGCGACATTGTTGTACTTCAGCACTTTTGAGCGTTAGTACATCGGTGCCGAAAAGAATGTTATTTAACAATGCCAATGTTTGTTGATTTTTGGGCACTGCTTAACATTTTTTTCCGGAGGCAACCTTGTACTTCGGCACCGTTGAGGGGTAGTACAACAGTGCCGAAAAGGATGCTGTTCAACAGTGCCAATTTTTGATGATTTGCGGCACTGTTTAACAATCGGCTAGTTTTCGGAGGTGGTATTGGGCTTCAGCACTATTGAGGGGTACAATAGTGCCAAAAAAGCTGTTTAACAGTGCCAAATTTTGGTGCCTTTCGCCACTGTTGAACTTTTTATTTTCCGGCGGCAATGTTGTACTTTGGCGCTTTTAATGGCGTGTACTTCATTGCCGAAACAAAGGTTGTTCATCAGAGCCAGAAAAAAAAGCTGATTATTGGCACTGTTGGAATTTCTTGTTTTTTCAGCGGCTATGTTGTACTTCGGATTTTTTGAGGTTTGTACGTTGGTGCCGAAAAGAATGCTTTTCAACAAAGCCAACATTTGATAATTTTTGGGCACTGCTTTGTTTTATCTTTTTTCTGGCTCCAATGTTGTACTTCGGCGCTGTTGATGGCCAAAACTACACTGCCGAAACAAAGGTTGTTCATCAGTGCCAAATTTTGATAATTATGGGCACTGTTGAACTTTCTTTTTTTTCTCGGCGGATTTTGCTGATTATTGGCACTGTTGGAATTTCTTGTTTTTTTCAGCGGCTATGTTGTACTTCAGCACTTTTGAGCGTTAGTACATCGGTGCCGAAAAGAATGTTATTTAACAATGCCAACTTTTGTTGATTTTTGGGCACTGCTTAACATTTTTTTTCCGGAGGCAATCTTGTACTTCGGCACCGTTGAGGAGTAGTACAACAGTGCCGAAAAGGATGCTGTTCAACAGTGCCAATTTTTGATGATTTGCGGCACTGTTTAACAATCGGCTAGTTTTCGGAGGTGGTATTGGGCTTCAGCACTATTGAGGGGTACAATAGTGCCAAAAAGCTGTTTAACAGTGCCAAATTTTGGTGCCTTTAGCCACTGTTGAACTTTTTATTTTCCGGCGGCAATGTTGTACTTTGGCGCTTTTAATGGCGTGTACTTCATTGCCGAAACAAAGGTTGTTCATCAGAGCCAGAAAAAAAAGCTGATTATTGGCACTGTTGGAGTTTCTTGTTTTTTCAGCGGCTATGTTGTACTTCGGATTTTTTGAGGTTTGTACGTTGGTGCCGAAAAGAATGCTTTTCAACAAAGCCAACATTTGATAATTTTTGGGCATTGCTTTATTTTATCTTTTTTCTGGCTCCAATGTTGTACTTCGGCGCTGTTGATGGCCAAAACTACACTGCCGAAACAAAGGTTGTTCATCAGTGCCAAATTTTGATGATTATGGGCACTGTTGAACTTTTTTTTTTCTCGGCGGATTTTGCTGATTATTGGCACTGTTGGAATTTCTTGTTTTTTCAGCGGCTATGTTGTACTTCGGATTTTTTGAGGTTTGTACGTTGGTGCCGAAAAGAATGCTTTTCAACAAAGCCAACATTTGATAATTTTTGGGCACTGCTTTATTTTATCTTTTTTCTGGCTCCAATGTTGTACTTCGGCGCTGTTGATGGCCAAAACTACACTGCCGAAACAAAGGTTGTTCATCAGTGCCAAATTTTGATAACTATGGGCACTGTTGAACTTTCTTTTTTTTCTCGGCGGGGCAATTAGGCGGGGTAATTAGGCTTTGTTGAGGGGCAATACAGGCACTGTTTTTTATTCTTTTATTTTTCGGCGGCAATTTGGTTCTTCAGCACTGTTGAGGGGATTGGTATTGCCGAAAAAAAATGTTCAAAAGTGCCAAGATTTGATGCTTTTCAGCACTGTTGAGCTTTTATTTTACTTTCCGGCAGCAATGTTGTACTTCGGCGCTGTTGATGGCTGGTACTACCGTGCCGATTTAATGGTTGTTCATTAGTGCCAAATTTTGATAATTATTGGCACTGTTGAAAATTCTTTTAATTTTCGGCGGCAATGTTGTACTTCGGTACTGTTGAGGGTTAGTATATCAGTGCCGAAATTAATGGTATTCAATAATGCCATTTTTTGATGATTATTGGACACTGCTTAACATTGTCTATTTTTTTCCGGCGGCAATGCTGTACTTCGGCGCTGCTGATGGCTAGTACCACCGTGCCGAATTAAAACTGTTCAGTAGTGCCAAATTTTCATAATTATTGGCACTGTTGAAAATTCTTTTAATTTTCGGCGACAATGTTGTACTTCGGCACTGTTGAGGGCTAGTACATCAGTACCGAAAATAATGCTATTCAACAATGCCAACTTTTGATGATTTTTAGTCACTGCTTTACATTTTCTCATTTTCAGCGGCAATGTTGTACTTCGGCATTTTTGAGGATTGGTACATCGGTGCCGAAAAAAATGCTATTGAACAATGCCATTTTTTGATGATTATCGGTCTTTGCTTAACATTATCTTATTTTCCGGCGGCAATGTTTACTTCGGCGCTGTTGATGGCTAGTACTACAGTGCCGAAACAAAGGTTGTTCATTAGTGCCAATTTTTGATGATAATTGGCAGTGTTGAAAATTCATTTTAATTTTGGCGGCAACCTTGTATTTCGGCACTGTTGAGGGCTTGTAAATCAGGGGCGAAAACAATGCTACTCAACAATGCCAATTTTTGATGATTTTTGGGCACTTAATAACATTTTTTATTCCGGCGGCAATGTTGTACTTCGGCACTTTTGAGGGTTGGTACATCGGTGCCGAAAGAATGCTTTTGAACAATAACAGTTTTGATGATTATTGGGCACTGCTTAGTTTTATCTTATTTTCCGGCGGCAATGTTGTACTTCGGCGCTGTTGATGGCTAGTACTACAGTGCTTAAACCAAAGTTTTTTATTTTTACCATTTTTTAATGAATAAAGGCACTGTTGAAATTGCTTTTCTTTTTCGGCGGCAATGTCGTACTTCGGCACTGTTGCGGTGTTGTACGACAGTGCCAAAAAGAATGCTTATCAACAGTGACAATTTTTGGCCTTTTTGGCACTGTTTAACATTTTTTTGTTCTCGGCGTCAAGGTTGTACTCGGCGCTGTTGATGGCTAGTAGATAATTGCCGAAACAAACGCTGTTTTTTTTTCAGCGGCTATGTTATACTTCGTTACCTTTGAGGGGTAGTTCACCAGTACCGAAAAGAATGCTGTTCAACAGTGCCATTTTTGATGATTTCCGGCACTGTTTAACTTTCTTTTTTTTAGAGGCGGTATTTTAATTCAGCCCTGTTGAGGGGTACAATACTGCCAAAAAAGCTGTTCAACAATGCCAAGGTTTGATGCTTTTCGGCACTGCTGAGCTTTTTTTTGTTTTCCGGCGGCAATGTTGTACTTCGGCGCTTTTGATGGCTATTGTTATTTTGCCGAAACAGTGGTTGTTCATTAGAGCCAATTTTTGATGTTTATTGGCAATGATGAAAAAAAAATTTTTTTTCGGCGGCAATGTTGTACTTCGGCACTTATCAGGGTTGGTACATTGGTGCCGAAAAGAATGCTATTCAACAATTCCAACTTCTGATGATTTTGGGGCACTGCTTTGTTTTATCTTCTTTCCGGCGACAATGTTGATGGCTAGAGCTGCAGTGCCGAAACAAAGTTTGTTCATTAGTGCCAAATTTTGATCATTTTTGTCACTGTCGGACACTCTTTTTTTCTCGGCGGCAATGTTGTATTTAGGCACTGTTGAGGGGTAGTACAACAGTGCCGAAAAAAAATGCTGTTCAACTAAGCCAACTTTTCATGATTTCAGGCAATGTTTATCATTATTTTGTTTTTCGGCGGCGACTTGGTTTTTCAACACTGTTGACGGGTATAATAATGCCGAAAAAAGCTGTTCAACAGTGCCAAGGTTTGATGCTTTTCTTTCATTTTCGGCCGCAATGTTGTACTTCGGCACTGTTGATGGCTAGTACTACAGTGTCATTTGTGCCAATTTTTGATGATAATTGGCTCTGTTGAAAATTCGTTTTTTTTTCGGCGGCAATGTTGGACATCGGCTCTGTTGAGGGTTAGTACATCGAACGGTGGCGTAAATGAAAGGAATCTTTTTCGGCACTGTTGTACTACACCTCAACAGTGCCGAAGTCCAACAATGCCGCCGAAAAATAAAAGAAATTTCAACAGTGCCAATAATCATCAAGAACTGGCATTTTTGAATAGCATTCTTTTCGGCAGTGATGTCCTAACCCTCATCGGCGCTGATTTACTAACCCTCAACAGTGCCGAAGAACAACATTGCCGCCGAAAAAAAAAATTTCAACAGAACCGATTATGATCAAAAATTGGCACTAATGAACAACTTTTGCTTTTGATGGCTAGTACTACAGTGCGGAAACAAAGGTTGTTCATTAGAGCAAATTTTTGATGGTTATTGGCACAGTTGAAAATTCTTTTTTTTTCTTCGGCGGCAATTTTGAACTTCAGCATTTTTGAGCGTTATTACATCGGTGCCGGAAAGAATGCTATTCAACAATGACAACTTTTGATTATTTTTGGGCACTGCTTAACATTATCTTCTTTTACATCGGCAATTTTATACTTCGGCTTTGTTGATGGCTAGTACTACAGTGCCGAAACAAAGGTTGTTCATTAGTGCCAATTTTTGATGATAATTGGCTCTGTTGAAAATTCGGCGGCAATGTTGAATGTTTTTTTTCGGCGGCAATGTTGTACTTCGGCACTGTTGAGGGTTATTACATCAAAAGGTGGCGTTGCTGAACGGGTTTTTTTTTCGGCACTGTTGTAATACACCTCAACAGTGCCGAAGTACAACAATGCCGCCGAAAAATAAAACAAACTTCAACAGTGCCAATAATCATCAAGAACTGGCACAAATGAACAAATTTTGTTTCGGCACTGTAGTACTAGCCATCAACAGCACCGAAGTACAATATTGCCGCTAGAAATAAAAAATGATCAAAAGTTGGCATTTTTGGATAGCATTCTTTTCGGCACTGATGTTTTAACCCTCATCGGCGCTGATTTACTAACCCTCAACAGTGCCGAAGGACAACATTGCCGCCGAAAAAAATGAATTTTCAACAGAGCCGATTATCATCAAAAATTGGCACTAATGAACAACCTTTGCTTCGGCACTGTAGTACTAGCCATCAACAGTGCCAAAGTACAAAATTGCCGGAAAAAAATTATGTTAAGCAGTGCACCAAAATCATCAAAAATTGGCATTGCTGAATAGCATTTTTTCGACACTTTCGGAACAGTGCCAAAAAGAATGGTCAACCGAAACTTAGGTTGTTCATTAGTGCCACTTTTTGATGAATATTGCCACTGTTGAAAGTTCTTTTATTTTTTGGCGGCAATATTGTACTTCGGCACTGTTGAGGGTTAATAAATCAGTGCCGAAAATAATGCTATTCAACAATGCCAACTTTTGATGATTTTTGGGCACTGCTTAACATAATTTTATTTTCCGGCGGCAAAAATGTACTTCGGTACTTTTGAGGGTTAATACATGGGTGCCAAAAAGAATGCCTTTGAACTATGCCATTTTTTGATGAATATCGGGCACTGTTAAAAATATTATTTTATTTTCCGGCGGCAATAATGTACTTCGGCACTTTTGAGGGTTGGTACATGGGTGCCAAAAAGAATGCTTTTGAACTATGCCATTTTTTCATGATTATCGGGCACTGCTTAACATTATCTTATTTTCCGGCGGCAATGTTGTACTTCGGCGCTGTTCTTGGCTATTACTACAGTGCCGAAACAAAGGTTTTTCATTAGTTTGATGACTAGTGGCACTGTTGGAAATAGATTTTTTTTCGGCGGCAATGTTGTACTTCGGCACTTATGAGTGCTAGTACATCGGTGCCGAAAATAATGCTATTCAACAATGACAACTTTTGATAATTTTTGGGCACTGCTCAACCTTATCTTTTTTACGGCGGCAATGGTGTTTTTCGGCGCTGTTGATGGCTAGTACTACAGTGCCGAAACAAAGGTTTTTCATTAGTGTCAAAGTTTGGTGATTAGTGGCACTGTTGGAAATAGTTTTTTTTGGCGGCAATGTTGTACTTTGGGACTTATGAGTGCTAGTACATAGGTGCCGAAAAGAATGCTATTCAACAATGACAACTTTTGATAACTTTTGGGCACTGCTTAACCTTATCTTTTTTACGGCGGCGATGGTGTACTTCGGCGCTTTTGATGGCTAGTACTACAGTGCCGATACAAAGGTTGTTCATTAGTGTCAATTTTCGATGATTATCGGCACTGTTGAAAGTTATTTTTTTTGGCGGCAATGTTGTACTTCGGCACTGTTGAGCGTTAGTACAACAGCGCCGAAAAGAATGCTGTTCAAAAATGCCAATTTTTGATGATTTCAAGCACTGTTTAATTTTTTTTGTTTTTCGGAAGCAGTATTGTGCTTCAACACAGTTGCGGGGTACAATAGTGCCAAAAAAAGCTGTTCAACAATGCCAAGGTTTGATGCTTTTCGGCACTGCTGAGCTTTTTTGTATTCATTATTTGTAAACATTATTTTATTTTCAGGCGGCAATAATGTACTTCGGCACTTTTGAGGGTTGGTACATGGGTGCCAAAAAGAATGCTTTTAAACTATGCCATTTTTTCATGATTATCGGGCACTGCTTAACATTATCTTATTTTCCGGCGGCAATGTTGTACTTCGGCGCTGTTGTTGGCTATTACTACAGTGCCGAAACAAAGGTTATTCATTAGTTTGATGACTAGTGGCACTGTTGGAAATAGATTTTTTTCGGCGGCAATGTTGTACTTCGGCACTTATGAGTGCTAGTACATCGGTGCCGAAAAGAATGCTATTCAACAATGACAACTTTTGATGATTTTTGGGCACTGCTTAATTTTTTTTAATTTCCGGCGTCAAGGTTGTACTTGGCGCTAGTGGTGGTTGGTACTACAGTGCCGAAACAAAGTTTATTCATTATTGCCAATTTTTGATGATTAGTGGCACTGTTGGAAATAGTTGTTTTTCGGCGGCAATGTTGTACTTTGGCACTTATGAGTGCTAGTACATCGGTGCCGAAAAGAATGCTATTCAACAATGACAACTTTTGATAATTTTTGGGCACTGCTTAACCTTATCTTTTTTACGGCGGCAATAGTGTACTTCGGCGCTTTTGATGGCTAGTACTACAGTGCTGATACAAAGGTTGTTCATTAGTGCCAACTTTCGATGATTATTGGCACTGTTGAAAGTTCTTTTATTTTTTGGCGGCAATGTTGTACTTCGGCACTGTTGAGCGTTAGTACAACAGCGCCGAAAAGAATGCTGTTCAAAAATGCCAATTTTTGATGATTTCAAGCACTGTTTAACTTTTTTTTGCTTTTCGGAAGCAGTATTGTGCTTCAGCACAGTTGCGGGGTACAATAGTGCCAAAAAAAGCTGTTCAACAATGCCAAGGTTTGATGCTTTTCGGCACTGTTGAGCTTTTTTGTATTCATTATTTGTAAACATTATTTTATTTTCCGGCGGCAATAATGTACTTCGGCACTTTTGAGGGTTGGTACATGGGTGCCAAAAAGAATTCTTTTGAACTATGCCATTTTTTCATGATTATCGGGCACTGCTTAACATTATCTTATTTTCCGGCGGCAATGTTGTACTTCGGCGCTGTTCTTGGCTATTACTACAGTGCCGAAACAAAGGTTTTTCATTAGTTTGATGACTAGTGGCACTGTTGGAAATAGATTTTTTTTCGGCGGCAATGTTGTACTTCCGCACTTATGAGTGCTAGTATATCGGTGCCCAAAAAAAAAGAATGCTATTCAACAATGATAACTTTTGATAATTTTTGGGCACTGCTCAACCTTATCTTTTTTACGGCGGCAATGGTGTTTTTCGGCGCTGTTGATGGCTAGTACTACAGTGCCGAAACAAAGGTTTTTCATTAGTGTCAAAGTTTGGTGATTAGTGGCACTGTTGGAAATAGTTTTTTTATCGGGCACTGCTTAACATTATCTTATTTTCCGGCGGCAATGTTGTACTTCGGCGCTGTTCTTGGCTATTACTACAGTGCCGAAACAAAGGTTTTTCATTAGTTTGATGACTAGTGGCACTGTTGGAAATAGATTTTTTTTCGGCGGCAATGTTGTACTTCCGCACTTATGAGTGCTAGTATATCGGTGCCCAAAAAAAAAGAATGCTATTCAACAATGACAACTTTTGATAATTTTTGGGCACTGCTCAACCTTATCTTTTTTACGGCGGCAATGGTGTTTTTCGGCGCTGTTGATGGCTAGTACTACAGTGCCGAAACAAAGGTTTTTCATTAGTGTCAAAGTTTGGTGATTAGTGGCACTGTTGGAAATAGTTTTTTTTTCGGCGGCAATGTTGTACTTTGGCACTTATGAGTGCTAGTACATCGGTGCCGAAAAGAATGCTATTCAACAATGACAACTTTTGATAATTTTTGGGCACTGCTTAACCTTATCTTTTTTACGGCGGCAATAGTGTACTTCGGCGCTTTTGATGGCTAGTACTACAGTGCTGATACAAAGGTTGTTCATTAGTGCCAACTTTCGATGATTATCGGCACTGTTGAAAGTTCTTTTATTTTTTGGCGGCAATGTTGTACTTCGGCACTGTTGAGCGTTAGTACAACAGCGCCGAAAAGAATGCTGTTCAAAAATGCCAATTTTTGATGATTTCAAGCACTGTTTAACTTTTTTTTGTTTTTCGCAAGCAGTATTGTGCTTCAGCACAGTTGCGGGGTACAAAAGTGCCAAAAAAAGCTGTTCAACAAGGCCAAGGTTTGATGCTTTTCGGCACTGTTGAGCTTTTTTGTATTCGGGCGGCAAAGTTGTACTTCCGCGTTTTTGATGGCTAGTACTACAGTGCGGAAACGAAGGTTGTTCATTAGAGCCAATTTTTGATGGTTATTGGCACTGTTGAAAATTCTTTTTTTTTCTTTTTTTTCTTCGGCGGCAATTTTGTACTTCAGCACTTTTGAGCGTTTTTACATCGGTGCCGGAAAGAATGTTATTCAACAATGACAACTTTTGATAATTTTTGGGCACTGCTCAACCTTATCTTTTTTACGGCGGCAATGGTGTTTTTCGGCGCTGTTGATGGCTAGTACTACAGTGCCGAAACAAAGGTTTTTCATTAGTGTCAAAGTTTGGTGATTAGTGGCACTGTTGGAAATAGTTTTTTTTTCGGCGGCAATGTTGTACTTTGGCACTTATGAGTGCTAGTACATCGGTGCCGAAAAGAATGCTATTCAACAATGACAACTTTTGATAATTTTTGGGCACTGCTTAACCTTATCTTTTTTACGGCGGCAATAGTGTACTTCGGCGCTTTTGATGGCTAGTACTACAGTGCTGATACAAAGGTTGTTCATTAGTGCCAACTTTCAATGATTATCGGCACTGTTGAAAGTTCTTTTATTTTTTGGCGGCAATGTTGTACTTCGGCACTGTTGAGCGTTAGTACAACAGCGCCGAAAAGAATGCTGTTCAAAAATGCCAATTTTTGATGATTTCAAGCACTGTTTAACTTTTTTTGTTTTTCGGAAGCAGTATTGTGCTTCAGCACAGTTGCGGGGTACAAAAGTGCCAAAAAAAGCTGTTCAACAAGGCCAAGGTTTGATGCTTTTCGGCACTGTTGAGCTTTTTTGTATTCGGGCGGCAAAGTTGTACTTCCGCGTTTTTGATGGCTAGTACTACAGTGCGGAAACGAAGGTTGTTCATTAGAGCCAATTTTTGATGGTTATTGGCACTGTTGAAAATTCTTTTTTTTTCTTTTTTTCTTCGGCGGCAATTTTGTACTTCAGCACTTTTGAGCGTTTTTACATCGGTGCCGGAAAGAATGTTATTCAACAATGACAACTTTTGATAATTTTTGGGCACTGCTTAACATTATCTTCATTTACATCGGCAATTTTATACTTCGGCTTTGTTGATGGCTAGTACTACAGTGCCGAAACGAAGGTTGTTCATTAGTGCCAATTTTTGATGATAATTGGCTCTGTTGAAAATTCGGCGGCAATGTTGAATGTTTTTTTTTCGGCTGCAATGTTGTACTTCGGCACTGTTGAGGGTTATTACAACGAAGGGTGGCGTTGCTGAACGGATTTTTTTTTCGGCACTGTTGTACTACACCTCAACAGTGCCGAAGTAGAACAATGCCGCCGAAAAATAAAACAAACTTCAACAGTGCCAATAATCATCAAGAACTGGCACAAATGAACAAATTTTGTTTCGGCACTGTAGTATTAGCCATCAACAGCACCGAAGTACAACATTGCCGCTAGAAATAAAAAAAATGTTAATAGTGCCCGAAAATGATCAAAAGTTGGCATTGTTCAATAGCATTCTTTTCGGCACTGATGTTCTAACCCTCATTGGCGCTTATTTACTATCCCTCAACAATGCCGAAGGACAACATTGCCGCCGAAAAAAAATGAATTTTCAACAGAGCCGATTATCATCAAAAATTGGCACTAATGAACAACCTTTGCTTCGGCACTGTAGTACTAGCCATCAACAGTGCCGAAGTACGAAATTGCCGGAAAAAAATTATGTTAAGCAGTGCATCAAAATCATCAAAAATTGGCATTGCTGAATAACATTTTTTCGGCACTTTCGGAACAGTGCCAAAAAAAGTGGTCAACCGAAATATAGGTTGTTCATTAGTGCCACTTTACTTTTTGATGACTATTGCCACTGTTGAAAGTTCTTTTATTTTTTGGCAGCAATTTTGTACTTCGGCACTGTTGAGGGTTAATAAATCAGTGCCGAAAATATTGCTATTCAATAATGCCAACTTTTGATGATTTTTGGGCACTGCTTAACATTATTTTATTTTGCGGCGGCAATAATGTACTTCGGCACTTTTGAGGGTTGGTACATGTGTGCCCAAAGAATGCTTTTGAACTATGCCATTTTTTGATGATTGTCGGGCACTGCTTAACAATATCTTATTTTTCGTCGGTAATGTTGTACTTCGGCGCTGCTGTTGACTAGTACTACAGTGCCGAAACAAAGGTTTTTCATTAGTGTCAAAGTTTGATGACTAGTGGCACTGTTGGAAATAGATTTTTTTCGGCGGCAATGTTGTACTTCGGCACTTATGAGTGCTAGTACCTCGGTGCCGAAAAGAATGCTATTCAACAATGACAAATTTTGATAATTTTTGGGCACCGCTCAACCTTATCTTTTTTACGGCCGCAATGGTGTTTTTCGGCGCTGTTGATGTCTAGTACTACAGTGCCGAAACAAAGGTTTTTCATTAGTGTCAAAATTTGATGATTAGTGTCACTGTTGGAAAAAGTTTTTTTTCGGCGGCAATGTTGTTTTTCGGTACTTATGAGTGCTAGTACATCGGTGCCGAAAAGGATGCTACTCAACAATGACAACTTTTGATGATTTTTGGGCACTACTTAATTTTTTTTATTTTCCGGCGTCAAGGTTGTACTTGGCGCTAGTGGTGGTTGGTACTACAGTGCCGAAACAAAGGTTATTCATTATTGCCAATTTTTGATGATTAGTGGCACTGTTGGAAATAGTTTTTTTTTCGGCGGCAATGTTGTACTTCGGCACTTATGAGTGCTAGTACATCGGTGCCGAAAAGAATGCTATTCAACAATGACAACTTTTGATAATTTTTGGGCACTGCTTAACCTTATCTTTTTTACGGCGGCAATAGTGTACGTCGGCGCTTTTGATGGCTAGTACTACAGTGCCGAAACAAAGGTTATTCATTATTGCCAATTTTTGATGATTAGTGGCACTGTTGGAAATAGTTTTTTTTTCGGCGGCAATGTTGTACTTCGGCACTTATGAGTGCTAGTACATCGGTGCCGAAAAGAATGCTACTCAACAATGACAACTTTTGATGATTTTTGGGCACTACTTAATTTTTTTTATTTTCCGGCGTCAAGGTTGTACTTGGCGCTAGTGGTGGTTGGTACTACAGTGCCGAAACAAAGGTTATTCATTATTGCCAATTTTTGATGATTAATGGCACAGTTGAAAATTCTTTTTTTTATTCGGCGGCAATTTTGTACTTCAACACTTTTGAGCGTTATTACATCGGTGCCGGAAAGAATGCTATTCAACAATGACAACTTTTGATAATTTTTGGGCACTGCTTAACATTATCTTCATTTACATCGGCAATTTTACACTTCGGCTTTGTTGATGGCTAGAACTACAGTGCCGAAACAAAGGTTGTTCGTTAGCGCCAATTTTTGATGATAATTGGCTCTGTTGAAAATTCGGCGGCAATGTTGAATGTTTTTTTTTGGCGGCAATGTTGTACTTCGGCACTGTTGAGGGTTATTACATCGAAGGGTGGCGTTGCTGAACGGATTTTTTTTCCGGCACTGTTGTACTACACCTCAACAGTGCCGGAGTACAACAATGCCGCCGAAAAATAAAACAAACTTCAACAGTGCCAATAATCATCAAGAACTGGCACAAATGAACAAATTTTGTTTCGGCACTGTAGTACTAGCCATCAACAGCAACGAAGTACAACATTGCCGCTAGAAATAAAAAAAATGTTAAGCAGTGCCCGAAAATCATCAAAAGTTGGCATTGTTGAATAGCATTTTTCGGCACTGATGTAGTAGCCATCAACAGCGCCGAAGTACAACATTGCCGCCTGAAATTAATAAAATGATCTGCAGTGCCGAAAAATTATCAAAAGTTGTTGGCATTGTTGGCAAAAGTGCCAAAAAGAAGGGTCATCCGAAATATAGGTTGTTCATTAGTGCCACTTTACTTTTTGATGACTATTGCCACTGTTGAAAGTTCTTTTCTTTTTTGGCGGCAATATTGTACTTCGGCACTGTTGAGGGTTAATAAATCAGTGCCAAAAATAATGCTATTCAATAATGCCAACTTTTTTGATTTTTGGGCACTGCTTAACATTATTTTATTTTTCGGCGGCAATAATGTACTTCGGCACTTTTGAGGGTTGGTTCATGGGTGCCAAAAAGAATGCTTTTGAACTATGCCATTTTTTGATGATTATCGGGCACTGCTTAACATTATTTTATTTTCCGGCGGCAATAATTTACTCTGGCACTTTTGAGGGTAGGTACATGGGTGCCAAAAAGAATGCTTTTGAACTATGCCAATTTTTGATGATTATCTCTTATTTTCCGTCGGCATTGTTGTACTTCGGCACTGCTGTTGACTAGTACTACAGTGCCGAAACAAAGGTTTTTCATTAGTGTCAAAGTTTGATGACTAGTGGCACTGTTGGAAATAATTTTTTTTGGGCGGCAATGTTGTACTTCGGCACTTATGAGTGCTAGTACATCGGTGCCGAAAAGAATGTTATTTAACAATGCCAATTTTTGTTGATTTTTGGGCACTGCTTAACATTTTTTTTCCGGAGGCAATCTTGTACTTCGGCACCGTTGAGGGGTAGTACAACAGTGCCGAAAAGGATGCTGTTCAACAGTGCCAATTTTTGATGATTTGCGGCACTGTTTAACAATCGGCTAGTTTTCGGAGGTGGTATTGGGCTTCAGCACTATTGAGGGGTACAATAGTGCCAAAAAAGCTGTTTAACAGTGCCAAATTTTGGTGCCTTTCGCCACTGTTGAACTTTTTATTTTCCGGCGGCAATGTTGTACTTTGGCGCTTTTAATGGCGTGTACTTCATTGCCGAAACAAAGGTTGTTCATCAGAGCCAGAAAAAAAAGCTGATTATTGGCACTGTTGGAATTTCTTGTTTTTTCAGCGGCTATGTTGTACTTCGGATTTTTTGAGGTTTGTACGTTGGTGCCGAAAAGAATGCTTTTCAACAAAGCCAACATTTGATAATTTTTGGGCACTGCTTTGTTTTATCTTTTTTCTGGCTCCAATGTTGTACTTCGGCGCTGTTGATGGCCAAAACTACACTGCCGAAACAAAGGTTGTTCATCAGTGCCAAATTTTGATAATTATGGGCACTGTTGAACTTTCTTTTTTTTCTCGGCGGATTTTGCTGATTATTGGCACTGTTGGAATTTCTTGTTTTTTTCAGCGGCTATGTTGTACTTCAGCACTTTTGAGCGTTAGTACATCGGTGCCGAAAAGAATGTTATTTAACAATGCCAACTTTTGTTGATTTTTGGGACTGCTTAACATTTTTTTTCCGGAGGCAATCTTGTACTTCGGCACCGTTGAGGAGTAGTACAACAGTGCCGAAAAGGATGCTGTTCAACAGTGCCAATTTTTGATGATTTGCGGCACTGTTTAACAATCTGCTAGTTTTCGGAGGTGGTATTGGGCTTCAGCACTATTGAGGGGTACAATAGTGCCAAAAAAGCTGTTTAACAGTGCCAAATTTTGGTGCCTTTAGCCACTGTTGAACTTTTTATTTTCCGGCGGCAATGTTGTACTTTGGCGCTTTTAATGGCGTGTACTTCATTGCCGAAACAAAGGTTCTTCATCAGAGCCAGAAAAAAAAGCTGATTATTGGCACTGTTGGAGTTTCTTGTTTTTTCAGCGGCTATGTTGTACTTCGGATTTTTTGAGGTTTGTAAGTTGGTGCCGAAAAGAATGCTTTTCAACAAAGCCAACATTTGATAATTTTTGGGCACTGCTTTTTTAATCTTTTTTCTGGCTCCAATGTTGTACTTCGGCGCTGTTGATGGCCAAAACTACACTGCCGAAACAAAGGTTGTTCATCAGTGCCAAATTTTGATAATTATGGGCACTGTTGAACTTTCTTTTTTTTCTCGGCGGATTTTGCTGATTATTGGCACTGTTGGAATTTCTTGTTTTATCAGCGGCTATGTTGTACTTCGGATTTTTTGAGGTTTGTACGTTGGTGCCGAAAAGAATGCTTTTCAACAAAGCCAACATTTGATAATTTTTGGGCACTGCTTTATTTTATCTTTTTTCTGGCTCCAATGTTGTACTTCGGCGCTGTTGATGGCCAAAACTACACTGCCGAAACAAAGGTTGTTCATCAGTGCCAAATTTTGATAATTATGGGCACTGTTGAACTTTCTTTTTTTTCTCGGCGGGGCAATTAGGCGGGGTAATTAGGCTTTGTTGAGGGGCAATACAGGCACTGTTTTTTATTCTTTTATTTTTCGGCGGCGATTTGGTTCTTCAGCACTGTTGAGGGGATTAGTATTGCCGAAAAAAAATGTTCAAAAGTGCCAAGATTTGATGCTTTTCAGCACTGTTGAGCTTTTATTTAACTTTCCGGCAGCAATGTTGTACTTCGGCGCTGTTGATGGCTGGTACTACCGTGCCGATTTAATGGTTGTTCATTAGTGCCAAATTTTGATAATTATTGGCACTGTTGAAAATTCTTTTAATTTTCGGCGGCAATGTTGTACTTCGGTACTGTTGAGGGTTAGTATATCAGTGCCGAAATTAATGGTATTCAATAATGCCATTTTTTGATGATTATTGGACACTGCTTAACCTTGTCTATTTTTTTCCGGCGGCAATGCTGTACTTCGGCGCTGCTGATGGCTAGTACCACCGTTCCGAATTAAAACTGTTCAGTAGTGCCAAATTTTCATAATTATTGGCACTGTTGAAAATTCTTTTAATTTTCGGCGACAATGTTGTACTTCGGCACTGTTGAGGGCTAGTACATCAGTACCGAAAATAATGCTATTCAACAATGCCAACTTTTGATGATTTTTGGGCACTGCTTTACTTTTTTTTATTTTCCGGCGGCAATGTTGTACTTCGGCACTTTTGAGGGTTGGTACATCGGTGCCGAAAGAATGCTTTTGAACAATGCCATTTTTTGGTGATTATTGGGCACTGCTTAACATTATCTTATTTTCCCACGGCAATTTTGCACTTCGGCGCTGTTGATGGCTAGTACTACAGTGGGGAAACAAAGGTTGTTCATTAGTGCCAATTTTTGATGATTATTGGCTCTGTTGAAAATTCATTTATTTTTTGGGGGCAATGTTGTAATTCCGCACTATTGAGGGCTAGTACATCAGTGCCGATGAAGGTTAGTACATCAGTGCCGAAAAGAATATTATTCAACAATGCCAACTTTTGATGATTTTTAGTCACTGCTTTACATTTTCTCAATTTCAGCGGCAATGTTGTACTTCGGCATTTTTGAGGATTGGTACATCGGTGCCGAAAAAAATGCTATTGAACAATGCCATTTTTTGATGATTATCGGTCTTTGCTTAACATTATCTTATTTTCCGGCGGCAATGTTTACTTCGGCGCTGTTGATGGCTAGTACTACAGTGCCGAAACAAAGGTTGTTCATTAGTGCCAATTTTTGATGATAATTGGCACTGTTGAAAATTCATTTTAATTTTGGCGGCAACCTTGTATTTCGGCACTGTTGAGGGCTTGTAAATCAGGGGCGAAAACAATGCTACTCAACAATGCCAATTTTTGATGATTTTTGGGCACTTATTAACATTTTTTATTCCGGCGGCAATGTTGTACTTCGGCACTTTTGATGATTATTGGCACTGCTTAGTTTTATCTTATTTTCCGGCGGCAATGTTGTACTTCGGCGCTGTTGATGGCTAGTACTACAGTGCTGAAACCAAAGTTTTTTATTTGTACCATTTTTTAATGAATAAAGGCACTGTTGAAATTTTTTTTCTTTTTCGGCGGCAATGTCGTACTTCGGCACTGTTGCGGTGTTGTACGACAGTGCCAAAAAGAATGCTTATCAACAGTGACAACTTTTGGCCTTTTTGGCACTGTTCAACATTTTTTTGTTCTCGGCGTCAAGGTTGTACTCGGCGCTGTTGATGGCTAGTAGATAATTGCCGAAACAAACGCTGTTTTTTTTTCAGCGGCTATGTTATACTTCGTTACCTTTGAGGGGTAGTTCAACAGTACCGAAAAGAATGCTGTTCAACAGTGCCATTTTTGATGATTTCCGGCACTGTTTAACTTTCTTTTTTTTAGAGGCGGTATTTTAATTCAGCCCTGTTGAGGGGTACAATACTGCCAAAAAAGCTGTTCAACAATGCCAAGGTTTGATGCTTTTCGGCACTGCTGAGCTTTTTTTTGTTTTCCGGCGGCAATGTTGTACTTCGGCGCTTTTGATGGCTATTGTTATTTTGCCGAAACAGTGGTTGTTCATTAGAGCCAATTTTTGATGTTTATTGGCAATGATGAAAAAAAAAATTTTTTCGGCGGCAATGTTGTACTTCGGCACTTATCAGGGTTGGTACATTGGTGCCGAAAAGAATGCTATTCAACAATTCCAACTTCTGATGATTTTGGGGCACTGCTTTGTATTATCTTCTTTCCGGCGACAATGTTGATGGCTAGAGCTGCAGTGCCGAAACAAAGTTTGTTCATTAGTGCCAAATTTTGATCATTTTTGTCAGTGTCGGACATTCTTTTTTTCTCGGCGGCAATGTTGTATTTAGGCACTGTTGAGGGGTAGTACAACAGTGCCGAAAAAAATGCTGTTCAACTAAGCCAACTTTTCATGATTTCAGGCAATGTTTATCATTATTTTGTTTTTCGGCGGCGACTTGGTTTTTCAACACTGTTGACGGGTATAATAATGCCGAAAAAAGCTGTTCAACAGTGCCAAAGTTTGATGCTTTTCTTTCATTTTCGGCCGCAATGTTGTACTTCGGCACTGTTGATGGCTAGTACTACAGTGTCATTTGTGCCAATTTTTGATGATAATTGGCTCTGTTGAAAATTCGTTTTTTTTTCGGCGGCAATGTTGGACATCGGCACTGTTGAGGGTTAGTACATCGAACGGTGGCGTAAATGAAAGGAATCTTTTTCGGCACTGTTGTACTACACCTCAACAGTGCCGAAGTCCAACAATGCCGCCGAAAAATAAAAGAAATTTCAACAGTGCCAATAATCATCAACAACTGGCACAAATGAACAACTTTTGTTTCGGCATTGTAGTACTAGCCGGCAACAGCACCGAAGTACAACATTGCCGCTGGAAACAAAAAAATATTAAGCAGTGCCAAAATATCATCAAAAATTGGCATTTTTGAATAGCATTCTTTTCGGCAGTGATGTCCTAACCCTCATCGACGCTGATTTACTAACCCTCAACAGTGCCGAAGAACAACATTGCCGCCGAAAAAAAAAAATTTCAACAGAACCGAATATGATCAAAAATTGGCACTAATGAACAACTTTTGCTTTTGATGGCTAGTACTACAGTGCGGAAACGAAGGTTGTTCATTAGAGCAAATTTTTGATGGTTATTGGCACAGTTGAAAATTCTTTTTTTTTCTTCGGCGGCAATTTTGAACTTCAGCATTTTTGAGCGTTATTACATCGGTGCCGGAAAGAATGCTATTCAACAATGACAACTTTTGATTATTTTTGGGCACTGCTTAACATTATCTTCTTTTACATCGGCAATTTTATACTTCGGCTTTGTTGATGGCTAGTACTACAGTGCCGAAACAAAGGTTGTTCATTAGTGCCAATTTTTGATGATAATTGGCTCTGTTGAAAATTCGGCGGCAATGTTGAATGTTTTTTTTTGGCGGCAATGTTGTACTTCGGCACTGTTGAGGGTTATTACATCGGATTTTTTTTTCGGCACTGTTGTAATACACCTCAACAGTGCCGAAGTACAACAATGCCGCCGAAAAATAAAACAAACTTCAACAGTGCCAATAATCATCAAGAACTGGCACAAATGAACAAATTTTGTTTCGGCACTGTAGTACTAGCCATCAACAGCACCGAAGTACAATATTGCCGCTAGAAATAAAAAAATGATCAAAAGTTGGCATTTTTGAATAGCATTCTTTTCGGCACTGATGTTTTAACCCTCATCGGCGCTGATTTACTAACCCTCAACAGTGCCGAAGGACAACATTGCCGCCGAAAAAAATGATTTTTCAACAGAGCCGATTATCATCAAAAATTGGCACTAATGAACAACCTTTGCTTCGGCACTGTAGTACTAGCCATCAACAGTGCCAAAGTACAAAATTGCCGGAAAAAAATTATGTTAAGCAGTGCACCAAAATCATCAAAAATTGGCATTGCTGAATAGCATTTTTTCGACACTTTCGGAACAGTGCCAAAAAGAATGGTCAACCGAAACTTAGGTTGTTCATTAGTGCAACTTTTTGATGAATATTGCCACTGTTGAAAGTTCTTTTATTTTTTTGGCGGCAATATTGTACTTAGGCACTGTTGAGGGTTAATAAATCAGTGCCGAAAATAATGCTATTCAAAAATGCCAACTTTTGATGATTTTTGGGCACTGCTTAACATAATTTCATTTTCCGGCGGCAAAAATGTACTTCGGTACTTTTGAGGGTTGGTACATGGGTGCCAAAAAGAATGCCTTTGAACTATGCCATTTTTTGATGATTATCGGGCACTGTTAAAAATATTATTATTTTTTCCGGCGGCAATAATGTACTTCGGCACTTTTGAGGGTTGGTACATGGGTGCCAAAAAGAATGCTTTTGAACTATGCCATTTTTTCATGATTATCGGGCACTGCTTAACATTATCTTATTTTCCGGCGGCAATATTGTACTTCGGCGCTGTTCTTGGCTATTACTACAGTGCCGAAACAAAGGTTTTTCATTAGTTTGATGACTAGTGGCACTGTTGGAAATAGATTTTTTTTCGGCGGCAATGTTGTACTTCGGCACTTATGAGTGCTAGTACATCGGTGCCGAAAATAATGCTATTCAACAATGACAACTTTTGATAATTTTTGGGCACTGCTCAACCTTATCTTTTTTACGGCGGCAATGGTGTTTTTCGGCGCTGTTGATGGCTAGTACTACAGTGCCGAAACAAAGGTTTTTCATTAGTGTCAAAGTTTGGTGATTAGTGGCACTGTTGGAAATAGTTTTTTTTCGGCGGCAATGTTGTACTTTGGGACTTATGAGTGCTAGTACATAGGTGCCGAAAAGAATGCTATTCAACAATGACAACTTTTGATAACTTTTGGGCACTGCTTAACCTTATCTTTTTTACGGCGGCAATGGTGTACTTCGACGCTTTTGATGGCTAGTACTACAGTGCCGATACAAAGGTTGTTCATTAGTGTCAATTTTCGATGATTATCGGCACTGTTGAAAGTTCTTTTTTTTTGGCGGCAATGTTGTACTTCGGCACTGTTGAGCGTTAGTACAACAGCGCCGAAAAGAATGCTGTTCAAAAATGCCAATTTTTGATGATTTTAAGCACTGTTTAACTTTTTTTTGTTTTTCGGAAGCAGTATTGTGCTTCAGCACAGTTGCGGGGTACAATAGTGCCAAAAAAAGCTGTTCAACAATGCTAAGGTTTGATGCTTTTCGGCACTGCTGAGCTTTTTTGTATTCATTATTTGTAAACATTATTTTATTTTCAGGCGGCAATAATGTACTTCGGCACTTTTGAGGGTTGGTACATGGGTGCCAAAAAGAATGCTTTTGAACTATGCCATTTTTTCATGATTATCGGGCACTGCTTAACATTATCTTATTTTCTGGCGGCAATGTTGTACTTCGGCGCTGTTGTTGGCTATTACTACAGTGCCGAAACAAAGGTTTTTCATTAGTTTGATGACTAGTGGCACTGTTGGAAATAGATTTTTTTCGGCGGCAATGTTGTACTTCGGCACTTATGAGTGCTAGTACATCGGTGCCGAAAAGAATGCTATTCAACAATGACAACTTTTGATGATTTTTGGGCACTGCTTAATTTTTTTTAATTTCCGGCGTCAAGGTTGTACATGGCGCTAGTGGTGGTTGGTACTACTGTGCCGAACCAAAAGTTGTTCATTAGTGCCAATTTTTGATGATTATTGGCACAGTTGGAAGTTGTTTTATTTTTGGCGGCAATGGTGTACTTTGGCACTTATGAGTGCTAGTACATAGGTGCCGATAAGAATGCTATTCAACAATGACAACTTTTGATAATTTTTGGGCACTGCTTAACCTTATCTTTTTTACGGCGGCAATGGTGTACTTCGGCGCTTTTGATGGCTAGTACTACAGTGCCGATACAAAGGTTGTTCATTAGTGCCAATTTTCGATGATTATCGGCACTGTTGAAAGTTCTTTTATTTGTTGGCGGCAATGTTGTACTTCGGCACTGTTGAGCGTTAGTACAACAGCGCCGAAAAGAATGCTGTTCAAAAATGCCAATTTTTGATGATTTCAAGCACTGTTTAACTTTTTTTTTGTTTTTCGGAAGCAGTATTGTGCTTCAGCACAGTTGCGGGGTACAATAGTGCCAAAAAAAGCTGTTCAACAATGCCAGGGTTTGATGCTTTTCGGCACTGTTGAGCTTTTTTGTATTCATTATTTGTAAACATTATTTTATTTTCCGGCGGCAATAATGTACTTCGGCACTTTTGAGGGTTGGTAAATGGGTGCCAAAAAGAATGCTTTCGAACTATGCCATTTTTTCATGATTATCGGGCACTGCTTAACATTATCTTATTTTCCGGCGGCAATGTTGTACTTCGGCGCTGTTGTTGGCTATTACTACAGTGCCGAAACAAAGGTTTTTCATTAGTTTGATGACTAGTGGCACTGTTGGAAGTAGATTTTTTTCGGCGGCAATGTTGTACTTCGGCACTTATGAGTGCTAGTACATCGGTGCCGAAAAGAATGCTATTCAACAATGACAACTTTTGATGATTTTTGGGCACTGCTTAATTTTTTTTAATTTCCGGCGTCAAGGTTGTACTTGGCGCTAGTGGTGGTTGGTACTACAGTGCCGAAACAAAGGTTATTCATTATTGCCAATTTTTGATGATTAGTGGCACTGTTGGAAATAGTTTTTTTTCGGCGGCAATGTTGTACTTTGGCACTTATGAGTGCTAGTACATCGGTGCCGAAAAGAATGCTATTCAACAATGACAACTTTTGATGATTTTTGGGCACTGCTTAATTTTTTTTAATTTCCGGCGTCAAGGTTGTACTTGGCGCTAGTGGTGGTTGGTACTACAGTGCCGAAACAAAGGTTATTCATTATTGCCAATTTTCGATGATTATCGGCACTGTTGAAAGTTCTTTTATTTTTTGGCGGCAATGTTGTACTTCGGCACTGTTGAGCGTTAGTACAACAGCGCCGAAAAGAATGCTGTTCAAAAATGCCAATTTTTGATGATTTCAAGCACTGTTTAACTTTTTTTTTGTTTTTCGGAAGCAGTATTGTGCTTCAGCACAGTTTCCGGGTACAAAAGTGCCAAAAAAAGCTGTTCAACAATGCCAAGGTTTGATGCTTTTCGGCACTGTTGAGCTTTTTTGTATTCATTATTTGTAAACATTATTTTATTTTCCGGCGGCAATAATGTACTTCGGCACTTTTGAGGGTTGGTACATGGGTGCCAAAAAGAATGCTTTTGAACTATGCCATTTTTTCATGATTATCGGGCACTGCTTAACATTATCTTATTTTCCGGCGGCAATGTTGTACTTCGGCGCTGTTCTTGGCTATTACTACAGTGCCGAAACAAAGGTTTTTCATTAGTTTGATGACTAGTGGCACTGTTGGAAATAGATTTTTTTTCGGCGGCAATGTTGTACTTCGGCACTTATGAGTGCTAGTACATCGGTGCCGAAAATAATGCTATTCAACAATGACAACTTTTGATAATTTTTGGGCACTGCTCAACCTTATCTTTTTTACGGCGGCAATGGTGTTTTTCGGCGCTGTTGATGGCTAGTACTACAGTGCCGAAAAAAAGGTTTTTCATTAGTGTCAAAGTTTGGTGATTAGTGGCACTGTTGGAAATAGTTTTTTTTCGGCGGCAATGTTGTACTTTGGCACTTATGAGTGCTAATACATCGGTGCCGAAAAGAATGCTATTCAACAATGACAACTTTTGATAATTTTTGGGCACTGCTTAACCTTATCTTTTTTACGGCGGCAATAGTGTACTTCGGCGCTTTTGATGGCTAGTACTACAGTGCCGATACAAAGGTTGTTCATTAGTGCCAATTTTCGATGATTATCGGCACTGTTGAAAGTTCTTTTATTTTTTGGCGGCAATGTTGTACTTCGGCACTGTTGAGCGTTAGTACAACAGCGCCGAAAAGAATGCTGTTCAAAAATGCCAATTTTTGATGATTTCAAGCACTGTTTAACTTTTTTTTTGTTTTTCGGAAGCAGTATTGTGCTTCAGCACAGTTGCGGGGTACAAAAGTGCCAAAAAAAGCTGTTCAACAAGGCCAAGGTTTGATGCTTTTCGGCACTGTTGAGCTTTTTTGTATTCGGGCGGCAAAGTTGTACTTCCGCGTTTTTGATGGCTAGTACTACAGTGCGGAAACGAAGGTTGTTCATTAGAGCCAATTTTTGATGGTTATTGGCACTGTTGAAAATTCTTTTTTTTTTTTCTTTTTTTCTTCGGCGGCAATTTTGTACTTCAGCACTTTTGAGCGTTTTTACATCGGTGCCGGAAAGAATGCTATTCAACAATGACAACTTTTGATAATTTTTGGGCACTGCTTAACATTATCTTCTTTTACATCGGCAATTTTATACTTCGGCTTTGTTGATGGCTAGTACTACAGTGCCGAAACGAAGGTTGTTCATTAGTGCCAATTTTTGATGATAATTGGCTCTGTTGAAAATTCGGCGGCAATGTTGAATGTTTTTTTTTCGGCTGCAATGTTGTACTTCGGCACTGTTGAGGGTTATTACAACGAAGGGTGGCGTTGCTGAACGGATTTTTTTTTCGGCACTGTTGTACTACACCTCAACAGTGCCGAAGTAGAACAATGCCGCCGAAAAATAAAACAAACTTCAACAGTGCCAATAATCATCAAGAACTGGCACAAATGAACAAATTTTGTTTCGGCACTGTAGTACTAGCCATCAACAGCACCGAAGTACAACATTGCCGCTAGAAATAAAAAAAATGTTAATAGTGCCCGAAAATGATCAAAAGTTGGCATTGTTCAATAGCATTCTTTTCGGCACTGATGTTCTAACCCTCATTGGCGCTTATTTACTAACCCTCAACAATGCCGAAGGACAACATTGCCGCCGAAAAAAATGAATTTTCAACAGAGCCGATTATCATCAAAAATTGGCACTAATGAACAACCTTTGCTTCGGCACTGTAGTACTAGCCATCAACAGTGCCGAAGTACGAAATTGCCGGAAAAAAATTATGTTAAGCAGTGCACCAAAATCATCAAAAATTGGCATTGCTGAATAACATTTTTTCGGCACTTTCGGAACAGTGCCAAAAAAAGTGGTCAACCGAAATATAGGTTGTTCATTAGTGCCACTTTACTTTTTGATGACTATTGCCACTGTTGAAAGTTCTTTTATTTTTTGGCAGCAATTTTGTACTTCGGCACTGTTGAGGGTTAATAAATCAGTGCCGAAAATAATGCTATTCAATAATGCCAACTTTTGATGATTTTTGGGCACTGCTTAACATTATTTTATTTTGCGGCGGCAATAATGTACTTCGGCACTTTTGAGGGTTGGTACATGTGTGCCAAAAAGAATGCTTTTGAACTATGCCATTTTTTGATGATTGTCGGGCACTGCTTAACAATATCTTATTTTTTGTCGGTAACGTTGTACTTCGGCGCTGCTGTTGACTAGTACTACAGTGCCGAAACAAAGGTTTTTCATTAGTGTCAAAGTTTGATGACTAGTGGCACTGTTGGAAATAGATTTTTTTCGGCGGCAATGTTGTACTTCGGCACTTATGAGTGCTAGTACCTCGGTGCCGAAAAGAATGCTATTCAACAATGACAAATTTTGATAATTTTTGGGCACTGCTCAACCTTATCTTTTTTACGGCCGCAATGGTGTTTTTCGGCGCTGTTGATGTCTAGTACTACAGTGTCGAAACAAAGGTTTTTCATTAGTGTCAAAGTTTGATGATTAGTGTCACTGTTGGAAAAAGTTTTTTTTCGGCGGCAATGTTGTACTTCGGTACTTATGAGTGCTAGTACATCGGTGCCGAAAAGGATGCTATTCAACAATGACAACTTTTGATGATTTTTGGGCACTGCTTAATTTTTTTTATTTTCCGGCGTCAAGGTTGTACTTGGCGCTAGTGGTGGTTGGTACTACAGTGCCGAAACAAAGGTTATTCATTATTGCCAATTTTTGATGATTAGTGGCACTGTTGGAAATAGTTTTTTTTTCGGCGGCAATGTTGTACTTCGGCACTTATGAGTGCTAGTACATCGGTGCCGAAAAGAATGCTATTCAACAATGACAACTTTTGGTAATTTTTGGGCACTGCTCAACTTTATCTTTTTTTACGGCGGCAAAGGTTTTTTTACGGCGCTGTTGATGGCTAGTAATACAGTGCCGATACAAAGGTTGTTCATTAGTGCCAATTTTTGATGATTTTTGGCACTGTTGAAAGTTCTTTTATTTTTCGGCGGCAATGTTGTATTTCGGCACTGTTGAGCGTTAGTACAACAGCGCCGTAAAGAATGCTGTTCAAAAAGGCCAACTTTTGATGATTTCAAGCACTGTTTATTTTTTTTTTTCGGAAGCAGTATTGTGTTTCAGCACAGTTGAGGGGTACAATAGTGCCAAAAAAATCTGTTCAACAGTGCCAATTTTTGATGCTTTTCGGCACTGTTGAGCTTTTTTTGTTTTCGGGCGGCAATTTTATACTTCGGCGCTTTTGATGGCTAGTACTACAGTGCCGAAACAAAGGTTGTTCAATAGTGCCAATTTTTGATGATTAATGGCACAGTTGAAAATTCTTTTTTTTATTCGGCGGCAATTTTGTACTTCAACACTTTTGAGCGTTATTACATCGGTGCCGGAAAGAATGCTATTCAACAATGACAACTTTTGATAATTTTTGGGCACTGCTTAACATTATCTTCATTTACATCGGCAATTTTACACTTCGGCTTTGTTGATGGCTAGAACTACAGTGCCGAAACAAAGGTTGTTCGTTAGTGCCAATTTTTGATGATAATTGGCTCTGTTGAAAATTCGGCGGCAATGTTGAATGTTTTTTTTAAAATGATCTGCAGTGCCGAAAAATTATCAAAAGTTGGCATTGTTGAATAGCAATCTTTTCGGCACTGATGTTCTAACCCTCATCGGCGCTGATTTACTAACTCTCAACAGTGCCGAAGGACAACATTGCCGCCGAAAAAAAATGAATTTTCAACAGAGCCGATTATCATCAAAAATTGGCACTAATGAACAACCTTTGCTTCGGCACTGTAGTACTAGCCATCAACAGTGCCGAAGTACGAAATTGCCGGAAAAAGTTATGTTAAGCAGTGCACCAAAATCATCAAAAATTGGCATTGCTGAATAACATTTTTTCGGCACTTTCGGAACAGTGCCAAAAAGAAGGGTCATCCGAAATATAGGTTGTTCATTAGTGCCACTTTACTTTTTGATGACTATTGCCACTGTTGAAAGTTCTTTTCTTTTTTGGCGGCAATATTGTACTTCGGCACTGTTGAGGGTTAATAAATCAGTGTCGAAAATAATGCTATTCAATAATGCCAACTTTTTTGATTTTTGGGCACTGCTTAACATTATTTTATTTTCCGGCGGCAATAATGTACTTCGGCACCTTTGAGGGTTGGTTCATGGGTGCCAAAAAGAACGCTTTTGAACTATGCCATTTTTTGATGATTATCGGGCACTGCTTAACATTATTTTATTTTCCGGCGGCAATAATTTACTCTGGCACTTTTGAGGGTTGGTACATGGGTGCCAAAAAGAATGCTTTTGAACTATGCCAATTTTTGATGATTATCGGGCACTGCTTAACAATATCTTATTTTCAGTCGGCAATGTTGTACTTCGGCGCTGCTGTTGACTAGTACTACAGTGCCGAAACAAAGGTTTTTCATTAGTGTCAAAGTTTGATGACTAGTGGCACTGTTGGAAATAGATTTTTTTCGGCGGCAATGTTGTACTTCGGCACTTATGAGTGCTAGTACATCGGTGCCGAAAAGAATGCTATTCAACAATGACAACTTTTGATAATTTTTGGACACTGCTCAACCTTATCTTTTTTACGGCGGCAATGGTGTTTTTCGGCGCTGCTGATGGCTAGTAATACAGTGCCGATACAAAGGTTGTTCATTAGTGCCAATTTATGATGATTATTGGCACTGTTGAAAGTTTTTTTTATTTTTTGGCGGCAATGTTGTACTTCGGCACTGTTGAGCGTTAGTACAACAGCGCTGAAAAGAATGCTGTTCAAAAATGCCAACTTTTGATGATTTCAAGCACTGTTTAAACTTTTTTTGTTTCTCGGAAGCAGTATTGTGCTTCGGCACAGTTGAGGGGTACAATAGTGCCAAAAAAAGCTGTTCAATAATGCCAAGGTTTGATGCTTTTCGGCACTGTTGAGTTTTTTTTTGTTTTCCGGTGGCAATGTTGTACTTCAGCGCTTTTGATGGCTAGTACTACAGTGAGGAAACAAAGGTTGTTCATTAGTGCCAATTCTTGATGATAATTGGCACTGTTGAAAATGATTTTCTTTTGGGGCGGCAGTGTTGTACTTCGGCACTGTTGAGAGTTAGTACATCAGTGCCGAAAAGAATGCTATTCAACAATGCCAATTTTTGATAATTTTTTGGCACTGCTGAACATCTTCTTAATTTCCGGCGGCAATGTTGTACTTCGGCGCTGTTGATGGCTGGTACATCAGTGCCGAAAAATTGCTATTCAACAATGCCAATTTTTGATGATTTTTGGGCACTGCTTATTTTTTTTTATTTTCCGGCGTCAAGGTTTTACTTGGCGCTAGTTGTTGTTGGTACTTTAGATTCGAAACAAAGGTTGTTCATTAGTGCCAATTTTTGATGATTATTGGCACAGTTGAAAGTTGTTTTATTTTTTGGCGGCAATGTTGTACTTCGGCACTGTTGAGGGTTAGTACAACAGCGCCGAAAAGAATGCTGTTCAACAGTGCCAACTTTTGATGATTTCCGGCACTGTTTAACAATCTTCTTTTTTTCGGAGACGGTATTGTGCTTCAGAACTGTTGAGGGGTACAATAGTGCCAAAAAAACCTGTTCAACAGTGCCAATTTTTGATGCTTTTCGGCACTGTTGAGCTTTTTTCGTTTTCCGGTGGCAATGTTGTACTTCGGCGCTTTTGATGGCTAGTACATCAGTGCCAAAAAAATGCTATTCAACAATGCCAACTTTTGATGGCCAGTACTACAGTGCGGAAACAAAGGTTGTTCATTAGTGCCAATTCTTGATGATTATTGGCACTGTTGAAAATGGTTTTCTTTTGCGGCGGCAGTGTTGTACTTCCGCCTCTTGAGAGTTAGTACATCAGTGCCGAAAAGAATGCTATTCAACAATGCTAACTTTTGATAATTTTTCGGCACTGCTGATCATTTTTTTTTATTTTCAGGCGGCAACGTTGTACTTCAGCGCTGTTGATGGCTAGTACATCAGTGCCGAAAAATTGCTATTCAACAATGCCAATTTTTGATGATTTTTGGGCACTGCTTAATTTTTTTACTTTCCGAAGTCAAGGTTGTACTCGGCGCTGTTGATGGCTGGTACTACAGTGCCTAAGCAAAAGTTTTTCATTAGTGTCAAAGCTTGATGATTAGTGGCACTGTTGGAAATAGTTTTTTTTCGGCGGCAATGTTGTACTTCGGCACTTCTGAGTGCTAGTACATCGGTGCCGAAAAGAAGGCTATTCAACAATGACAACTTTTGATAATTTTTGGGCACTGCTCAACCTTATCTTTTTTACGGCGGCAATGTTGTACTTCGGCACTGTTGAGGGTTATTACAACGAAGGGTGGCGTTGCTGAACGGATTTTTTTTTCGGCACTGTTGTACTACACCTCAACAGTGCCGAAGTAGAACAATGCCGCCGAAAAATATAACAAACTTCAACAGTGCCAATAATCATCAAGAAATGGCACAAATGAACAAATTTTGTTTCGGCACTGTAGTACTAGCCATCAACAGCACCGAAGTACAACATTGCCGCTAGAAATCAAAAAAAATGTTAATAGTGCCCGAAAATGATCAAAAGTTGGCATTGTTCAATAGCATTCTTTTCGGCACTGATGTTCTAACCCTCATTGGCGCTTATTTACTAACCCTCAACAATGCCGAAGGACAACATTGCCGCCGAAAAAAATGAAATTTCAACAGAGCCGATTATCATCAAAAATTGGCACTAATGAGCAACCTTTGCTTCGGCACTGTAGTACTAGCCATCAACAGTGCCGAAGTACAAAATTGCCGGAAAAAAATTATGTTAAGCAGTGCACCAAAATCATCAAAAATTGGCATTGCTGAATAACATTTTTTCGGCACTTTCGGAACAGTGCCAAAAAGAGTGGTCAACCGAAATATAGGTCGTTCATTAGTGCCACTTTACTTTTTGATGACTATTGCCACTGTTGAAAGTTCTTTTATTTTTTGGCAGCAATTTTGTACTTCGGCACTGTTGAGGGTTAATAAATCAGTACCGAAAATAATGCTATTCAATAATGCCAACTTTTGATGATTTTTGGGCACTGCTTAACATTATTTTATTTTGCGGCGGCAATAATGTACTTCGGCACTTTTGAGGGTTGGTACATGTGTGCCAAAAAGAATGCTTTTGAACTATGCCATTTTTTGATGATTATCGGGCACTGCTTAACAATATCTTATTTTCCGTCGGTAATGTTGTACTTCGGCGCTGCTGTTGACTAGTACTACAGTGCCGAAACAAATGTTTTTCATTAGTGTCAAAGTTTGATGACTAGTGGCACTGTTGGAAATAGATTTTTTTTCGGCGGCAATGTCGTACTTCGGCACTTATGAGTGCTAGTACCTCGGTGCCGAAAAGAATGCTATTCAACAATGACAAATTTTGATAATTTTTGGGCACTGCTCAACCTTATCTTTTTTACGGCGGCAATGGTGTTTTTCGGCGCTGTTGATGGCTAGTACTACAGTGCCGAAACAAAGGTTTTTCATTAGTGTCAAAGTTTGATGATTAGTGTCACTGTTGGAAAAAGTTTTTTTTTCGGCGGCAATGTTGTACTTCGGTACTTATGAGTGCTAGTACATCGGTGCCGAAAAGAATGCTATTCAACATTGACAACTTTTGATGATTTTTGGGCACTGCTCAACTTTATCTTTTTTTTTACGGCGGCAAAGGTTTTTTACGGCGCTGTTGATGGCTAGTAATACAGTGCCGATACAAAGGTTGTTCATTAGTGCCAATTTTTGATGATTTTTGGCACTGTTGAAAGTTCTTTTATTTTTCGGCGGCAATGTTGTATTTCGGCACTGTTGAGCGTTAGTACAACAGCGCCGAAAAGAATGCTGTTCAAAAAGGCCAACTTTTGATGATTTCAAGCACTGTTTATTTTTTTTGTTTTTCGGATGCAGTATTGTGCTTCAGCACAGTTGAGGGGTACAATAGTGCCAAAAAAATCTGTTCAACAGTGCCAATCTTTGATGCTTTTCGGCACTGTTGAGCTTTTTTTGTTTTCGGGCGGCAATGTTATACTTCGGCGCTTTTGATGGCTAGTACTACAGTGCCGAAACAAAGGTTGTTCATTATTGCCAATTTTTGATGATTATTGGCACAGTTGAAAATTCTTTTTTTTATTCGGCGGCAATTTTGTACTTCAGCACTTTTGAGCGTTATTACATCGGTGCCGGAAAGAATGCTATTCAACAATGACAACTTTTGATAATTTTTGGGCACTGCTTAACATTATCTTCTTTTACATCGGTAATTTTATACTTCGGCTTTGTTGATGGCTAGAACTACAGTGCCGAAACAAAGGATGTTCGTTAGTGCCAATTTTTGATGTTAATTGGCTCTGTTGAAAATTCGGCGGCAATGTTGAAGGTTTTTGTTTTGGCGGCAATGTTGTACTTCGGCATTGTTGAGGGTTATTACATCGAAGGGTGGCGTTGCTGAACGGATTTTTTTCCGGCACTGTTGTACTACACCTCAACAGTGCCGAAGTACAACAATGCCGCCGAAAAATAAAAACAAACTTCAACAGTGCCAATAATCATCAAGAACTGGCACAAATGAACAAATTTTGTTTCGGCACTGTAGTACTAGCCATCAACAGCAACGAAAAACAACATTGCCGCTAGAAATAAAAAAATGTTAAGCAGTGCCCGAAAATCATCAAAAGTTGGCATTGTTGAATAGCATTTTTCGGCACTGATGTAGTAGCCATCAACAGCGCCGAAGTACATCATTGCCGCCGAAAAAAATGAATTTTCAACAGAGCCGATTATCATCAAAAATTGGCACTAATGAACAACCTTTGCTTCGGCACTGTAGTACTAGCCATCAACAGTGCCGAAGTACGAAATTGCCGGTAAAACTTATGTTAAGCAGTGCACCAAAATCATCAAAAATTGGCATTGCTGAATAACATTTTTTCGGCACTTTCGGAACAGTGCCGAAAAGAAGGGTCATCCAAAATATAGGTTTTTCATTAGTGCCACTTTACTTTTTGATGACTATTGCCACTGTTGAAAGTTCTTTTCTTTTTTGGCGGCAATATTGTACTTCGGCACTGTTGAGGGTTAATAAATCAGTGCCGAAAATAATGCTATTCAATAATGCCAACTTTTTTGATTTTTGGGCAATGCTTAACATTATTTTATTTTCCGGCGGCAATAATGTGCTTCGGCACTTTTGAGGGTTGGTTCATGGGTGCCAAAAAGAATGCTTTTGAACTATGCCATTTTTTGATGATTATCGGGCACTGCTTAACATTATTTTATTTTCCGGCGGCTATAATGTACTTCGGCATTTTGAGGGTTGGTACATGGGTGCCAAAAAGAATGCTTTTGAACTATGCCATTTTTTGATGATTATCGGGCACTGCTTAACAATATCTTATTTTCCGTCGGCAATGTTGTACTTCGGCGCTGCTGTTGACTAGTACTACAGTGCCGAAACAAAGGTTTTTCATTAGTGTCAAAGTTTGATGACTAGTGGCACTGTTGGAAATAGATTTTTTTCGGCGGCAATGTTGTACTTCGGCACTTATGAGTGCTAGTACATCGGTGCCGAAAAGAATGCTATTCAACAATGACAACTTTTGATAATTTTTGGGCACTGCTCAACCTTATCTTTTTTACGGCGGCAATGGTGTTTTTCGGCGCTGTTGATGGGTAGTAAAACAGTGCCGATACAAAGGTTGTTCATTAGTGCCAATTTTTGATGATTATTGGCACTGTTGAAAGTTTTTTTATTTTTTGGCGGCAATGTTGTACCTCGGCACTGTTGAGCGTTAGTACAACAGCGCCGAAAAGAATGCTGTTCAAAAATGCCAACTTTTGATGATTTCAAGCACTGTTTAAACTTTTTTTGTTTTTCGGAAGCAGTATTGAGGGGTACAATAGTGCCAAAAAAAGCTGTTCAATAATGCCAAGGTTTGATGCTTTTCGGAAGTGTTGAGCTTTTTTTTGTTTTCCGGCGGCAATGTTGTACTTCAGCGCTTTTGATGGCTAGTACTACAGTGAGGAAACAAAGGTTGTTCATTAGTGCAAATTCTTCATGACAATTGGCACTGTTGAAAATGGTTTTCTTTTGGGGCGGCAGTGTTGTACTTCGGCACTGTTGAGAGTTAGTACATCAGTGCCGAAAAGAATGCTATTCAACAATGCCAATTTTTGATAAGTTTTTGGCACTGCTGAACATCTTCTTAATTTCCGGCGGCAATGTTGTACTTCGGCGCTGTTGATGGCTGGTACATCAGTGCCGAAAAATTGCTATTCAACAATGCCAATTTTTGATGATTTTTGGGCACTGCTTAATTTTTTTTATTTTCCGGCGTCAAGGTTGTACTTGGCGCTAGTTGTTGTTGGTACTTTAGATTCGAAACAAAGGTTGTTCATTAGTGCCAATTTTTGATGATTATTGGCACAGTTTAAAGTTGTTTTATTTTTTGGCGGCAATGTTGTACTTCGGCACTGTTGAGGGTTAGTACAACAGCGCCGAAAAGAATGCTGTTCAACAGTGCCAACTTTTGATGATTTCCGGCACTGTTTAACAATCTTCTTTTTTTCGGAGACGGTATTGTGCTTCAGCACTGTTGAGGGGTACAATAGTGCCAAAAAAACCTGTTCAACAGTGCCAATTTTTGATGCTTTTCGGCACTGTTGAGCTTTTATCGTTTTCCGGTGGCAATGTTGAACTTCGGCGCTTTTGATGGCTAGTACATCAGTGCCAAAAAAATGCTATTCAACAATGCCAACTTTTGATGGCCAGTACTACAGTGCGGAAACAAAGGTTGTTCATTAGTGCCAATTCTTGATGATTATTGGCACTGTTGAAAATGGTTTTCTTTTGCGGCGGCAGTGTTGTACTTCGGCGCTCTTGAGAGTTAGTACATCAGTGCCGAAAAGAATGCTATTCAACAATGCTAACTTTTGATAATTTTTCGGCTCTGCTGATCATTTTTTTTATTTTCAGGCGGCAACGTTGTACTTCAGCGCTGTTGATGGCTAGTACATCAGTGCCGAAAAAATGCTATTCAACAATGCCAATTTTTGATGATTTTTGGGCACTGCTTAATTTTTTTATTTTCCGAAGTCAAGGTTGTACTCGGCGCTGTTGATGGCTGGTACTACAGTGCCTAAGCAAAAGTTTTTTCATTACTGTCAAAATTTGATGATTAGTGGCACTGTTGGAAATAGTTTTTTTTCGACGACAATGTTGTACTTCGGCACTTCTGAGTGCTAGTACATCGGTGCCGAAAAGAATGCTATTCAACAATGACAACTTTTGATAATTTTTGGGCACTGCTCAACCTTAACTTTTTTACGGCGGCAATGGTGTTTTTCGGCGCTGTTGATGGCTAGTAATACAGTGCCGATACAAAGGTTGTTCATTAGTGCCAATTTTTGATGCTTATTGGCACTGTTGAAAGTTTTTTTTTATTTTTTGGTGGCAATGTTGTTATTCGGCACTGTTGAGTGTTAGTACAACAGCGCCGAAAAGAATGCTGTTCAAAAATGCCAACTTTTGATGATTTCAAGCACTGTTTAACCTTTTTTTGTTTTTCGGAAGCAGTATTGTGCTTCAGCACAGTTGAGGGGTACAATAGTGTCAAAAAAAGCTGTTCAATAATGCCAAAGTTTGATGCTTTTCGACACTGTTGAGCTTTTTTTTGTTTTACGGCGGCAATGTTGTACTTCAGCGCTTTTGATGGCTAGTACTACAGTGAGGAAACAAAGATTGTTCATTAGTGCCAATTCTTGAAGATTATTGGCACTGTTGAAAATGGTTTTCTTTTGCGGCGGCAGTGTTGTACTTCGGCACAGTTGAGAGTTTGTACATCAGTGCCGAAAAGATTGCTATTCAACAATGCCAACGTTTGATAGTTTTTTGGCACTGCTGATCATCTTCTTATCTTCCGGCGGCAATGTTGTACTTCGGCGCTGATGATGGCTAGTACATCAGTGCCGAAAAAATGCTATTCAACATGCCCATTTTTGATGATTTTTGGGCACTGCTTAATTTTTTTTCCGGCGTCAATGTTGTACTTGGCGCTAGTGGTGGTTGGTACTACAGTGCCGAAACAAAGGTTGTTCATTAGTGCCAATTTTTGATGAGTATTGGCACAGTTGATGGTTGTTTAATTTTTTGGCGGCAAGGTTGTACTTCGGCACTGTTGAGGGTTAGTACAACAGCGCCGAAAAGAATGCTGTTCAACAGTGCCAACTTTTGATGATATCCGGCACTGTTTAACAATCTTTTTTTTCCGGAGACGGTATTGTGCTTCAGCACTGTTAAGGGGTACAATAGTGCCAAAAAAAGCTGTTCAACAGTGCCAATTTTTGATGCTTTTATGCACTGTTGAGCTTTTTTCGTTTTCCGGCGGCAATGTTGTACTTCGACGCTTTTGATGGCTAGTACTACAGTGCGGAAACAGAGGTTATTCATTAGTGCCAACTCTTGATGATAATCGGCTCTGTTGAAAATGGTTTTCATTTGCGGCGGCAGTGTTAAACTTCGGCACTGTTGAGAGTTAGTACATCAGTGCCGAAAAGAATGCTATTCAACAATGCTAATTTTTGAGAATTTTTCGGCACTGCTGAATTTTTTCTTATTTTCTTATTTTCCGACGGCAATGTTGTACTTCGGCGCTGTAGATGGCTAGTACATCAGTGCCGCCAAAATGTTATTCAACAATGCCAATTTTTGATGATTTTTGGACACTACTTATTTTTTTTTATTTTCCAGCGTCAAGGCTGTACTTGGCGCTAGTGGTGGTTGGTTTTACAGTGCCGAAACAAAGGTTGTTCATTAGGGCCAATTTTGAAGATTATTGGCACAGTTGAATGTTGTTTTATTTTTTGGCGGCAATGGTGTACTTCGGCGCTGTTGATGGCTAGTACTACAGTGCCGATACAAAGGTTGTTCATTAGTGCCAATATTTGATGATCATTGGCACTGTTGAAATTTCTTTTATTTTTTGGCGGCAATGTTGTACTTCGGCACTGTTGAGCGTTAGTAAAACAGCGCCGAAAAGAATGCCGTTCAAAAATGCCAACTTTTGATGATTTCAAGCACTGTTCAACCTTTTTTTGTTTTTCGGAAGCAGTATTGTGCTTCAGCACAGTTCAGGGGTACAATAGTGCCAAAAAAAGCTGTTCAACAATGCCAAGATTTGATGCTTTTCGGCACCGTTGAGCTTTTTTGTATTCCGGCGGCAATGTTGAACTTCGGCGCTTTTGATGGCTAGTACTACAGTGCGGAAACAAAGGTTGTTCATAAGTGCCAATTCTTGATCATTGTTGGCACCGTTGAAAATGGTTTTCTTTTGCAGCGGCAGTGTTGTACTTCGGCACTGTTCAGAGTTAGTACAATAGTGCCGGAAAGAATGCTATTCAACAATGCCAACTTTTGATAATTTTTTGGCACTGCTGATCATTTTATTTTTTTCAGGCGGCAATGTTGTACTTCGGCGCTGTTGATGGCTAGTACATCAGTGCCGAAAAAATGCTAATCAACAATGCCTACTTTTGATGATTTTTGGGCACTAATTAATTTTTTTTCCTGCGTCAAGGTTGTACTTGGCGCTAGTGGTGATTGGTACTACAGTGCCGAAACAAAGGTTGTTCATTAGTGCCAATTTTTGATGATTATTGGCACAGTTTAAAGTTTTTTTATTTTTTTTGGCGGCATTGTTGTACTTCGGCATTGTTGAGGGTTAGTACAACGGCGCCGAAAAGAATGCTGTTCAACAGTGCCAACTTTTGATGATTTCCGGCACTGTGTAACAATCTTTTTTTTCGGAGACGGTATTGTGCTTCAGCACTGTTGAGGGGTACAATAAGGCCAAAAAAAGCTGTTCAACAGTGCCAATTTATGATGCTTTTCGGCACTGTTGAGTTTTTTTCGTTTTCCGGCGGCAATTTTGTACTTCAGCGCTTTTGATGGCTAGTACTACAGTGCGGAAACAAAGGTTATTCATTAGTGCCAATTCTTGATAATTATTGGCACTGTTGAAAATGGTTTTCTTTTGCGGCGGCAGTGTTGTACTTCGGCACTGTTGAGAGTTAGTTTATCAGTGCCGAAAAGATTGCTATTCAACAATTACAACTTTTGATAATTTTTCGGCACTGCTGAACATCTTCTTATTTTGCGGCGGCAATGTTGTACTTCGGCGCTGTTGATGGCTAGTACATCAGTGCCGAAAAGAATGCTATTCAACAATGCCAACTTTTGAGAATTTTTTTGGCACTGCTGAATATTTTCTTATTTTCCGACGGCAATGTTGTACTTCAGCGCTGTTGATGGCCAGTACATCAGTGCCGAAAAATTGCTATTCAACAATGCCAATTTTTGATGATTTTTGAGCACTGCTTAAATTTTTTTATTTTCCGGCTTCATGGTTGTACTTGGCGCTAGTGGTGGTTGGTACTACAGTGCCGAAACAAAAGTTATTCATTAGTGCCAATTTTTGATGATTATTGGCACAGTTGAAAGTTGTTTAATTTTTTGGCGGCAATGGTGTACTTCGGCGCTGTTGATGGCTAGTTTTACAGTGCGGAAACAAAGGTTGTTCATAAGTGCCAATTCTTGATCAATAGTGGCACTGTTGAAAATGGTTTTCTTTGCGGTGGCAGTGTTGTTCTTCGGCACTGTTGAGGGTTAGTACAACAGCGCCGAAAAGAATGCTGTTCAACAGTGCCAACTTTTGATGATTTCCGTCACTTTTTAACAATCTTCTTTTTTTCGGAGACGGAATTGCGCTTTAGCACTGTTGAGGGGTACAATAGTGCCAAAAAAAGCTGTTCAACAGTGCCAATTTTTGATGCTTTTCGGCACTGTTGAGCTTTTTTCGTTTTCCGGCGGCAATGTTGTACTTCAGCGCTTTTGATGGCTAGTACTACAGTGCGGAAACAAAGGTTATTCATTAGTGCCAATTCTTGATAATTATTGGCACTGTTGAAAATGGTTTTCTTTTGCGGCGGCAGTGTTGTACTTCGGCACTGTTGAGAGTTAGTTTATCAGTGCCGAAAAGATTGCTATTCAACAATTACAACTTTTGATAATTTTTCGGCACTGCTGAACATCTTCTTATTTTGCGGCGGCAATGTTGTACTTCGGCGCTGTTGATGGCTAGTACATCAGTGCCGAAAAGAATGCTATTCAACAATGCCAACTTTTGAGAATTTTTTTGGCACTGCTGAATATTTTCTTATTTTCCGACGGCAATGTTGTACTTCAGCGCTGTTGATGGCCAGTACATCAGTGCCGAAAAATTGCTATTCAACAATGCCAATTTTTGATGATTTTTGAGCACTGCTTAAATTTTTTTATTTTCCGGCTTCATGGTTGTACTTGGCGCTAGTGGTGGTGGTTGGTACTACAGTGCCGAAACAAAAGTTATTCATTAGTGCCAATTTTTGATGATTATTGGCACAGTTGAAAGTTGTTTCATTTTTTGGCGGCAATGGTGTACTTCGGCGCTGTTGATGGCTAGTTTTACAGTGCGGAAACAAAGGTTGTTCATAAGTGCCAATTCTTGATCAATAGTGGCACTGTTGAAAATGGTTTTCTTTGCGGTGGCAGTGTTGTTCTTCGGCACTGTTGAGAGTTAGTGCTTCAGTGCCGAAAAAAAATGCTATTCAACAATGCCAACTTTTGATAACTTTTCGGCACTGCTGATCATTTTATTAATTTCAGGCGGCAATGTTGTACTTCGGCGCTTTTGATGGCTAGTACATCAGTGCCGAAAAAATGCTATTCAACAATGCCAACTTTTGATGATTTTTGGGCACTGCCTAATTTTTTTTATTTTCCGGCGTCAAGGTTGTAATTGGCGCTAGTGGTGGTTGGTACTACAGTGCCGAACCAAAGGTTGTTCATTAGTGCCAATTTTTGATGATTATTGGCACTGTTGAAAATTCTTTTATTTTTTGGCGACAATGTTGTACTTCGGGGCACTGTTGAGCGTTAGTACAACAGCGCCGAAAAGAATGCTGTTGAAAAATGCCAACTTTTGATGATTTCAAGCACTGTTTAATTTTTTTTTCTTTTTCGGAAGCAGTATTGTGCTTCAGCACAGTTGAGGGGTACAATAGTGCCAAAAAAAGCTGTTCAACAATGCCAACGTTTGATGCATTTCGGTACTGTTGAGCTTTTTTGTAATCCGGCGGCAATGTTGTACTTCGGCGCTTTTGATGGCTAGTACTACAGTGCGGAAACAAAGGTTTTCCCTAAGTGCCAATTCTTGATCATTAGTGGCACTGTTAAAATGGTTTTCTTTTGCGGTGGCATTGTTGTACTTCGGCACTGTTGAGAGTTAGTGCATCAGTGCCGAAAAAATGCTATTCAACAATGCCAACTTTTGATAATTTTTCGGCACTGCTGATCATTTTATCAGTTTCAGGCGGCAATGTTGTACTTCGGCGCTTTTAATGGCTAGTACATCAGTGCCGAAAAAATGCTATTCAACAATGCCAACTTTTGATGATTTTTGGGCACTGCCTAATTTTTTTTATTTTCCGGCGTCAAGGTTGTAATTGGCGCTAGTGGTGGTTGGTACTACAGTGCCGAACCAAAGGTTGTTCATTAGTGCCAATTTTTGATGATTATTGGCACAGTTAAAAGTTGTTTTTTTTTTTTTGGCGGCAATGGTGTACTTCGGCGCTGTTGATGGCTAGTACTACAGTGCCAATACAAAGGTTGTTCAATAGTGCCAATTTTTGATGATTATTGGCACTGTTGAAAATTCTTTTATTTTTTGGCGGCAATGTTGTACTTCGCCACTGTTGAGCGTTATTACAACAGCGCCGAAAAGAATGCTGTTCAAAAATGCCAATTTTTGATGATTTCAAGCACTGTTTAACCTTTCTTTTTGATTTTCGGAAGCAGTATTGTGCTTCAGCACAGCTGAGGGGTACAATAGTGCCAAAAAAAGCTGTTCAACAATGCCAACGTTTGATGCTTTTCGGCACTGTTGAGCTTCTTTGTATTCCGGCGGCAATGTTGTACTTCGGCACTTTTGATGGCTAGTACTACAGTGCAAAAACAAAGGTTGTTCATAAGTTCCAATTCTTGATCATTTTGGCACTCTTGAAAATGGTTTTCTTTTGCGGCGGCAGTGTTGTACTTCGGCACTGTTGAGAGTTAGTACATCAGTGCCGAAAAGAATGCTATTCAACAATGCCAACTTTTGATAATTTTTCGGCACTGCTGATCATTTTTTAATTTTCAGGCGGCAATGTTGTACTTCGGCGCTGTTGATGGCTATTTCATCAGTGCCGAAAAAATGCTATTCAACAATGCCAACTTTTGATAATTTTTCGGCACTGCTGATCATTTTTTTATTTTTTGGCGGCAATGTTGTACTTCGCCACTGTTAAGCGTTAGTACAACAGCGCCGAAAAGAATGCTGTTCAAAAATGCCAATTTTTGATAATTTCAAGCACTGTTTAACCTTTCTTTTTGATTTTTGGAAGCAGTATTGTGCTTCAGCACAGCTGAGGGGTACAATAGTGCCAAAAAAAAGCTGTTCAACAATGCCAACGTTTGATGCTTTTTGGCACTGTTGAGCTTCTTTGTATTCCGGCGGCAATGTTGTACTTCGGCACTTTTGATGGCTAGTTATACAGTGCGAAAACAAAGGTTGTTCATAAGTTCCAATTCTTGATCATTTTGGCACTCTTGAAAATGGTTATCTTTTGCGGCGGCAGTGTTGTACTTAGGCACTGTTGAGAGTTAGAACATCAGTGCCGAAAAGAATGCTATTCAACAATGCCAACTTTTGATAATTTTTCGGCACTGCTGATCATTTTTTTATTTTCAGGCGGCAATGTTGTACTTCGGCGCTGTTGATGGCTAGTTCATCAGTGCCGAAAAAATGATATTCAACAATGCCAACTTTTGATGATTTTTGTGCACTGCTTATATTTTTTTTATTTTCCAGCGTCAAGGTTGTACTCGGCGCTATTGATGGCTGGTACTACAGTGCCGAAACAAAGGTTTTTCATTAGTGTCAAAGTTTGATGATTAGTGGCACTGTTGAAAATAGTTTTTTTTTGGCGGCAGTGTTGTAATTCGGCACTGTTGAGAGTTAGTACATCAGTGCCGAAAAGAATGCTATTCAACAATGCCAAGTTTTGATAATTTTTGGCACTGCAGATCATTTATTAATTTCAGGCGGCAATGTTGTACTTCGGCGCTGTTGATGGCTAGCACATCAGTGCCGAAAAAATGCTATTCAACAATGTCAATTTTTGATGATTTTTGGGCACTGCTTAATTTTTTTTTATTTTCAGGCGTCAAGGTTGTACTCGGCGATGTTGATGGCTGGTACTACAGTGCCGAAACAAAGGTTTTTCATTAGTGTCAAAGTTTGATGATTAGTGGCACTGTTGGAAATAGTTTATTTTCGGCGGCAGTGTTGTACTTCGGCTTATGAGTGCTAGTACATCGGTGCCGTAAAGAATGCTCTTCAACAATGACAACTTTTGATAATTTTTGGGCACTGCTCAACCTTATCTTTTTTACGGCGGCAATGGTGTTTTTCGGCGCTGTTGATGGCTAGTACTACAATGCCGATACAAAGGGTGTTCATTAGTGCCACTTTTTGATAATTATTGGCACTGCTGAAAGTTCTTTTACTTTTTGGCGTCAATGTTGTACTTCGGCACTGTTGAGCGTTAGTACAACAGCGCCGAAAATAATGCTGTTCAAAAATGCCAACTTTTGATGATTTCAAGCACTGTTTAACCTTTTTTTGTTTTTGGAAGCAGTATTGTGAAAAGCTATTCAACAATGCCAAGGTTTGATGCTTTTCGGAACTGTTGAGCTTTTTTTGGTTTTCGGCGACAATGTAGTACTTGTTCGTAGGAAACAAAGGTTGTTCGTTAGTGCTATATCTTGATGATTATTGGCACTGTTGAAAATGGTTTTCTTTTGCGGCGGCAGTGTTGTACTTCGGCACTGTTGAGAGTTAGTTTATCAGTGCCGAAAAGATTGCTATTCAACAATTACAACTTTTGATAATTTTTCGGCACTGCTGAACATCTTCTTATTTTGCCGCGGCAATGTTGTACTTCGGCGTTGTTGATGGCTAGTACATGAGTGCCGAAAAAATGCTATTCAACAATGCCAATTTTTGATGATTTTTGGGCACTGCTTAATTTTTCTTATTCTCCTGCGTCAAGGTTGTACTTGGCGCTAGTGGTGGTTGGTACCACAGTGCCGAAACAAAGTTGTTCGTTAGTGCCATATTTTGATGATTATTGGCACAGTTGAAAGTTGTTTTAATTTTTGGCGGCAATGTTGAACTTCGGCACTATTGAGGGTTAGTACAACAGCGCCGAAAAGAATGCTGTTCAACAGTGCCAACTTGTAATGATTTCCGTCACTTTTTAACAATCTTCTTTTTTTCGGAGACGGAATTGCGCTTTAGCACTGTTGAGGGGTACAATAGTGCCAAAAAAAGCTGTTCAACAGTGCCATTTTTTGATGCTTTTCGGCACTGTTGAGTTTTTTTGTTTTCCGGCGGCAATGTTGTACTTCGGCGCTTTTGATGGCCAGTACTACACTGCGGAAATAAAAGTTGTTCATTAGTGTCAATTCTTGATGATAATTGGCACTGTTGAAAATGGTTTTCTTTTGCGGCGGCAATGTTGTACTTCGGCACTGTTGAGAGTTAGTACATCAGTGCCGAAAAGAATGCTATTCAACAACGCCAACTTTTGAGAAGTTTTCGGCACTGCTGATCATTTTATTAATTTTAGGCGGCAATGTTGTACTTCGGCGCTTTTGATGGCTAGTACATCAGTGCCAAAAAAATGCTATTCAACAATGCCAACTTTTGATGGCCAGTACTACAGTGCGGAAACAAAGGTTGTTCATAAGTGCCAATTCTTGATCATTATTGGCACTGTTGAAAATGGTTTGCTTTTGCGGCGGCAGTGAGGTACCTCGGCACTGTTGAGAGTTAGTACATCAGTGCCGAAAAAATGCTATTCAACAATGCCAATTTTTTATGATTTTCGGGCACTGCTTAATTTTTTATTTTCCGGCGTCAAGGTTGTACTTGGCGCTAGTGGTGGTTGGTACTACAGTGCCGAACCAAAAGTTGTTCATTAGTGCCAATTTTTGATGATTTCCGTCCTTTTTTAACAGTCTCCTTTTTTTTCGGAGACGGAATTGTGCTTTAGCACTGTTGAGGGTTACAAAAGAGCTAAAAAAAGCTGTTCAACAGTGCCAAATTTCAATGCTTTTCGGCACTGTTGAGCTTTTTTCGTTTTCCGGCGGCAATGTTGTACTTAGGCGCTTTTGATGGCCAGTACTACAGTGCGGAAACAAAGATTGTTCATTAGTGCCAATTCTTGATGATAATTGGCACTGTTGAAAATGGTTTTCTTTTGCGGCGGCAGTGTTGTACTTCGGCACTATTGAGAGTTAGTATATCAGTGCCGAAAAGAATGCTATTCAACAACGCCAATTTTTGCGAAGTTTTCGGCACTGCTGATCATTTTATTAATTTCAGGCGGCAATGTTGTACTTCGGCGCTTTTGATGGCTAGTACATCAGTGCCAAAAAATGCTATTCAACAATGCCAACTTTTGATGGCCAGTACTACAGTGCGGAAACAAAGGTTGTTCATTAGTGCCAATTCTTGATGATAATTGGCACTGTTGAAAATTGTTTTCTTTTGCGGCGGCAGTGTTGTACTTCGGCACTGTTGAGAGTTAGTATATCAGTGCCAAAAAGAATGCTATTCAACAACGCCAATTTTTGCGAAGTTTTCGGCACTGCTGATCATTTTATTGATTTCAGGCGGCAATGTTGTACTTCGGCGCTTTTGATGGCTAGTACATCAGTGCCGAAAAAATGCTATTCACTAATGCCAACTTTTGATTATTTTTGGGCACTGCTTAATTTTTTTTATTTTCCGGCGTCAAGGTTGTACATGGCGCTAGTGGTGGTTGGTACTACAGTGCCGAACCAAAAGTTGTTCATTAGTGCCAATTTTTGATGATTATTGGCACAGTTGGAAGTTGTTTTAATTTTTGGCGGCAATGGTGTACTTCGGCGCTGTTGATGGCTAGTACTACAGTGCCGATACAAAGGTTGTTCATTAGTGCCAATTTTTGATGATTATTGGCACTGTTGAAAATTCTTTTATTTCTTGGCGGCAATGTTGTACTTCGGCACTGTTGAGCGTTAGTACAACAGCGCCGAAAAGAATGCTGTTCAAAAATGCCAACTTTTGATGATTTCAAGCACTGTTTAACCTTTCTTTTTGTTTTTCGGAATCAGTATTGTGCTTCAGCACAGCTGAGGGGTACAATAATGCCAAAAAAAGCTGTTCAACAATGCCAACGTTTGATGCTTTTCGGCACTGTTGAGCTTTTTTGTATTCCGGCGGCAATGTTGTACTTCGGCGCTTTTGATGGCTAGTACTACAGTGCGGAAACAAAGGTTGTTCATAATGGTCAATTCTTGATCATTATTGGCACTGTTGAAAATGGTTTTCTTTTTTGGCGGCAGTGTTATAATTCGGCACTGTTGAGAGTTAGTACATCAGTGCCGAAAAGAGTGCTATTCAACAATGCCAACTTTTGATAATTTTTCGGCATTGCAGATCATTTTATTAATTTCAGGCGTCAATGTTGTACTTCGGCGCTGTTGATGGCTAGTACATCAGTCTCGAAAAAATGCTATTCAACAATGCCAACTTTTGATGATTTTTGGGCACTGCTTAATTTTTTTTTTATTTTCAGGCGTCAAGGATGTACTCGGCGCTGTTGATGGCTGGTACTACAGTGCCGAAACAAAGGTTTTTTTCATTAGTGTCAAAGTTTGATGATTAGTGGAACTGTTGGAAATAGTTTTTTTTCGGCGGCAATGTTGTACTTCGGCTTATGAGTGCTAGTACATCGGTGCCGAAAAGAATGCTTTTCAACAATGACAACTTTTGATAATTTTTGGGCACTGCTCAACCTTATTTTTTTTACGGCGGCAATGGTTTTTTTTCGGCGCTGTTGATGGCTAGTACTACAGTGCCGATACAAAGGTTGTTCATTAGTGCCAATTTTTGATGATTATTGGCACTGTTGAAAATTCTTTCATTTTTTTGGCGGCAATGTTGTACTTCGGCACTGTTGAGGGTTAGTTCAACAGCGCCGAAAAGAGTTCTATTCAACAATGCCAACTTTTGATAACTTTGCGGCACTGCTGAACAATTTCTTGTTTTCCGGCGGCAATATTGTACTTCGGCGCTGTTGATGGCCAGTACTACAGTGCGGAAACAAAGGTTGTTCATTAGTGCCAATTCTTGATGATAATTGGCACTGTTGAAAATGGTTTTCTTTTGTGGCGGCAGTGTTGTACTTCGGCACTGTTGAGAGTTAGTATATCAGTGCCGAAAAGAATGCTATACAACAACGCCAATTTTTGCGAAGTTTTCGGCACTGCTGATCATTTTATTATTTTCAGGCGGCAATGTTGTACTTCGGCGCTTTTGATGGCTAGTACATCAGTGCCAAAAACATGCTATTCAACAATGTCAACTTTTGATGGCCAGTACTACAGTGCGGAAACAAAGGTTGTTCATTAGTGCCAATTCTTGATGATAATTGGCACTGTTGAAAATGGTTTTCTTTTGCGGTGGCAGTGTTGTACTTCGGCACTGTTGAGAGTTAGTATATCAGTGCCGAAAAGAATGCTATTCAACAACGCCATTTTTTGCGAAGTTTTTGGCACTGCTGATCATTTTATTAATTTCAGGCGGCAATGTTGTACTTCGGCGCTTTTGGTGGCTAGTACATCAGTGCCGAAAAAATGCTATTCAAAAATGCCAACTTTTGATGATTTTTGGGCACTGTTTATTTTTTTTTATTTTCCGGCGTCAAGGTTGTACTTGGCGCTAGTGGTGGTTGGTACTACAGTGCCGAACCAAAACTTGTTAATTAGTGCCAGTTTTTGATGATTGTTGGCACAGTTGGAAGTTGTTTTAATTTTTGGCGGCAATGGTGTACTTCGGCGCTGTTGATGGCTAGTACTACAGTGCCGATACAAAGGTTGTTCATTAGTGCCAATTTTTGATGATTATTGGCACTGTTGAAAATTCTTTTATTTTTTGGCGGCAATGTTGTACTTCGGCACTGTTGAGCGTTAGTACAACAGCGCCGAAAAGAATGCTGTTCAAAAATGCCAATTTTTGATGATTTCAAGCACTGTTTAACCTTTCTTTTTGTTTTTCGGAATCAGTATTGTGCTTCAGCACAGCTGAGGGGTACAATAATGCCAAAAAAAGCTGTTCAACAATGCCAATGTTTGATGCTTTTCGGCACTGTTGAGCTTTTTTGTATTCCGGCGGCAATGTTGTACTTCGGCGCTTTTGATGGCTAGTACTACAGTGCGGAAACAAAGGTTTTTCATAAGTGCCAATTCTTGATCATTATTGGCACTGTTGAAAATGGTTTTCTTTTGCGGCGGCAGTGTTGTACCTCGGCACTGTTGAGAGTTAGTACATCAGTTCCGAAAAGAATGCTATCCAACAATGCCAACTTTTGATAATTTTTCGGCGCTGCTGATCATTTTATTAATTTCAGGCGGCAATGTTGTACTTCGGCGCTTTTGATGGCTAGTACATCAGTGCCGAAAAAATGCTATTCAACAATGCCAACTTTTGATGATTTTTGGGCACTGCTGAATTTTTTTTATTTTCCGGCGTCAAGGTTGTACTCGGCGCTGTTGATGGCTGGTACTACAGTGCCGAAACATAGGTTTTTCATTAGTGTCAAAGTTTGATGATTAGTGGCCTTGTTGAAAACAGTTTTTTTTTCGGGGGCAGTGTTGTAATTCGGCACTGTTGAGAGTTAGTACATCAGTGCCGAAAAGAATGCTATTCAACAATGCCAACTTTTGATAATTTTTCGGCATTGCAGATCATTTTATTAATTTCAGGCGTCAATGTTGTACTTCGGCGCTGTTGATGGCTAGTACATCAGTCTCGAAAAAATGCTATTCAACAATGCCAACTTTTGATGATTTTTGGGCACTGCTTAATTTTTTTTTATTTTCAGGCGTCAAGGATGTACTCGGCGCTGTTGATGGCTAGTACTACAGTGCCGATACAAAGGTTGTTCATTAGTGCCAATTTTTAATGATTATTGGCACTGTTGAAAATTCTTTCATTTTTTGGCGACATTTGGCGGTTGTACTTCGGCACTGTTGAGCGTTAGTATATCAGTGCCGAATAAAATGCTATTCACCAACGCCAACTTTTGATAATTTTTCGGCGCTGCTGATCATTTTATTATTTTCAGGCGGCAATGTTGTACTTCGGCGCTGTTGATGGCTAGTACTACAGTGCCGAAACAAACGTTTTTCATTAGTGTCAAAGTTTGATGATTAGTGGCACTGTTGGAAATAGTTTGTTTTCGGCGGCAATGTTGTACTTCGGCTTATGAGTGCTAGTACATCGGTGCCGAAAAGAATGCTATTCAACAATGACAATTTTTGATAATTTTTGGGCACTGCTCAACCTTATCTTTTTTACGGCGGCAATGGTATTTTTCGGCGCTGTTGATGGCTAGTACTACAGTGCCGATACAAAGGTTGTTCATTAGCGCCAATTTTTAATGATTATTGGCACTGTTGAAAATTCTTTCATTTTTTGGCTACAATGTTGTACTTCGGCACTGTTGAGCGTTAGTATATCAGTGCCGAATAAAATGCTATTCACCAACGCCAACTTTTGATAATTTTTCGGTGCTGATGATCATTTTATTATTTTCAGGCCGCAATGTTGTACTTCGGCGCTGTTGATGGCTAGTACTACAGTGCCGAAACAAACGTTTTTCATTAGTGTCAAAGTTTGATGATTAGTGGCACTGTTGGAAATAGTTTATTTTCGGCGGCAATGTTGTACTTCGGCTTATGAGTGCTAGTACATCGGTGCCGAAAAGAATGCTATTCAACAATGACAATTTTTGATAATTTTTGGGCACTGCTCAACCTTATCTTTTTTACGGCGGCAATGGTATTTTTCGGCGCTGTTGATGGCTAGTACTACAGTGCCGATACAAAGGTTGTTCATTAGCGCCAATTTTTAATGATTATTGGCACTGTTGAAAATTCTTTCATTTTTTGGCTACAATGTTGTACTTCGGCACTGTTGAGCGTTAGTATATCAGTGCCGAATAAAATGCTATTCACCAACGCCAACTTTTGATAATTTTTCGGCGCTGCTGATCATTTTATTATTTTCAGGCCGCAATGTTGTACTTCGGCGCTGTTGATGGCTAGTACATCAGTGCCGAAAAAATGCTATTCAACAATGACAACTTTTGATGATTTTTGTGCACTGCTTATTTTTTTTTGTTTTCCGGCGTCAAGGTTGTACTCGGCGCTGTTGATGGCTGGTACTACAGTGCCGAAACATAGGTTTTTCGTTAGTGTCAAAGTTTGATGATTAGTGGCCTTGTTGAAAATAGTTTTTTTTTGGGGGGAGTGTTGTAATTCGGCACTGTTGAGAGTTAGTACATCAGTGCCGAAAAGAATGCTTTTCAACAATGCCAACTTTTGATAATTTTTCGGCATTGCAGATCATTTTATTAATTTCAGGCGTCAATGTTGTACTTCGGCGCTGTTGATGGCTAGTACATCAGTCTCGAAAAAATGCTATTCAACAATGCCAACTTTTGATGATTTTTGGGCACTGCTTAATTTTTTTTTATTTTCAGGCTTCAAGGATGTACTCGGCGCTGTTGATGGCTAGTACTACAGTGCCGAAACAAACGTTTTTCATTAGTGTCAAAGTTTGATGATTAGTGGCACTGTTGGAAATAGTTTTTTTTTCGGCGGCAATGTACTTCGGCTTATGAGTGCTAGTACATCGGTGCCGAAAAGAATGCTATTCAACAATGACAATTTTTGATAATTTTTGGGCACTGCTCAACCTTATCTTTTTTACGGCGGCAATGGTAATTTTCGGCGCTGCTGATGGCTAGTACTACAGTGCCGATACAAAGGTTGTTCATTAGTGCCAATTTTTAATGATTATTGGCAGTGTTGAAAATTTTTTCATTTTTTGGCGACAATGTTGTACTTCGGCACTGTTGAGCGTTAGTATATCAGTGCCGAATAAAATGCTATTCACCAACGCCAATTTTTGAGAAGTTTTCGGCACTGCTGATCATTTTATTAGTTTCAGGTGGCAATGTTGTACTTCGGCGCTGTTGATGGCTAGTACATCAGTGCCGAAAAAATGCTATTCAACAATGCCAACTTTTGATGATTTTTGTGCACTGATTATTTTTTTTTTATTTTCCGGCGTCAAGGTTGTACTCGGCGCTGTTGATGGCTGGTACTACAGTGCCGAAACAAAGGTTTTTCATTAGTGTCAAAGTTTGATGATTAGTGGCCTTGTTGAAAATAGTTTTTTTTTCGGCGGCAGTGTTGTAATTCGGCACTGTTGAGATTTAGTACATCAGTGCCGAAAAGAATGCTATTCAACAATGCCAACTTTTGATAATTTTTCGGCATTGCAGATCATTTTATTAATTTCAGGCGTCAATGTTGTACTTCGGCGCTGTTGATGGCTAGTACATCAGTCTCGAAAAAATGCTATTCAACAATGCCAACTTTTGATGATTTTTGGGCACTGCTTAATTTTTTTTTCAGGCGTCAAGGATGTACTCAGCGCTGTTGATGGCTGGTACTACAGTGCCGAAACAAAAGTTTTTCATTAGTGTCAAAGTTTGATGATTAGTGGCATTGTTGGAAATAGTTTTTTTTCGGCGGCAATGTTGTACTTCGGCTTATGAGTGCTAGTACATCGGTGCCGAAAAGAATGCTATTCAACAATGACAACTTTTGATATTTTTAGGCACTGCTCAACCTTATCTTTTTTACGGCGGCAATGGTATTTTTCGGCGCTGTTGATGGCTAGTACTACAGTGCCGATACAAAGGTTGTTCATTAGTGCCAATTTTTAATGATTATTGGCACTGTTGAAAATTCTTTCATTTTTTGGCGACAATGTTGTACTTCGGCACTGTTGAGCGGTAGTATATCAGTGCCGAAAAAAATGCTATTCACCAACGCCAACTTTTGAGAAGTTTTCGGCACTGCTGATCATTTTATTAATTTCAGGCGGCAATGTTGTACTTCGGCGCTTTTGATGGCTAGTATATCAGTGCCGAAAAAATGCTATTCAACAATGCCAACTTTTGATGATTTTTGGGCACTGCTTAATTTTTTTTATTTTCCGGCGTCAAGGTTGTACATGACGCTAGTGGTGGTTGGTACTACTGTGCCGAACCAAAAGATGTTCATTAGTGCCAATTTTTGATGATTATTGGCACAGTTGGAAGTTGTTTTATTTTCCGGCGTCAAGGTTGTACTCGGCGCTATTGATGGCTGGCTCTACAGTGCCGAAACAAAGGTTTTTCATTAGTGTCAAAGTTTGATGATAAGTGGCACTGTTGAAAATAGTTTTTTTTCGGCGGCAGTGTTGTAATTCGGCACTGTTGAGACTTAGTACATCAGTGCCGAAAAGAATGCTATTCAACAATGCCAACTTTTGATAATTTTTTGGCACTGCTGGTCATTTTATTATTTGCAGGCGGCAATGTTGTACTTCGGCGCTGTTGATGGCTAGTACATCAGTGCCGAAAAAATGCTATTCAACAATGCCAACTTTTGATGATTTTTGTGCACTGCTTTTATTTTTTTTAATTTCTGGCGTCAAGGTTGTACTCGGCGCTGTAGATGGCTGGTACTACAGTGCCGAAACAAAGGTTTTTCATTAGTGTCAAAGTTTGATGATTAGTGGCACTGTTGAAAATAGTTTTTTTTCGGCGGCAGTGTTGTAATTCGGCACTGTTGAGAGTTAGTACATCAGTGCCGAAAAGAATGCTATTCAACAATGCCAACTTTTGATAATTTTTTGGCACTGCTGGTCATTTTATTATTTGCAGGCGGCAATGTTGTACTTCGGCGCTGTTGATGGCTAGTACATCAGTGCCGAAAAAATGCTATTCAACAATGCCAACTTTTGATGATTTACGGTACTGTTTAACAATTTTCTTTTTTTTTCGGAGACGGTATTGTGCTTCAGCACTGTTGAGGGGTACAATAATGCCAAAAAAACCTGTTCAACAGTGCCAATTTTTGATGCTTTTTGGCACTGTTGAGCTTTTTTCGTTTTCCGGTGGCAATGTTGTACTTCGGCGCTTTTGATGGCTAGTACTACAGTGCAAAAACAAAGGTTGTTCATTATTGCCAACTCTTGATGTTTAGTGGCACTGTTGAAAATAGTTTTTTTTCGGCGGCAGTGTTGTAATTCGGCACTGTTGAGAGTTTTACATCAGTGCCGAAAAGATTGCTATTCAACAATGCCAACTTTTAATAATTTTTCGGCACTGCTGATCATTTTATTATTTGCAGGCGGCAATGTTGTACTTCGGCGCTGTTGATGGCTAGTACATCAGTGCCGAAAAAATGCTTTTCAACAATGCTAACTTTTGATGATTTTTGTGCACTGCTTTTATTTTTTTTATTTTCCGGCGTCAAGGTTGTACTCGGCGCTATTGATGGCTGGCTCTACAGTGCCGAAACAAAGGTTTTTCATTAGTGTCAAAGTTTGATGATTAGTGGCACTGTTGAAAATAGTTTTTTTTCGGCGGCAGTGTTGTAATTCGGCACTGTTGAGAGTTTTACATCAGTGCCGAAAAGATTGCTATTCAACAATGCCAACTTTTAATAATTTTTCGGCACTGCTGATCATTTTATTATTTGCAGGCGGCAATGTTGTACTTCGGCGCTGTTGATGGCTAGTACATCAGTGCCGGAAAAATGCTATTCAACGATGCCAACTTTTGATGATTTTTGTGCACTGCTTTTATTTTTTTATTTTCCGGCGTCAAGATTGTACTCGGCGCTATTGATGGCTGGCTCTACAGTGCCGAAACAAAGGTTTTTCATTAGTGTCAAAGTTTGATGATTAGTGGCACTGTTGAAAATAGTTTTTTTTCGTCGGCAGTGTTGTAATTCGGCACTGTTGAGAGTTAGTACATCAGTATCGAAAAGAATGCTATTCAACAATGCCAACTGTTGATAATTTTTCGGCACTGCAGATCATTTTATTAATTTCAGGCGGCAATGTTGTAATTCGGCGCTGTTGATGGCTAGTACATCAACCTCGAAAAAATGCTATTCAACAATGCCAACTTTTGATGATTTTTGGGCACTGCCTAATTTTTTTTATTTTCAGGCATCAAGGTTGTACTCGGCGCTGTTGATGGCTGGTACTACAGTGCCGAAACAAAGGTGTTTCATTATGTCAAAGTTTGATGATTATTGGCACTGTTGGAAATAGTTTTTTTTTCGGCGGCAATGTTGTACTTCGGCTGATGAGTGCTAGTACATCGGTGCCGAAAAGAATGCTATTCAACAATGACAATTTTTGATAATTTTCGGGCACTGCTGATCATTTTATTATTTTCAGGCGGCAATGTTGTACTTTGGCGCGGTTGATGGCTAGTACATCAGTGCCGAAAAAATGCTATTCAACAAAGCCAACTTTTGATGCTTATTGGCACTGCTCAATTTTTTTATTTTTCGGCGTCAAAGTTGTACTTGGCGCTAGTGGTGGTTGGTACTACAGTGCCGAAACAAAAATTGTTCATTAGTGCCAATTTTTGATGATTATTGGCACAGTTGAAATCTGTTTTATTTTTTGGCGGCAATGTTGTACTTCGGCACTGTTGAGGGTTAGTAGAACAGCGCCGAAAAAAAAGCTGTTCAACAGTGCCAACTTTTGATGGTTTCCGGCACTGTTTAACAATCTTCTTTTTTTCGGAGACGGTATTGTGCTTCAGCACTGTTGAGGAGTCAAGTTTGTACTTGGCGCTAGTGGTGGTTGGTACTACAGTGCCGAAACAAAGGTTGTTCATTAGTGCCAATTTTTGAAGATTTTTGGCACAGTTGAAAGTTGTTTTGTTTTTTGGCGGCAATGGTGTACTTCGGCGCTGTTGATGGCTAGTACTACAGTGCCGATACAAAGGTTGTTCATTAATGCCAAAGTTTGATGATTATTGGCACTGTTGAAAATTCATTTGTTTTTTGGCGGCAATGTTGTACTTCGGCCTTGTTGAGCGTTAGTACAACAGCGCCGAAAAGAATGCTGTTCAAAAATGCCAACTTTTGATGATTTCAAGCACTGTTTAACCTTTTTTTGTTTTTCGGAAGCAGTATTGTGCTTCAGCACAGTTGAGGGGTACAATAGTGCCAAAAAAACTGTTCAACAATGCCAAGGTTTGATGCTTTTCGGCACTGTTGAGCTTTTTGGTATTCCGGCGGCAATGTTGTACTTCGGCGCTTTTGATGGCTAGTACTACATTGCAGAAACAAAGGTTGTTCATAATTGCCAATTCTTGATAATTGTTGGCTTCGTTGAAAGTGGTTTTCTATTGGAGCGGCAGTGTTATACTTCGGCACTGCTAAGAATTAGTACAAGAGTGCCGAAAAGAATGCTTTTCAACAATGCCAACTTTTTATAATTTTTTGGCACTGCTGATCATTTTATTATTTTCAGGCGGCAATGTTGTACTTCGGCGCTGTTGATGGCTAGTACATCAGTGCCGAAAAAATGCTATTCAACAATGCCAAATTTTAATGATTTTTGGGCACTGCTTATTTTTTTTTATTTTCCGGCGTCAAGGTTGTGCTTGGCGCTAGTGGCTGGTACTACAGTGCCGAAAAAAGGTTGTTCATTAGTGCCAATTTTTGATGATTATTGGCACAGTTGAAAGTTGTTTTATTTTTTTCGGGCAATGTTGTACTTCAGCACTGTTGAGCGTTAGTATATCAGTGCCGAATAAAATGCTATTCACCAACGCCAATTTTTGAGAAGTTTTCGGCACTGCTGATCATTTTATTATTTTCAGGGGGCAATGTTGTACTTTGGCGCGGTTGATGGCTAGTACATCAGTGCCGAAAAAATGCTATTCAACAAAGCCAACTTTTGATGCTTATTGGCACTGCTCAATTTTTTTATTTTCCGGCGTCAAAGTTGTACTTGGCGCTAGTGGCGGTTGGTACTACAGTGCCGAAACAAAAATTGTTCATTAGTGCCAATTTTTGATGATTATTGGCACAGTTGAAATCTGTTTTATTTTTTGGCGGCAATGTTGTACTTCGGCACTGTTGAGGGTTAGTACAACAGCGCCGAAAAAAAGCTGTTTAACAGTGCCAACTTTTGATGGTTTCCGGCACTGTTTAACAATCTTCTTTTTTTCGGAGACGGTATTGTGCTTCAGCACTGTTGAGGAGTCAAGTTTGTACTTAGCGCTAGTGGTGGTTGGTACTACAGTGCCGAAACAAAGGTTGTTCATTAGTGCCAATTTTTGAAGATTTTTGGCACAGTTGAAAGTTGTTTTGTTTTTTGGCGGCAATGGTGTACTTCGGCGCTGTTGATGGCTAGTACTACAGTGCCGATACAAAGGTTGTTCATTAATGCCAAAATTTGATGATTATTGGCACTGTTGAAAATTCATTTGTTTTTTGGCGGCAATGTTGTACTTGGGCCTTGTTGAGCGTTAGTACAACAGCGCCGAAAAGAATGCTGTTCAAAAATGCCAACTTTTGATGATTTCAAGCACTGTTTAACCTTTTTTTTGTTTTTCGGAAGCAGTATTGTGCTTCAGCACAGTTGAGGGGTACAATAGTGCCAAAAAAACTGTTCAACAATGCCAAGGTTTGATGCTTTTCGGCACTGTTGAGCTTTTTGGTATTCCGGCGGCAATGTTGTACTTCGGCGCTTTTGATGGCTAGTACTACATTGCAGAAACAAAGGTTATTCATAATTGCCAATTCTTGATAATTGTTGGCACCGTTGAAAGTGGTTTTCTATTGGAGCGGCAGTGTTATACTTCGGCACTGCTAAGAATTAGTACAAGAGTGCCGAAAAGAATGCTTTTCAACAATGCCAACTTTTTATAATTTTTTGGCACTGCTGATCATTTTATTAATTTCAGGCGGCAATGTTGTACTTCGGCGCTGTTGATGGCTAGTACATCAGTGCCGAAAAAATGCTATTCAACAATGCCAAATTTTAATGATTTTTGGGCACTGCTTATTTTTTTTATTTTCCGGCGTCAAGGTTGTGCTTGGCGCTAGTGGCTGGTACTACAGTGCCGAAAAAAGGTTGTTCATTAGTGCCAATTTTTGATGATTATTGGCACAGTTGAAAGTTGTTTTATTTTTTTTCGGGCAATGTTGTACTTCGGCACTGTTGAGGTTAGTACAACAGCGCCGAAAAGGATGCTGTTCAACAGTGCCAACTTTTGATGATTTCCGGCACTGTTTAACAATCTTCTTTTTTTCGGAGACGTTATTGTGCTTCAGTACTGTTGAGGGGTACAATAGTGCCAAAAAAGCTGTTCAACAGTGCCAATTTTTGATTCTTTTCGGTACTGTTGAGCTTTTTTCGTTTTCCGAAGGCAATGTTGTACTTCGGCACTTTGATGGCTAGTACTAAAGTGCGGAAACAAAGGTTGTTCATTAGTGCCAATTCTTGATGATTATTGGCACTGTTGAAAATGGTTTTCTTTTGCGGCGGCAGTGTTGTACTTCGGCACTGTTGAGAGTTAGTACATCAGTGCCGAAAAGAAGGTTATTCATCAATGTCAACTTTTGATAATTTTTCGGCACTGCTGATCATTTTATTATTTTCAGGCGGCAATGATGTACTTCGGCGCTGTTGATGACTAGTACATCAGTGCCAAAAATTTGCTAATAAACAATGCCCACTTTTGATGATTTTTGGGCACTAATTAATTTGTTCTTCCGGCGTCAAGGTTGTACTTTGCGCTAGTGGTGATTGGTACTACAGTGCCGAAACAAAGGTTGTTCATTAGTGCTAATTTTTGATGATAATTGGCACAGTTGAAGTTGTTTTATTTTTTGGCGGCAATGTTGTACTTCGGCACTGTTGAGGGTTAGTACAACAGCGCCGAAAAGAATGCTGTTCAACAGTGCCAACTTTTGATGAGTTCCGGCACTGTTTAACATTCTTCTTTTTTTTCGGAGACGGTATTGTGCTTCAGCACTGTTGAGGGGTACAATAGTGCCAAAAAAAGCTGTTCAAAAGTGCCAATTCAGGATGCTTTTCGGCACTGTTGAGCTTTTTTCGTTTTTCGGCGGCAATGTTGTACTTTAGCGCTTTTGATGGCTAGTACTACAGTGCGGAAACAAAGGTTGTTCATTAGTGCCAATTCATGATGATGATTGGCACTGTTGAAAATGGTTTTCTTTTGCGGAGGCAGTGTTGTACTTCGGCACTGTTGAAGGTTAGTACATCAGTGACGAAAAGATTGCTATTCAACAGTGCCAACTTTTGGGAATTTTTCGGCACTGCTGATTATTTTCTTATTTTCCGACGGCAATGTTGTACTTGGGCGCTGTTGATGGCTAGTACATCAGTGCCGAAAAAACAATGCCAAGAAAACAATTATTCAACAATGCCATTTTTGATGAATTTTGGGCACTGCTTATTTTTTTATTACTTTCCGGCGTCATGGTTGTACTTGGCGCTAGTGGTGGTTGGTACCACAGTGCCGAAACAGTGGTTGTTCATTAGTGCCAATTTTGATGATTATTGGCACAGTTGAAAGTTGTTTTATTTTTTGGCGGCAATGGTGTTGTTCGGCGCTGTTGATGGCTAGTACTACAGTTCCGAAACAAAGGTTGTTCATTAGTGCCAATTTTTGATGATTATTGGCACTGTTGAAAATTCTTTTATTTTTTGGCGGCAATGTTGTACTTCGGCACTGTTGAGCATTAGTACAACAGCGCCGATAGATTTCTGTTCAAAAATGCCAATTTTTGATGATTTCAAGCACTGTTTAACCTTTTTATTCTTTTTCGGAAGCAGTATTGTGCTTCAGCTCAGTTGAGGGGTACAATAGTGCCAAAAAAAGCTGTTCAACAATGCCAACGTTTGATGCTTTTCGGCACTGTTGAGCTTTTTTGTATTCCGGTGTCAATGTTGTACTTCGGCGCTTTTGATGGCTAGTACTACAGTGCGGAAACAAAGGTTGTTCATAAGTGCCAACTCTTGATCTTTATTGGCACTGTTGAAAATGGTTTTCTTTTGCGGCGGCAGTGTTGTACTTCGGCACTGTTGAGAGTTAGTGCATCAGTGCCGAAAAGAATGCTATTCAACATTGCCAACTTTTGATAATTTTTCGGCACTGCTGATCATTTTATTATTTTCAGGCGGCAATGTTGTACTTCGGCGCTGTTGATGGCTAGTACATCAGTGCCGAAAAAATGCTATTCAACATTGCCAACTTTCGATGATTTTTGGGCACTGCTTAATTTTTTTTTATTTTCCGGCGTCAAGATAGTACTTGGCGCTAGTGGTGGTTGGTACTACAGTGCCGAACCAAAGGTTGTTCATTAGTGCCAATTTTTGATGATTATTGGCACAGTTGAAAGTTGTTTTTATTTTTTGGCGGCAATGGTGTACTTCGGCGCTGTTGATGGCTAGTACTACAGTGCCGATACAAAGGTTGTTCATTAGTGCCAACTTTTGATGATTATTGGCACTGTTGAAAATTCTTTTTTTTTTGGCGGCAATGTTGTACTTCGGCACTGTTCAGCGTTAGTACAACAGCGCCGAAAAGAATGCTGTTCAGAAATGCCAACTTTTGACGATTTCAAGCACTGTTTAACCTTTTTTTTGTTTTTCGGAAGCAGTATTGTGCTTCAGCACAGCGGAGGGGTACAATAGTGCCAAAAAAAAGCTGTTCAACAATGCAACGTTTGATACTTTTCGGCACTGTTGAGCTTTTTTGTATTCCGGCGGCAATGTTGTACTTCGGCGCTTTTGATGGCTAGTACTACAGTGCGGAAACGAAGGTTGATCATAAATGCCAATTCTTGATCATTATTGGCACTAATGAAAATGGTTTTCTTTTGCGGCCGCAGTGTTGTATTTCGGCACTGTTGAGAGTTAGTACATCAGTGCCGAAAAGATTGCTATTCAACAATGCCAACTTTTGATAATTTTTCGGCACTGCATATCATTTTAATATTTTCAGGCTGCAATGTTGTACTTCGGCGCTGTTGATGGCAGGTACATCAGTGCCGAAAAAATGGTATTCAACAATGCCAACTTTTGATGATCTTTGGGCACTGCTTAATTTTTTTTTTTTTTCAGGCGTCAAGGTTGTACTCGGCGCTGTTGATGGCTGGTACTACAGTGCCAAAACAAAGGTTTTTCATTAGTGTCAAAATTTGATGATTAGTGGCACTGTTGGAAATAGTTTTTTTTCGGCGGCATTGTTGTAGTTCAGCTTATGAGTGCTAGTACATCGGTGCCGAAAAGAATGCTATTCAACAATGAAAACTTGTGATAATTTTTGGGCACTGCTCAACGTTATCTTTTATACGGCGGCAATGGTGTTTTTCGGCGCTGTTGATGGCTAGTACTCCAGTGCCGATACAAAGGTTGTTCATTAGTGCCAATTTTTGATGATTATTGGCACTGTTGAAAGTTCTTTTATTTTTTGGTGGCAATGTTGTACTTCGGCACTGTTGAGCGTTAGTACAACAGCGCCGAAAAGAATGCTGTTCAAAAATGCCAACTTTTGATGATTTCAAGCACTGTTTAACCTTTTTTGTTTTTGGAAGCAGTATTGTGAAAAGCTGTTCAACAATGCCAACGTTTGATGCTTTTCGGCACTGTTGAGCTTTTTTGTATTCCGGCGGCAATGTTGTACTTCGGCGCTTTTGATGGCTAGTACTACAGTGCGGAAACAAAGGTTGTTCATAAGTGCCAATTCTTGATCATTATTGGCACTGTTGAAAATGGTTTTCTTTTGCGGCGGCAGTGTTGTACTTCGGCACTGTTGAGAGTTAGTACATCAGTGCCGAAAAGAATGCTTTTCAACAATGCCAACTTTTGATAATTTTTCGGCACTGCAGATCATTTTGTTATTTTCAGGCGGCAATGTTGTACTTCGGCGCTGTTGATGGCTAGTACATCACAGCCGAAAAAATGCTATTCAACAATGCCAACTTTTGATGATTTTCGGGCACTGCTTAATTTTTTTTATTTTCCGGCGTCAAGGTTGTACTCGGCGCTGTTGATGGCTGGTACTACAGTGCCGAAACAAAAGTTTTTCATTAGTGTCAAAGTTTGATGGTTAGTGGCACTGTTGGAAATCGTTTTTTTTTCGGCGGCAATGTTGTAGTTCGGCTTATGAGTGCTAGTACATCGGTGCCGAAAAGAATGCTATTCAACAATGAAAACTTGTGATAATTTTTGGGCACTGCTCAACGTTATCTTTTATACGGCGGCAATGGTGTTTTTCGGCGCTGTTGATGGCTAGTACTCCAGTGCCGATACAAAGGTTGTTCATAAGTGCCAACTCTTGATCATTATTGGCACTGTTGAAAATGGTTTTCTTTTGCGGCGGCAGTGTTGTACTTCGGCACTGTTGAGAGTTAGTGCATCAGTGCCGAAAATAATGCTATTCAACATTGCCAACTTTTGATAATTTTTCGGCACTGCTGATCATTTTATTTTTTTCAGGCGGCAATGTTGTACTTCGGCGCTGTTGATGGCTAGTACATCAGTGCCGAAAAAATGCTATTCAACATTGCCAACTTTCGATGATTTTTGGGCAATGCTTAATTTTTTTTTATTTTCCGGCGTCAAGATAGTACTTGGCGCTAGTGGTGGTTGGTACTACAGTGCCGAACCAAAGGTTGTTCATTAGTGCCAATTTTTGATGATTATTGGCACAGTTGAAAGTTGTTTTTATTTTTTGGCGGCAATGGTGTACTTCGGCGCTGTTGATGGCTAGTACTACAGTGCCGATACAAAGGTTGTTCATTAGTGCCAACTTTTGATGATTATTGGCACTGTTGAAAATTCTTTTTTTTTGGCGGCAATGTTGTACTTCGGCACTGTTCAGCGTTAGTACAACAGCGCCGAAAAGAATGCTGTTCAGAAATGCCAACTTTTGACGATTTCAAGCACTGTTTAACCTTTTTTTTGTTTTTCGGAAGCAGTATTGTGCTTCAGCACAGCGAAGGGGTACAATAGTGCCAAAAAAAAGCTGTTCAACAATGCAACGTTTGATACTTTTCGGCACTGTTGAGCTTTTTTGTATTCCGGCGGCAATGTTGTACTTCGGCGCTTTTGATGGCTAGTACTACAGTGCGGAAACGAAGGTTGATCATAAATGCCAATTCTTGATCATTATTGGCACTAATGAAAATGGTTTTCTTTTGCGGCCGCAGTGTTGTATTTCGGCACTGTTGAGAGTTAGTACATCAGTGCCGAAAAGATTGCTATTCAACAATGCCAACTTTTGATAATTTTTCGGCACTGCATATCATTTTAATATTTTCAGGCTGCAATGTTGTACTTCGGCGCTGTTGATGGCAGGTACATCAGTGCCGAAAAAATGGTATTCAACAATGCCAACTTTTGATGATCTTTGGGCACTGCTTAATTTTTTTTTTATTTTCAGGCGTCAAGGTTGTACTCGGCGCTGTTGATGGCTGGTACTACAGTGCCAAAACAAAGGTTTTTCATTAGTGTCAAAATTTCATGATTAGTGGCACTGTTGGAAATAGTTTTTTTCGGCGGCATTGTTGTAGTTCAGCTTATGAGTGCTAGTACATCGGTGCCGAAAAGAATGCTATTCAACAATGAAAACTTGTGATAATTTTTGGGCACTGCTCAACGTTATCTTTTATACGGCGGCAATGGTGTTTTTCGGCGCTGTTGATGGCTAGTACTCCAGTGCCGATACAAAGGTTGTTCATTAGTGCCAATTTTTGATGATTATTGGCACTGTTGAAAGTTCTTTTATTTTTTGGCGGCAATGTTGTACTTCGGCACTGTTGAGCGTTAGTACAACAGCGCCGAAAAGAATGCTGTTCAAAAAAGCCAACTTTTGATGATTTCAAGCACTGTTTAACCTTTTTTGTTTTTGGAAGCAGTATTGTGAAAAGCTGTTCAACAATGCCAACGTTTGATGCTTTTCGGCACTGTTGAGCTTTTTTGTATTCCGGCGGCAATGTTGTACTTCGGCGCTTTTGATGGCTAGTACTACAGTGCGGAAACAAAGGTTGTTCATAAGTGCCAATTCTTGATCATTATTGGCACTGTTGAAAATGGTTTTCTTTTGCGGCGGCAGTGTTGTACTTCGGCACTGTTGAGAGTTAGTACATCAGTGCCGAAAAGATTGCTATTCAACAATGCCAACTTTTGATAATTTTTCGGCACTGCATATCATTTTAATTTTTTCAGGCTGCAATGTTGTACTTCGGCGCTGTTGATGGCAGGTACATCAGTGCCGAAAAAATGGTATTCAACAATGCCAACTTTTGATGATCTTTGGGCACTGCTTAATTTTTTTTTTATTTTCAGGCGTCAAGGTTGTACTCGGCGCTGTTGATGGCTGGTACTACAGTGCCAAAACAAAGGTTTTTCATTAGTGTCAAAATTTGATGATTAGTGGCACTGTTGGAAATAGTTTTTTTTCGGCGGCATTGTTGTAGTTCAGCTTATGAGTGCTAGTACATCGGTGCCGAAAAGAATGCTATTCAACAATGAAAACTTGTGATAATTTTTGGGCACTGCTCAACGTTATCTTTTATACGGCGGCAATGGTGTTTTTCGGCGCTGTTGATGGCTAGTACTCCAGTGCCGATACAAAGGTTGTTCATTAGTGCCAATTTTTGATGATTATTGGCACTGTTGAAAGTTCTTTTATTTTTTGGCGGCAATGTTGTGCTTCGGCACTGTTGAGCGTTAGTACAACAGCGCCGAAAAGAATGCTTTTCAAAAATGCCAACTTTTGATGATTTCAAGCACTGTTTAACCTTTTTTGTTTTTGGAAGCAGTATTGTGAAAAGCTGTTCAACAATGCCAACACTTGATGCTTTTCGGCACTGTTGAGCTTTTTTGTATTCCGGCGGCAATGTTGTACTTCGGCGCTTTTGATGGCTAGTACTACAGTGCGGAAACAAAGGTTGTTCATAAGTGCCAATTCTTGATCATTATTGGCACTGTTGAAAATGGTTTTCTTTTGCGGCGGCAGTGTTGAACTTCGGCACTGTTGAGAGTTATTACATCAGTGCCGAAAAGAATGCTTTTCAACAATGCCAACTTTTGATAATTTTTCGGCACTGCAGATCATTTTGTTATTTTCAGGCGGCAATGTTGTACTTCGGCGCTGTTGATGGCTAGTACATCACAGCCGAAAAAATGCTATTCAACAATGCCAACTTTTGATGATTTTCGGGCACTGCTTAATTTTTTTTATTTTCCGGCGTCAAGGTTGTACTCGGCGCTGTTGATGGCTGGTACTACAGTGCCGAAACAAAAGTTTTTCATTAGTGTCAAAGTTTGATGGTTAGTGGCACTGTTGGAAATCGTTTTTTTTTCGGCGGCAATGTTGTAGTTCGGCTTATGAGTGCTAGTACATCGGTGCCGAAAAGAATGCTATTCAACAATGAAAACTTGTGATAATTTTTGGGCACTGCTCAACGTTATCTTTTATACGGCGGCAATGGTGTTTTTCGGCGCTGTTGATGGCTAGTACTCCAGTGCCGATACAAAGGTTGTTCAATAGTGCCAATTTTTGATGATTATTGGCACTGTTGAAAGTTATTTTATTTTTTGGCGGCAATGTGGTACTTCGGCACTGTTGAGCGTTAGTACAACAGCGCCGAAAAGAATGCTGTTCAAAAATGCCAACTTCTGATGATTTCAAGCACTGTTTAACCTTTTTTTGTTTTTGGAAGCAGTATTGTGAAAAGCTGTTCAACAATGCCAACGTTTGATGCTTTTCGGCACTGTTGAGCTTTTTTGAATTCCGGCGGCAATGTTGTACTTCGGCGCTTTTGATGGCTAGTACTACAGTACCGAAACAAAGGTTGTTCATAAGTGCCAATTCTTGATCATTATTGGCACTGTTGAAAATGGTTTTCTTTTGCGGCGGCAGTGTTGTACTTCGGCACTGTTGAGAGTTAGTACATCAGTGCCGAAAAGAATGCTTTTCAACAATGCCAACTTTTGATATTTTTTCGGCACTGCAGATCATTTTGTTATTTTCAGGCGGCAATGTTGTACTTCGGCGCTGTTGATGGCTAGTACATCAGTGCCGAAAAAATGCTATTCAACAATGCCAACTTTTGATGATTTTCGGGCACTGCTTAATTTTTTTTATTTTCCGCCGTCAAGGTTGTACTTGGCGCTAGTGGTGGTTGGTACTACAGTGCCGAAACAAAGATTGTTCATTAGTGCCAACTTTTGATGATTATTGGCACAGTTGAAAGTTGTTTTGTTTTTTGGCGGCAATGTTGTACTTCGGCACTGTTGAGGGTTAGTACAACAGCGCTAAAAATAATGCTGTCCAACAGTGCCAACTTTTGATAATTTCCGGCACTGTTTAACATTCTTCTTTTTTTCGGAGACGGTATTGTGCTTCAGCACTGTTGAGGGGTACAATATTGGCAAAAAAAGCTATTCAACAGTGCCAATTTTTGATGCTTTTCGGCACTGTTGAGCTTTTTTCGTTTTCTGGCGGCAATGTTGTACTTCGGCGCTCTTGATGGCTATTACTACAGTGCCGATACAAAGGTTGTTCATTAGTGCCAATTTTTGATGATTATTGGCACTGTTGAAAGTTCTTTTTTTTTGGCGGCAATGTTGTACTTCGGCACTGTTGAGCGTTAGTACAACAGCGCCGAAAAGAATGCTTTTCAAAAATGCCAACTTTTGATGATTTCAAGCACTGTTTAACCTTTTTTTGTTTTTGGAAGCAGTATTGTGAAAAGCTGTTCAACAATGCCAAGGTTTGATGCTTTTCGGAACTGTTGAGCTTTTTTTGGTTTTCGGCGGCAAAGTTGTACTTAAGCGTTTTTGATGGCTAGTTTTACAGTGAGGTTGTTCGTTAGTGCCAATTCTTGATGATTATTGGCACTGTTGAAAATGGTTTTCTTTTGCGGCGGCAGTGTTGTACTTCGGCACTGTTGAGAGTTAGTTTATCAGTGCCGAAAAGATTGCTATTCAACAATGCCATTTTTTGATAATTTTTCGGCACTGCTGAGCATCTTGTTTTTTTGCGGCGGCAATGTTGAACTTCGGCGCTGTTGATGGCTAGTACATGAGTGCCGAAAAAATGCTATTCAACAATGCCAATTTTTGATGGTTTTTGGGCACTGCTTAATTTTTTTTATTTTCCGTCGTCAAGGTTGTACTTGGCGCTAGTGGTGGTTGGTACTACGGTGCCGAAACAAAGGTTGTTCATTAGTGCCAATTTTTGATGATTATTGGCACAGTTGAAAGTTGTTTTATTTTTTGGCGGCAATGATGTACTTCGGCACTGTTGAGGCTTAGTACAACAGCGCCGAAAAGAATGCTGTTCAACAGTGCCAATTTGTGATGATTTCCAGCATTGTTTAACAATCTTCTTTTTTTTCGGAGACAGAATTGTGCTTCAGCACTGTTGGGGGTACAATAGTGCCAAAAAAAGCTGTTCAACAGTGCCAATTTTTGATGCTTTTCGGCACTGTTGAGCTTTTTTCGTTTTCCGGTGGCAATTTTGTACTTCGGCGCTTTTGATGGCTAGTACTACAGTGCGGAAACAAAGGTTGTTCATTAGTGCCAACTCTTGATGATTATTGGCACTGTTGAAAATGTTTTTCTTTTGCGGCGGCAGTGTTCTACTTCGGCACTGTTGAGAGTTAGTACATCAGTGCCGAAAAGATTGCTATTCAACAATGCCAACTTATGAGAATCTTTCGGCACTGCTGATCAATTTAATAATTTCAGGCGTCAATGTTGTACTTCGGCGCTGTTGATGTCTAGTACATCAGTGCCAAAAAAATGCTATTCAACAATGCCAATTTTTGATGATTTTTGGGCACTGCTTTTTTTCCGGCGTCAAGGTTGTACTTGGCGCTAGTGGTGGTGGGTACTACAATGCCGAAACAAAGGTTGTTCATTAAGGCCAATTTTTGATGATTATTGGCACAGTTGAAAATTATTTTATTTTTCCCGGCAATGTTGTATTTCGGCACTGTTGAGGGTTAGTACAACAGCGCCAAAAAAAATGCTGACCAACAGTGCCAACTTTTGATAATTTCCGGCACTGTTTAACAATCTTCTTTTTTTCGGAGACGGTATTGTGCTTCAGCACTGTTGAGGGGTACAATAGTGCCAAAAAAGCTATTCAACAGTGCCAATTTTTGATGCTTTTCGGCACTGTTGAGCTTTTTTTCGTTTTCCGGCGGCAATGTTGTCTTTCGGCGCTTTTGATGGCTAGTACTACAGTGCGGAAACAAAGGCTGTTCATTAGTGCCAATTCTTGATGATTATTGGCACTGTTGAAAGTTCTTTCTTTTTTTGGCGTCAATTTTGTACTTCGAGGCTGTTGATGGCTAGTACATCAGTGCCGAAAAAATGCAATTCAACAATGCCAACTTTTGATGCTTTTTGGGCACTGCTTAATTTTTTTTTCCGGCGTCAAGATTGTACTTGGCGCTAGTGGTGGTTGGTACTACAGTGCCGAAACAAAGGTTGTTCATTAGTGCCAATTTTTGATGATTATTGGCACAGTTGAAAGTTGTTTTATTTTTTGGCGGCAATGATGTACTTCGGCACTGTTGAGGCTTAGTACAACAGCGCCAAAAAGAATGCTGTTCAACAGTGCCAATTTAATTTGTGATGATTTCCAGCACTGTTTAACAATCTTCTTTTTTTTCGGAGACAGAATTGTGCTTCAGCACTGTTGGGGGTACAATAGTGCCAAAAAAAACTGTTCAACAGTGCCAATTTTTGATGCTTTTCGGCACTGTTGAGCTTTTTTCGTTTTCCGGTGGCAATGTTGTACTTCGGCGCTTTTGATGGCTAGTACTACAGTGCAAAAACAAAGGTTGTTCATAACTGCCAATTCTTGATCATTATTGGCACTGTTGAAAATGTTTTTCTTTTGCGGCGGCAGTGTTCTACTTCGGCACTGCTGAGAGTTAGTACATCAGTGCCGAAAAGATTGCTATTCAACAATGCCAACTTATGAGAATCTTTCGGCACTGTTGATCAATTTAATAATTTCAGGCGTCAATGTTGTACTTCGGCGCTGTTGATGTCTAGTACATCAGTGCCAAAAAAATGCTATTCAACAATGCCAACTTTTGATGATTTTTGGGCACTGCTTTTTTTCCGGCGTCAAGATTGTACTTGGCGCTAGTGGTGGTGGGTACTACAATGCCGAAACAAAGGTTGTTCATTAGTGCCAATTTTTGATGATTATTGGCACAGTTGAAAGTTGTTTTATTTTTTCCCGGCAATGTTGTATTTCGGCACTGTTGAGGGTTAGTACAACAGCGCCAAAAATAATGCTGACCAACAGTGCCAACTTTTGATAATTTCCGGCACTGTTTAACAATCTTCTTTTTTTCGGAGACGGTATTGTGCTTCAGCACTGTTGAGGGGTACAATAGTGCCAAAAAAAGCTATTCAACAGTGCCAATTTTTGATGCTTTTCGGCACTGTTGAGCTTTTTTTCGTTTTCCGGCGGCAATGTTGTCTTTCGGCGCTTTTGATGGCTAGTACTACAGTGCGGAAACAAAGGCTGTTCATTAGTGCCAATTCTTGATGATTATTGGCACTGTTGGAAATGGTTTTCTTTTGCGGCAGCATGTTGTACCTCGGCATTGTTGATGGCTAGTACATCAGTGCCGAAAAAATGCAATTCAACAATGCCAACTTTTGATGCTTTTTGGGCACTGTTTAATTTTTTTCATTTTCCGGCGTCAAGGTTGTACTTGGCGCTAGTGGTGGTTGATACTACAGTGCCGAAACAAAGATTGTTCATTAGTGCCAACTTTTGATGATTATTGGCTTAGTTGAAAGTTGTTTTGTTTTTTGGCAACAATGTTGTACTTCGGCACTGTTGAGGGTTAGTACAACAGCGCCGAAAAGAACGCTGTTCAACAGTGCCATTTTTGATGATTTCCGGCACTGTTTAACAATCTTCTTTTTTTCGGAGACGGTATTGTGCTTCAGCACTGTTGAGGGGTACAATAGTGCCAGAAAAAAGCTGTTCAACAGTGCCAATTTGTGATGCGTTTCGGCACTGTTGAGCTTTTTTCGTTTTCCGGCGGCAATGTTGTACTTCGGCGCTTTTGATGGCTAGTACTACAGTGCGGAAACAAAGGTTGTTCATTAGTGCCAATTCATGATGATTATTTGCACTGTTGAAACTGGTTTTCTTTTGCGGCGGCAGTGTTGTACTTCGGCACTATTGAGAGTTAGTACATCAGTGCCGAAAAGAATGCTATTCAACAATGCTTACTTTCGAGAATTTTTCGGCACTGCTGAATATGTTCTTATTTTCCGACGGCAATGTTGTACTTCGGCGCTGTTTATGGCTAGTACAACAGTGCCGAAAAAATTTTATCCAACAATGCCAATTTTTGATGGTTTTTGGGCACTGCTTATTTTTTTTCCGTCATCAAGGTTGTACTTGGCGCTAGTGGTGGTTGGTACTACAGTGCCGAAACAAAGATTGTTCATTAACGCCAATTTTTGATGATTATTGGCACAGTTGAAAGTTGTTTTTTTTTGGCGGCAATGGTGTACTTCGGCGCTATTGATGGCTAGTACTACATTGCCGATACAAAAGTTGTTCATTAGTGCTATCTTTTGATGATTATTGGCACTGTTGAAAATTCTTTTATTTTGTGGCGGCAATGTTGTACTTTGCACTGTTGAGCGTTAGTACAACAGCGCCGAAAAGAATGCTGTTAAAAAGTGCCAACTTTTTTGATGATTTCAAGCACTGTTTAACTTTTTTTCTTTTTCGGAAGCAGTATTGTGCTTCAGCACAGTTGAGGGGTACAATAGTGCCAAAAAACGCTGTTCAACAAGGCCAAGTTTTGATGCTTTTCGGCACTGCTGAGCTTTTTTGTATTCCGGCGGCAATGTTGTACTTCGGTGCTTTTGATGGCTAGTACTACGGTGCGGAAACAAAGGTTGTTCATAAGTGCCAATTCTTGATCATTATTGCCACTGTTGAAAATGGTGTTCTTTTGTGGCGAAAGTGTTGTACTTCGGCACTGTTGAGAGTTAGTACATCAGTGCCGAAAAAAATGCTATTCAACAATGCCATCTTTTGATAATTTTTCGGTACTGCTGATCAATTTAATATTTTCATGCGGCAATGTTGTACTTCGACGCTGTTGATGGCTGTTTCATCAGTGCCAATTCATCAGTGCCGAAAAAATGCTATTCAACAATGCCAACTTTTGATGATTTTTGGGCACTGCTTTTTTTTATTTTCCGGCGTCAAGGTTGTACTTGGCGCTAGTGGTGGTCGGTACTACAGTGCCGAATTAAAGGTTGTTCATTAGTGCCAATTCTTGATGTTTATTGGCACTGTTGAAAATGGTTTTCTTTTGCGGCGGCAGTGTTGTACTTCGGCACTGTTGCGAGTTAGTACATCAGTGCCAAAAAGAATGCTAGTCAACAATGCCAACTTTTGATAATTTTTCGGCACTGCTGATGACTTTATTATTTTCAGGCGGCAATGTTGTACTTCGGCGCTGTTGATGGCGAGTACATCAGTGCCGAAAAAATGCTATTCAGCAATGCCAACTTTTGATGATTTTTGGGCACTGCTCAATTTTTTTTTATTTTCCGGCGTCAAGGTTGTACTTGGCGCTAATGGTGGTTGGTACTAAATTGCCGAAACAAAGGTTGTTCATTAGTGCCAATTTTTGATGATTATTTTATTTTTTGGCGGCAATGTTGTACTTCGGCACTGTTGAGGCTTAGTACAACAGCGCCGAAAAGAATGCTGTTCAACAGTGCCAACTTTTGATGATTTCCGGCACTGTTTAACAATCTTCTTTTTTTCGGAAACCGTATTTTGCTTCAGCACTATTGAGGGGTACAATAGTGCCAAACAAAGCTGTTCAACAGTGCCAATATTTGATGCTTTTCGCCACTGTTGAGCCTTTTTCGTTTTCCGGCGGCAATGTTGTACTTCGGCGCTTTTGATGGCTAGTACTACAGTGCGGAAACAAAGGTTGTTCATTAGTGCCAATTCTTGATGATTATTGGCACTGTTGAAAATGTTTTCTTTTGCGGCGGCAGTGTTGTACTTCGGCACTGTTGAGAGTTAGTACATCAAAGCCGAAAAGAATGCTATTCAACAAAGCCAACTTTTGAGAATTTTTTGGCACTGCTTAATCTTTTTTTATTTTTCGGCGTCAAGGTTGTACCTGGCGCTAGTGGTGGTTGGTACTACAGTGCCGAAACATCGGTTGTTCATTAGTGCCAATTTTTGATGATTAATGGCACAGTTGAAAGTTGTTTTATTTTTTGGCGGCAATGGTGTACTTCGGCGCTGTTGATGGCTATTACTACAGTGCCGATACAAAGGTTGTTCATTAGTGCCAATTTTTGATGATTATTGGCACTGTTGAAAATTCTTTTATTTTTTGGCGGCAATGTTGTACTTCGGCACTGTTGAGCGTTAGTACATCAGTGCCGAAAAGAATGCTATTCAACAAGTCTTACTTTTGAGAATTTTTCGGCACTGCTGAATATGTTCTTATTTTCCGACGGCAATGTTGTACTTCGGCGCTGTTTATGGCTAGTACAACAGTGCCGAAAAAATGTTATCCAACAATGCCAATTTTTGATGGTTTTTGGGCACTGCTTATTTTTTTTCCGTCATCAAGGTTGTACTTGGCGCTAGTGGTGGTTGGTACTACAGTGCCGAAACAAAGATTGTTCATTAACGCCAATTTTTGATGATTATTGGCACAGTTGAAAGTTGTTTTTTTTTGGCGGCAATGGTGTACTTCGGCGCTGTTTATGGCTAGTACAACAGTGCCGAAAAAATGTTATCCAACAATGCCAATTTTTGATGGTTTTTGGGCACTGCTTATTTTTTTTCCGTCATCAAGGTTGTACTTGGCGCTAGTGGTGGTTGGTACTAAATTGCCGAAACAAAGGTTGTTCATTAGTGCCAATTTTTGATGATTATTTTATTTTTTGGCGGCAATGTTGTACTTCGGCACTGTTGAGGCTTAGTACAACAGCGCCGAAAAGAATGCTGTTCAACAGTGCCAACTTTTGATGATTTCCGGCACTGTTTAACAATCTTCTTTTTTTCGGAAACCGTATTTTGCTTCAGCACTATTGAGGGGTACAATAGTGCCAAACAAAGCTGTTCAACAGTGCCAATATTTGATGCTTTTCGCCACTGTTGAGCCTTTTTCGTTTTCCGGCGGCAATGTTGTACTTCGGCGCTTTTGATGGCTAGTACTACAGTGCGGAAACAAAGGTTGTTCATTAGTGCCAATTCTTGATGATTATTGGCACTGTTGAAAATGTTTTCTTTTGCGGCGGCAGTGTTGTACTTCGGCACTGTTGAGAGTTAGTACATCAAAGCCGAAAAGAATGCTATTCAACAAAGCCAACTTTTGAGAATTTTTTGGCACTGCTTAATCTTTTTTTATTTTTCGGCGTCAAGGTTGTACCTGGCGCTAGTGGTGGTTGGTACTACAGTGCCGAAACATCGGTTGTTCATTAGTGCCAATTTTTGATGATTAATGGCACAGTTGAAAGTTGTTTTATTTTTTGGCGGCAATGGTGTACTTCGGCGCTGTTGATGGCTATTACTACAGTGCCGATACAAAGGTTGTTCATTAGTGCCAATTTTTGATGATTATTGGCACTGTTGAAAATTCTTTTATTTTTTGGCGGCAATGTTGTACTTCGGCACTGTTGAGCGTTAGTACATCAGTGCCGAAAAGAATGCTATTCAACAAGTCTTACTTTTGAGAATTTTTCGGCACTGCTGAATATGTTCTTATTTTCCGACGGCAATGTTGTACTTCGGCGCTGTTTATGGCTAGTACAACAGTGCCGAAAAAATGTTATCCAACAATGCCAATTTTTGATGGTTTTTGGGCACTGCTTATTTTTTTTCCGTCATCAAGGTTGTACTTGGCGCTAGTGGTGGTTGGTACTACAGTGCCGAAACAAAGATTGTTCATTAACGCCAATTTTTGATGATTATTGGCACAGTTGAAAGTTGTTTTTTTTTGGCGGCAATGGTGTACTTCGGCGCTATTGATGGCTAGTACTACATTGCCGATACAAAAGTTGTTCATTAGTGCTAATTTTTGATGATTATTGGCACTGTTGAAAATTCTTTTATTTTTTGGCGGCAATGTTGTACTTTGGCACTGTTGAGCGTTAGTACAACAGCGCCGAAAAGAATGCTGTTAAACAGCGCCAACTTTTTTGATGATTTCAAGCACTGTTTAACTTTTTTTCTTTTTCGGAAGCAGTATTGTGCTTCAGCACAGTTGAGGGGTACAATAGTGCCAAAAAACCCTGTTCAACAAGGCCAAGTTTTGATGCTTTTCGGCACTGTTGAGCTTTTTTGTATTCCGGCGGCAATGTTGTACTTCGGTGCTTTTGATGGCTAGTACTACGGTGCGGAAACAAAGGTTGTTCATAAGTGCCAATTCTTGATCATTATTGCCACTGTTGAAAATGGTGTTCTTTTGTGGCGGCAGTGTTGTACTTCGGCACTGTTGAGAGTTAGTACAACAGTGCCGAAAAGAATGCTATTCAACAATGCCATCTTTTGATAATTTTTCGGTACTGCTGATCAATTTAATATTTTCATGCGGCAATGTTGTACTTCGACGCTGTTGATGGCTGTTTCATCAGTGCCAATTCATCAGTGCCGAAAAAATGCTATTCAACAATGCCAACTTTTGATGATTTTTGGGCACTGCTTTTTTTATTTTCCGGCGTCAAGGTTGTACTTGGCGCTAGTGGTGGTCGGTACTACAGTGCCGAATTAAAGGTTGTTCATTAGTGCCAATTCTTGATGATTATTGGCACTGTTGAAAATGGTTTTCTTTTGCGGCGGCAGTGTTGTACTTCGGCACTGTTGCGAGTTAGTACATCAGTGCCAAAAAGAATGCTAGTCAACAATGCCAACTTTTGATAATTTTTCGGCACTGCTGATGACTTTATTATTTTCAGGCGGCAATGTTGTACTTCGGCGCTGTTGATGGCGAGTACATCAGTGCCGAAAAGAATGCTGTTCAACAGTGCCAACTTTTGATGATTTCCGGCACTGTTTAACAATCTTCTTTTTTTCGGAAACCGTATTTTGCTTCAGCACTATTGAGGGGTACAATAGTGCCAAACAAAGCTGTTCAACAGTGCCAATATTTGATGCTTTTCGCCACTGTTGAGCTTTTTTCGTTTTCCGGCGGCAATGTTGTACTTCGGAGCTTTTGATGGCTAGTACTACAGTGCGGAAACAAAGGTTGTTCATTAGTGCCAATTCTTGATGATTATTGGCACTGTTGAAAATGTTTTCTTTTGCGGCGGCAGTGTTGTACTTCGGCACTGTTGAGAGTTAGTACATCAGTGCCGAAAAGAATGCTATTCAACAAAGCCAACTTTTGAGAATTTTTTGGCACTGCTTATTCTTTTTTTGTTTTTCGGCGTCAAGGTTGTACCTGGCGCTAGTGGTGGTTGGTACTACAGTGCCGAAACAAAGGTTGTTCATTAGTGCCAATTTTTGATGATTAATGGCACAGTTGAAAGTTGTTTTATTTTTTGGCGGCAATGGTGTACTTCGGCGCTGTTGATGGCTATTACTACAGTGGCGATACAAAGGTTGTTCATTAGTGCCAATTTTTGATGATTATTTGCACTGTTGAAAATTCTTTTTTTTTGCGGCAATATTGTACTTCGGCAGTGTTGAGCGTTAGTACAACAGCGCCGAAAAGAATGCTGTTCAAAATAGCCAACTTTTGATGATTTCAAGCACTGTTCAACCTTTTTTTTGTTTTTCCGAAGCAGTATTGTGCTTCAGCACAGTTGAGGGTTACAATAGTGCCAAAAAAAGCTGTTCAACAGTGCCAATATTTGATGCTTTTCGCCACTGTTGAGCTTTTTTCGTTTTCCGGCGGCAATGTTGTACTTCGGCGCTTTTGATGGCTAGTACTACAGTGCGGAAACAAAGGTTGTTCATTAGTGCCAATTCTTGATGATTATTGGCACTGTTGAAAATGTTTTTCTTTTGCGGCGGCAGTGTTGTACTTCGGTACTGTTGAGAGTTAGTACATCAGTGCCGAAAAGAATGCTATTCATCAAAGCCAATTTTTGAGAATTTTTTGGCACTGCTTATTTTTTTTTTATTTTTCGGCGTCAAGGTTGTACCTGGCGCTAGTGGTGGTTGGTACTACAGTGCCGAAACAAAGGTTGTTCATTAGTGCCAATTTTTGATGATTAATGGCACAGTTGAAAGTTGTTTTATTTTTTGGCGGCAATGGTGTACTTCGGCACTGTTGAGTGTTAGTACAACAGCACCGAAAAAATGCTGTTCAACAGTGCCAACTTTTGATGATTTCCGGTACTGTTTAACAATCTTCTTTTTTTTTGGATGCGGTATTGTGCTTCAGCACTGTTTAGGGGTACAATAGTGCCAAAAAAATCTGTTCAACAGTGCCAATTTTTGATGCTTTTCGTTACTGTTGAGCTTTTTTGTTTTCGGGCGGCAATGTTATACTTCGGCGCTTTTGATGGCTAGTACTACATTGCGGAAACAAAGGTTGTTCATTAGTGCCAATTTTTGATGATTATTGGCACAGTTGAAAGTTGTTTTATTTTTTGGCGACAATGGTGTACTTCGACACTGTTGAGAGTTAGTACATCAGTGCTGAAAAAAATGCTATTCAACAATGCAAATTTTTGAGAATTTTTTGGCACTGCTAAAATTTTTCTTATTTTCCGATGGCAATGTTGTACTTCGGCGCTGTTGATGGCTAGTACATCAGTGCCGAAAAAATGTTATTCAACAATGCCAATTTTTGATGATTTTTGGGCACTGCTTATTATTTTTTATTTTCCGGCGTCAAGGTTGCACTTGGCGCTAGTGGTGGTTGGTACTACAGTGCCGAAACAAAGGTTGTTCATTAGTGCAAATTTTTGATGATTATTGGCACAGTTGAAAGTTGTTTTATTTTTTGGCGGCAATGGTGTACTTCGGCGCTGTTGAGCGTTAGTACAACAGCGCCGAAAAGAATGCTGTTCAACAGTGCCAACTTTTGATGATTTACGGCACTGTTTAACAATCTTCTTTTTTTCGGAGACGGTATTGTGCTTCAGCACTGTTGAGGGGTACAATAGTGCCAAAAAAAACCTGTTCAACAGTGCCAATTTTTGATGCTTTTCGGCACTGTTGAGCTTTTTTCGTTTTCCGGTGGCAATGTTGTACTTCGGCGCTTTTGATGGCTAGTACTACATTGCGGAAACAAAGGTTGTTCATTAGTGCCACTTTTTGATGATTATTGGCACAGTTGAAAGTTGTTTTATTTTTTGGCGACAATGGTGTACTTCGGCACTGTTGAGAGTTAGTACATCAGTGCCGAAAAGAATGCTATTCAACAATGCAAATTTTTGAGAATTTTTTGGCATAACTGAAGGTTTTCTTATTTTCCGATGGCAATGTTGTACTTCGGCGCTGTTGATGGCTAGTACATCAGTGCCGAAAAAATGTTATTCAACAATGCCAATTTTTGATGATTTTTGGGCACTGCTTATTTTTTTTTATTTTCCGGCGTCAAGGTTGCACTTGGCACTAGTGGTGGTTGGTACTACAGTGCCGAAACAAAGGTTGTTCATTAGTGCAAATTTTTGATGATTATTGGCACAGTTGAAAGTTGTTTTATTTTTTGGCGGCAATGGTGTACTTCGGCGCTGTTGATGGCTATTACTACAATGCCGATACAAAGGTTGTTCAATTGTGCCAATTTTTGATGATTATTGGCACTGTTGAAAATTCTTTTGTTTTTTGGCGGCAATGTTGTACTTCGGCACTGTTGAGCGTTAGTACAACAGCGCCGAAAAGAATGCTGTTCAACAGTGCCAACTTTTGATGATTTACGGCACTGTTTAACAATCTTCTTTTTTTCGGAGACGTTATTGTGCTTCAGCACTGTTGAGGGGTACAATAGTGCCAAAAAAACCTGTTCAACAGTGCCAATTTTTGATGCTTTTCGGCACTGTTGAGCTTTTTTCGTTTTCCGGTGGCAATATTGTACTTCGGCGCTTTTGATGGCTAGTACTACAGCGCAGAAACAAAGGTTGTTCATTAGTGCCAACTCTTGATGATTATTGGCACTGTTGAAAATGGTTTTCTTTTGCGGCGGCAGTGTTGTACTTCGGCACTGTTGAGCGTTTGTACAACAGCGCCGAAAAGAATGCTGTTCAACAGTGCCAACTTTTGATGATTTACGGCACTGTTTAACAATCTTCTTTTTTTTCGGAGACGGTATTGTGCTTCAGCACTGTTGAGGGGTACAATAGTAGCTAAAAAAAATGTTCAACAGTGCCAATTTTTGATGCTTTTCGGCACTGTTGAGCTTTTTTCGTTTTCCGGTGGCAATGTTGTACTTCGGCGCTTTTGATGGCTAGTACTACAGTGCGGAAACAAAGGTTGTTCATTAGTGCCAACTCTTGATGATTATTGGCACTGTTGAAAATTGTTTTCTTTTGCGGCGGCAGTGTTGTACTTCGGCACTGTTGAGAGTTAGTACATCAGTGCCGAAAAGAATGCTATTCAACAATGCCAATTTTTGAGAATTTTTCGGCACTGCTGAATATTTTCTTTTTTTTCCGATGGCAATGTTGTACTTCGGCGCTGTTGATGGCTAGTACAACAGTGCCGAAAAAATGTTATTCAACAATGCCAATTTTTGATGATTTTTGGGCACTGCTTAATTTTTTTTATTTTCCGGCGTCAAGGTTGCACTTGGCGCTAGTGGTGGTTGCTACTACAGTGCCGAAACAAAAGTTGTTCATTAGTGCCAATTTTTGATGATTATTGGCCCTGTTGAAAACTCTTTTGTTTTTTGGCGGCAATGTTGTACTTCGGCACTGTTGAGCGTTAGTACAACAGCGCCGAAAAGAATGCTGTTCAAAAATGCCAACTTTTGATGATTTCAAGCACTGTTTAACCTTTTTTTTTGTTTTTTGGAAGCAGTATTGTGCTTCAGCACAGTTGAGGGGTACAATAGCGCCAAAAAAAGCTGTTCAACAATGACAAGGTTTGATGCTTTTCGGCACTGTTGAGCTTTTTTGTATTCCGGCGGCAATGTTATAGTTCGGCGCTTTTGATGGCTAGTACTACAGTGCGGAAACAAAGTTTGTTCATAAGTGCCAATTCTTGATCATTATTGGCACTGTTGAAAATGGTTTTCTTTTGCGGCGGCAGTGTTGTACTTCGGCACTGTTGAGAGTTAGTAAATCAGTGCCGAAAAGAATGCTATTCAACAATACCAACTTTTGATAATTTTTCGGCACTGCTGATCATTTTATTATTTTCAGGCGGCAATGTTGTACTTCGGCGCTGTTGATGGTTAGTACATCAGTGCCGAAAAAATGCTATTCAACAATGCCAACTTTTGATGATTTTTGGGCACTGCTTAATTTTTTTTATTTTCCGGCATCAAGGTTGTACTTGGCGCTAGTGGTGGTTGGTACTACAGTGCCAAAACAAAGGTTGTTAATTAGTGCCAACTTTTGATGATTATTGGCACCGTTGAAAATTGTTTTATTTTTTGGCGACAATGGTGTACTTCGGCGCTGTTGAGCGTTAGTTCAACAGCGCCGAAAAGAATGCTGTTCAACAGTGCCAACTTTTGATGATTTACGGCACTGTTTAACAATTTTCTTTTTTTCGGAGACGGTATTGTGCTTCAGCACTTTTGAGGGGTACAATAATGCCAAAAAAACCTGTTCAACAGTGCCAATTTTTGATGCTTTTCGGCACTGTTGAGCTTTTTTCGTTTTCCGGTGGCAATGTTGTACTTCGGCGCTTTTGATGGCTAGTACTACAGTGCGAAAACAAAGGTTGTTAATTAGTGCCAACTTTTGATGATTATTGGCACAGTTGAAAGTTGTTTTATTTTTCGGCGACAATGGTGTACTTCGGCGCTGTTGAGCGTTAGTTCAACAGCGCCGAAAAGAATGCTGTTCAACAGTGCCAACTTTTGATGATTTACGGCACTGTTTAACAATTTTCTTTTTTTCGGAGACGGTATTGTGCTTCAGCACTTTTGAGGGGTACAATAATGCCAAAAAAACCTGTTCAACAGTGCCAATTTTTGATGCTTTTCGGCACTGTTGAGCTTTTTTCGTTTTCCGGTGGCAATGTTGTACTTCGGCGCTTTTGATGGCTAGTACTACAGTGCGAAAACAAAGGTTGTTCATTAGTGCCAACTCTTGATGATTATTGGCACTGTTGAAAATGGTTTTCTTTTGCGGCGGCAGTGTTGTACTTCGGCACTGTTGAGAGTTAGTACATCAGTGCCGAAAAGAATGCTATTCAACAATGCCAATTTTTGAGAATTTTTCGGCACTGCTGAATATTTTCTTATTTTCCGATGGCAATGTTGTACTTCGGCGCTGTTGATGGCTAGTACATCAGTGCCGAAAAAATGCTATTCAACAATGCCAACTTTTGATGATTTTTGGGCACTGCTTATTTTTTTAATTTTCCGGCATCAAGGTTGTACTTGGCGCTAGTGGTGGTTGGTACTACAGTGCCGAAACAAAGTTTGTTCATTAGTGCCAATTTTTGATGATTATTGGCACAGTTGAAAGTTGTTTTATTTTTTGGCGACAATGGTGTACTTGGGCGCTGTTGATGGCTATTACTACAATGCCGATACAAAGGTTGTTCATTAGTGCCAATTTTTGATGATTATTGGCACTGTTGAAAATTCTTTTATTTTTTGGCGGCAATGTTGTACTTCGGCACTGTTGAGAGTTAGTACATCAGTGCCGAAAATAATGCTATTCAACAATACCAACTTTTGATAATTTTTCGGCACTGCTGATCATTTTATTATTTTCAGGCGGCAATGTTGTAGTTCGGTGCTGCTGATGATTAGTACATCAGTGCCAAAAAAAATGCTATTCAACAATGCCAACTTTTGATGATTGGACACTGCTGATCAATTTATTATTTTCAGGGGGCAATGTTGTACTTCGGCGCTGTTGATGGTTAGTACATCAATGCCGAAAAAATGCTATTCAACAATGCCAACTTTTGATGATTTTTGGGCACCTTTTTTTTTTTATTTTCCGGCATCAAGGTTGTACTTGGCGCTAGTGGTGGTTGGTACTACAGTGCCGAAACAAAAATTGTTCATTAGTGCCACTTTTTGATGATTATTGGCACAGTTGAAAGTTGTTTTGTTTTTTGGCGGCAATGTTGTACTTCGGCACTGTTGAGGGTTAGTACAACAGCGCCGAAAAGAATGCTGTTCAACAGTTCCAACTTTTGATGATTTCCGGCATTGCTGATCATTTTATTATTTTCAGGCGGCAATGTTGTACTTCGGCGCTGTTGATGGCTAGTACATCAGGGCCGAAAAAATGTTAATCAACAATGCCAAATTTTGATGATTTTTGGGCACTGCTTATTTTTTTTATTATTTTCCGGCGTCAAGGTTGTACTTGGCGCTAGTGGTGGTTGGTACTACAGTGCCGAAACAAAGGTTGTTCATTAGTGCCAATTTTTGATGATTATTGGCACAGTTGAAAGTTGTTTTATTTTTTGGCGGCAATGGTGTACTTCGGCGCTGTTGATGGCTATTACTACAGTGCCGATACAAAGGTTGTTCATTAGTGCGAATTTTTGATGGTTATTGGCACTGTTCAAAATTCTTTTTTTTTGGCGGCAATGTTGTACTTCGGCACTGTTGAGCGTTAGTACAACAGCGCCGAAAAGAATGCTGTTCAAGAATGCCAACTTTTGATGATTTCAAGCACTGCTGATCATTTTATTATTTTCAGGCGGCAATGTTGTACTTCGGCGCTGTTGATGGCTAGTACATCAGGACCGAAAAAATGTTATTCAACAATGCCAAATTTTGATGATTTTTGGGCACTGCTTAATTTTTTTATTATTTTCCGGCGTCAAGGTTGTACTTGGCGCTAGTGGTGGTTGGTACTACAGTGCCGAAACAAAGGTTGTTCATTAGTGCCAATTTTTGATGATTATTGGCACAGTTGAAAGTTGTTTTATTTTTTGGCGGCAATGGTGTACTCCGGCGCTGTTGATGGCTATTACTACAGTGCCGATACAAAGGTTGTTCATTAGTGCCAATTTTTGATGGTTATTGGCACTGTTGAAAATTCTTTTTTTTTGGCGGCAATGTTGTACTTCGGCACTGTTGAGCGTTAGTACAACAGCGCCGAAAAAAATGCTGTTCAAAAACGCCAATTTTTGATGATTTCAAGCACTGCTGATCATTTTATTATTTTCAGGCGGCATAGTTGTACTTCGGCGCTGTTGATGGCTAGTACATCAGGACCGAAAAAATGTTATTCAACAATGCCAAATTTTGATGATTTTTGGGCACTGCTTATTTTTTTTATTATTTTCCGGCGTCAAGGTTGTACTTGGCGCTAGTGGTGGTTGATACTACAGTGCCGAAACAAAGGTTGTTCATTAGTGCCAATTTTTGATGATTACTGGCACAGTTGAAAGTTGTTTTATTTTTTGGCGGCAATGGTGTACTTCGGCGCTGTTGATGGCTATTACTACAGTGCCGATACAAAGGTTGTTCATTTGTGCCAATTTTCGATGACTATTGGCACTGTTGAAAATTCATTTGTTTTTTGGCGGCAATGTTGTACTTCGGCACTGTTGAGCGTTAGTACAACAGCGCCGAAAAGAATGCTGCTCAAAAATGCCAACTTTTGATGATTTCAAGCACTGCTGATCATTTTATTATTTTCAGGCAGCATAGTTCTACTTCGGCGCTGTTGATGGCTAGTACATCAGGACCGAAAAAATGTTATTCAACAATGCCAAATTTTGATGATTTTTGGGCACTGCTTATTTTTTAAATTATTTTCCGGCGTCAAGGTTGTACTTGGCGCTAGTGGTGGTTGATACTACAGTGCCGAAACAAAGGTTGTTCATTAGTGCCAATTTTTGATGATTACTGGCACAGTTGAAAGTTGTTTTATTTTTTGGCGGCAAAGGTGTACTTCGGCGCTTTTGATAGCTAGTACTACAGTGCCGAAACAAAGGTTGTCAATTAGTGCCAACTTTTGATGATTATTGGCACAGTTGAAAGTTGTTTTATTTTTCGGCGACAATGGTGTACTTCGGCGCTGTTGAGCGTTAGTTCAACAGCGCCGAAAAGAATGCTGTTCAACAGTGCCAACTTTTGATGATTTACGGCACTGTTTAACAATTTTCTTTTTTTCGGAGACGGTATTGTGCTTCAGCACTGTTGAGGGGTACAATAATGCCAAAAAAACCTGTTCAACAGTGCCAATTTTTGATGCTTTTCGGCACTGTTGAGCTTTTTTCGTTTTCCGGTGGCAATGTTGTACTTCGGCGCTTTTGATGGCTAGTACTACAGTGCGAAAACAAAGGTTGTTCATTAGTGCCAACTCTTGATGATTATTGGCACTGTTGAAAATGGTTTTCTTTTGCGGCGGCAGTGTTGTACTTCGGCACTGTTGAGAGTTAGTACATCAGTGCCGAAAAGAATGCTAATCAACAATGCCAATTTTTGAGAATTTTTCGGCACTGCTGAATATTTTCTTATTTTCCGATGGCAATGTTGTACTTCGGCGCTGTTGATGGCTAGTACATCAGTGCCGAAAAAATGTTATTCAACAATGCCAATTTTTGATGATTTTTGGGCACTGCTTAAATTTTTTTATTTTCCGGCGTCAAGGTTGCACTTGGCGCTAGTGGTGGTTGGTACTACAGTGCCGAAACAAAGGTTGTTCATTAGTGCCAATTTTTGATGATTATTGGCACAGTTGAAAGTTGTTTTATTTTTTGGCGACAATGGTGTACTTCGGCGCTGTTGATGGCTATTACTACAATGCCGATACAAAGGTTGTTCATTAGTGCCAATTTTTGATGATTATTGGCACTGTTGAAAATTCTTTTATTTTTTGGCGGCAATGTTGTACTTCGGCACTTTTGAGAGTTAGTACATCAGTGCCGAAAAGAATGCTATTCAACAATACCAACTTTTGATAATTTTTCGGCACTGCTGATCATTTTATTATTTTCAGGCGGCAATGTTGTAGTTCGGCGCTGTTGATGATTAGTACATCAGTGCCGAAAAAATGCTATTCAACAATGCCAACTTTTGATGATTTTTGGGCACTGCTGATCAATTTATTATTTTCAGGCGGCAATGTTGTACTTCTGCGCTGTTGATGGTTAGTACATCAGTGCCGAAAAAATGCTATTCAACAATGCCAACTTTTGATGATTTTTGGGCACTGCTTATTTTTTTTATTTTCCGGCATCAAGGTTTTACTTGGCGCTAGTGGTGGTTGGTACTACAGTGCCGAAACAAAGATTGCTCATTAGTGCCTTTTTTTGATGATTATTGGCACAGTTGAAAGTTGTTTTGTTTTTTGGCGGCAATGTTGTACTTCGGCACTGTTGAGGGTTAGTACAACAGCGCCGAAAAGAATGCTGTTCAACAGTTCCAACTTTTGATGATTTCCGGCACTGCTGATCATTTTATTATTTTCAGGCGGCAATGTTGTACTTCGGCGCTGTTGATGGCTAGTACATCAGGGCCGAAAAAATGTTAATCAACAATGCCAAATTTTGATGATTTTTGGGCACTGCTTAATTTTTTTATTATTTTCCGGCGTCAAGGTTGTACTTGGCGCTAGTGGTGGTTGGTACTACAGTGCCGAAACAAAGGTTGTTCATTAGTGCCAATTTTTGATGATTATTGGCACAGTTGAAAGTTGTTTTATTTTTTGGCGGCAATGGTGTACTTCGGCGCTGTTGATGGCTATTACTACAGTGCCGATACAAAGGTTGTTCATTAGTGCGAATTTTTGATGGTTATTGGCACTGTTCAAAATTCTTTTTTTTTTGGTGGCAATGTTGTACTTCGGCACTGTTGAGCGTTAGTACAACAGCGCCGAAAAGAATGCTGTTCAAAAATGCCAACTTTTGATGATTTCAAGCACTGCTGATCATTTTATTATTTTCAGGCGGTAATGTTGTACTTCGGCGCTGATGATGGCTAGTACATCAGGACCGAAAAAATGTTATTCAACAATGCCAAATTTTGATGATTTTTGGGCACTGCTTAATTTTTTTATTATTTTCCGGTGTCAAGGTTGTACTTGGCGCTAGTGGTGGTTGGTACTACAGTGCCGAAACAAAGGTTGTTCATTAGTGCCAATTTTTGATGATTATTGGCACAGTTGAAATTTGTTTTATTTTTTGGCGGCAATGGTGTACTTCGGCGCTGTTGATGGCTATTACTACAGTGCCGATACAAAGGTTGTTCATTAGTGCCAATTTTTGATGGTTATTGGCACTGTTGAAAATTCTTTTTTTTTGGCGGCAATGTTGTACTTCGGCACTGTTGAGCGTTAGTACAACAGCGCCGAAAAAAATGCTGTTCAAAAACGCCAAGTTTTGATGATTTCAAGCACTGCTGATTATTTTATTATTTTCAGGCGGCATAGTTGTACTTCGGCGCTGTTGATGGCTAGTACATCAGGACCGAAAAAATGTTATTCAATAATGCCAAATTTTGATAATTTTTGGGCACTGCTTATTTTTTTAATTATTTTCCGGCGTCAAGGTTGTACTTGGCGCTAGTGGTGGTTGATACTACAGTGCCGAAACAAAGGTTGTTCATTAGTGCCAATTTTTGATGATTACTGGCACAGTTGAAAGTTGTTTTATTTTTTGGCGGCAATGGTGTACTTCGGCGCTGTTGATGGCTATTACTACAGTGCCGATACAAAGGTTGTTCATTTGTGCCAATTTTCGATGGTTATTGGCACTGTTGAATTTTTTTTTTTTTTGGCGGCAATGTTGTACTTCGGCACTGTTGAGCGTTAGTACAACAGCGCCGAAAAGAATGCTGCTCAAAAATGCCAATTTTTGATGATTTCAAGCACTGTTAAACCTTTTTTGGTTTTTTTGAAGCAGTATTGTGCTTCAGCACAGTTGGGGGGTACAATAGTGCCGAAAAAAAGCTGTTCAACAATTCCAAGGTTTGATGCTTTTCGGCACTATTGAGCTGTTTCTTGTTTTCCGGCGGCAATGTCGTACTTCAGCGCTTTTGATGGCTAACACTACAGTGTGGAAACAAAGGTTGTTTATTAGTGTCAATTCTTGATGATTATTGGCACTGTTGAAAATGGTTTTCTTTTGCGGCGGCAGTGTTGTACTTCGGCACTGTTGAGAGTTAGTACATCAGTGCCGAAAAGATTGCTATTCAACAAGTCTTACTTTTGAGAATTTTTTGGCACTGCTTAATCTTTTTTTATTTTTCGGCGTCAAGGTTGTACCTGGCGCTAGTGGTGGTTGGTACTACAGTGCCGAAACATCGGTTGTTCATTAGTGCCAATTTTTGATGATTAATGGCACAGTTGAAAGTTGTTTTATTTTTTGGCGGCAATGGTGTACTTCGGCACTGTTGAGGGTTACCATAACAGCGCCGAAAATAATGCTGACCAACAATGCCAACTTTTGATAATTTTTCGGCACTGTTTAACAATCTTCTTTTTTCGGAGACGGTATTGTGTTTCATCTTCTTATTTTCCGGCGGCAGTGTTGTACTTCAGCGCTGTTGATGGCTAGTACATCAGTGCCGAAAAAATGCTATTCAACAATGCCAATTTTTGATGATTTTTGGGCACTGCTTAATTTTTTTCATTTTCCGGCGTCAATGCTGTACTTGGCGCTAGTGGTGGTTGGTACTACAGTGCCGAAACAAAGGTTGTTCCTTAGTGCCAATTTTGATGATTGTTGTCACAGTTGAAAGTGTTTTTTTTTTGGCGGCAATGTTGTACTTCGGCACTGTTGAGGGTTACCATAACAGCGCCGAAAAGAATGCTGTTCAACAGTGCCAACTTTTGATGATTTCCGGCACTGTTTAACAATCTTCTTTTTTCGGAGACGGTATTGTGTTTCAGCACTGTTGAGGGGTACAATATTGGCAAAAAAAGCTATTCAACAGTGCCAATTTTTGATGCTTTTCGGCACTGTTGAGCTTTTTTCGTTTTCCGGCGTCAAGGTTGTACTTGGCGCTAGTGGTGGTTGGTACTACAGTGCCGAAACAAAGGTTGTTCATTAGTGCCAATTTTTGATGATTATTGGCACAGTTGAAATTTGTTTTATTTTTTGGCGGCAATGGTGTACTTCGGCGCTGTTGATGGCTATTACTACAGTGCCGATACAAAGGTTGTTCATTAGTGCCAATTTTTGATGGTTATTGGCACTGTTGAAAATTCTTTTTTTTTGGCGGCAATGTTGTACTTCGGCACTGTTGAGCGTTAGTACAACAGCGCCGAAAAAAATGCTGTTCAAAAACGCCAAGTTTTGATGATTTCAAGCACTGCTGATCATTTTATTATTTTCAGGCGGCATAGTTGTACTTCGGCGCTGTTGATGGCTAGTACATCAGGACCGAAAAAATGTTATTCAATAATGCCAAATTTTGATGATTTTTGGGCACTGCTTATTTTTTAAATTATTTTCCGGCGTCAAGGTTGTACTTGGCGCTAGTGGTGGTTGATACTACAGTGCCGAAACAAAGGTTGTTCATTAGTGCCAATTTTTGATGATTACTGGCACTGTTGAAAATTCTTTTATTTTTTGGCGGCAATGTTGTACTTCGGCACTGTTGAGCGTTAGTACAACAGCGCCGAGAAAAATGCTGTTCAAAAACGCCAAGTTTTGATGATTTCAAGCACTGCTGATCATTTTATTATTTTCAGGCGGCATAGTTGTACTTCGGCGCTGTTGATGGCTAGTACATCAGGACCGAAAAAATGTTATTCAATAATGCCAAATTTTGATGATTTTTGGGCACTGCTTATTTTTTTTATTATTTTCCGGCGTCAAGGTTGTACTTGGCGCTAGTGGTGGTTGATACTACAGTGCCGAAACAAAGGTTGTTCATTAGTGCCAATTTTTGATGATTACTGGCACAGTTGAAAGTTGTTTTATTTTTTGGCGGCAATGGTGTACTTCGGCGCTGTTGATGGCTATTACTACAGTGCCGATACAAAGGTTGTTCATTTGTGCCAATTTTCGATGGTTATTGGCACTGTTGAAAATTCTTTTATTTTTTGGCGGCAATGTTGTACTTCGGCACTGTTGAGCGTTAGTACAACAGCGCCGAAAAGAATGCTGCTCAAAAATGCCAACTTCTGATGATTTCAAGCACTGTTAAACCTTTTTTGGTTTTTTTGAAGCAGTATTGTGCTTCAGCACAGTTGGGGGGTACAATAGTGCCGAAAAAAAGCTGTTCAACAATTCCAAGGTTTGATGCTTTTCGGCACTATTGAGCTGTTTCTTGTTTTCCGGCGGCAATGTTGTACTTCAGCGCTTTTGATGGCTAGTACTACAGTGTGGAAACAAAGGTTGTTTATTAGTGTCAATTCTTGATGATTATTGGCACTGTTGAAAATGGTTTTCTTTTGCGGCGGCAGTGTTGTACTTCGGCACTGTTGAGAGTTAGTACATCAGTGCCGAAAAGATTGCTATTCAACAATGCCAACTTTTGATAATTTTTCGGCACTGTTTAACAATCTTCTTTTTTCGGAGACGGTATTGTGTTTCATCTTCTTATTTTCCGGCGGCAGTGTTGTACTTCAGCGCTGTTGATGGCTAGTACATCAGTGCCGAAAAAATGCTATTCAACAATGCCAATTTTTGATGTTTTTTGGGCACTGCTTAATTTTTTTTAAATTCCGGCGTCAAGGCTGTACTTGGCGCTAGTGGTGGTTGGTACTACAGTGCCGAAACAAAGGTTGTTCATTAGTGCCAATTCTTGATGATTATTGGCACTGTTGGAAATGGTTTTCTTTTGCGAAGGCAGTGTTGTACTTCGGCACTGTTGAGAGTTAGTACATCAGTGCCGAAAAGATTGCTATTCAACAATGCCAACTTTTGATAAATTTTTGGAACTGCTGAACATCTTCTTATTTTCCGGCGGCAATTTTGTACTTCGGCGCTGTTGATGGCTAGTACATCAGTGCCGAAAAAATGCTATTCAACAATGCCAATTTTCGATGATTTTTGGGCACTGCTTAATTTTTTATTTTCCGGCGTCAAGGTTGTACTTGGCGCTAGTGGTGGTTGGTACTACAGTGCCGAAACAAAGGTTGTTCCTTAGTGCCAATTTTGATGATTGTTGGCACAGTTGAAAGTGTTTTTTTTGGCGGCAATGTTGTACTTCGGCACTGTTGAGGGTTACCATAACAGCGCCGAAAAGAATGCTGTTCAACAGTGCCAACTTTTGATGATTTCCGGCACTGTTTAACAATCTTCTTTTTTCGGAGACGGTATTGTGTTTCAGCACTGTTGAGGGGTACGATATTGGCAAAAAAAGCTATTCAACAGTGCCAATTTTTGATGCTTTTCGGCACTGTTGAGCTTTTTTCGTTTTCCAGCGGCAATGTTGTACTTCGGCGCTTTTGATGGCTAGTACTACAGTGCCGAAGCAAAGGTTGTTCATTAGTGCCAATTTTTGATGATTATTGGCACAGTTGAAGGTTGTTTTATTTTTTGGCGGCAAGGGTGTTTTTCGGCGCTGTTGATGGCTATTACTACAGTGCCGATACAAAGGTTGTTCATTAGTGCCAATTTTTGATGGTTATTGGCACTGTTGAAATTTGTTTTATTTTTTGGCGGCAATGGTGTACTTCGGCGCTGTTGATGGCTATTACTACAGTGCCGATACAAAGGTTGTTCATTTGTGCCAATTTTCGATGGTTATTGGCACTATTGAAATTTTTTTTTTTTTTTGGCGGCAATGTTGTACTTCGGCACTGTTGAGCGTTAGTACAACAGCGCCGAAAAGAATGCTGCTCAAAAATGCCAACTTTTGATGATTTCAAGCACTGTTAAACCTTTTTTGGTTTTTTTGAAGCAGTATTGTGCTTCAGCACAGTTGGGGGGTACAATAGTGCCGAAAAAAAGCTGTTCAACAATTCCAAGGTTTGATGCTTTTCGGCACTATTGAGCTGTTTCTTGTTTTCCGGCGGCAATGTCGTACTTCAGCGCTTTTGATGGCTAACACTACAGTGTGGAAACAAAGGTTGTTTATTAGTGTCAATTCTTGATGATTATTGGCACTGTTGAAAATGGTTTTCTTTTGCGGCGGCAGTGTTGTACTTCGGCACTGTTGAGAGTTAGTACATCAGTGCCGAAAAGATTGCTATTCAACAATGCCAACTTTTGATAATTTTTCGGCACTGTTTAACAATCTTCTTTTTTCGGAGACGGTATTGTGTTTCATCTTCTTATTTTCCGGCGGCAGTGTTGTACTTCAGCGCTGTTGATGGCTAGTACATCAGTGCCGAAAAAATGCTATTCAACAATGCCAATTTTTGATGATTTTTGGGCACTGCTTAATTTTTTTCATTTTCCGGCGTCAATGCTGTACTTGGCGCTAGTGGTGGTTGGTACTACAGTGCCGAAACAAAGGTTGTTCCTTAGTGCCAATTTTGATGATTGTTGTCACAGTTGAAAGTGTTTTTTTTTGGCGGCAATGTTGTACTTCGGCACTGTTGAGGGTTACCATAACAGCGCCGAAAAGAATGCTGTTCAACAGTGCCAACTTTTGATGATTTCCGGCACTGTTTAACAATCTTCTTTTTTCGGAGACGGTATTGTGTTTCAGCACTGTTGAGGGGTACAATATTGGCAAAAAAAGCTATTCAACAGTGCCAATTTTTGATGCTTTTCGGCACTGTTGAGCTTTTTTCGTTTTCCGGCGTCAAGGTTGTACTTGGCGCTAGTGGTGGTTGGTACTACAGTGCCGAAACAAAGGTTGTTCATTAGTGCCAATTTTTGATGATTATTGGCACAGTTGAAATTTGTTTTATTTTTTGGCGGCAATGGTGTACTTCGGCGCTGTTGATGGCTATTACTACAGTGCCGATACAAAGGTTGTTCATTAGTGCCAATTTTTGATGGTTATTGGCACTGTTGAAAATTCTTTTTTTTTGGCGGCAATGTTGTACTTCGGCACTGTTGAGCGTTAGTACAACAGCGCCGAAAAAAATGCTGTTCAAAAACGCCAAGTTTTGATGATTTCAAGCACTGCTGATCATTTTATTATTTTCAGGCGGCATAGTTGTACTTCGGCGCTGTTGATGGCTAGTACATCAGGACCGAAAAAATGTTATTCAATAATGCCAAATTTTGATGATTTTTGGGCACTGCTTATTTTTTAAATTATTTTCCGGCGTCAAGGTTGTACTTGGCGCTAGTGGTGGTTGATACTACAGTGCCGAAACAAAGGTTGTTCATTAGTGCCAATTTTTGATGATTACTGGCACTGTTGAAAATTCTTTTATTTTTTGGCGGCAATGTTGTACTTCGGCACTGTTGAGCGTTAGTACAACAGCGCCGAGAAAAATGCTGTTCAAAAACGCCAAGTTTTGATGATTTCAAGCACTGCTGATCATTTTATTATTTTCAGGCGGCATAGTTGTACTTCGGCGCTGTTGATGGCTAGTACATCAGGACCGAAAAAATGTTATTCAATAATGCCAAATTTTGATGATTTTTGGGCACTGCTTATTTTTTTTATTATTTTCCGGCGTCAAGGTTGTACTTGGCGCTAGTGGTGGTTGATACTACAGTGCCGAAACAAAGGTTGTTCATTAGTGCCAATTTTTGATGATTACTGGCACAGTTGAAAGTTGTTTTATTTTTTGGCGGCAATGGTGTACTTCGGCGCTGTTGATGGCTATTACTACAGTGCCGATACAAAGGTTGTTCATTTGTGCCAATTTTCGATGGTTATTGGCACTGTTGAAAATTCTTTTATTTTTTGGCGGCAATGTTGTACTTCGGCACTGTTGAGCGTTAGTACAACAGCGCCGAAAAGAATGCTGCTCAAAAATGCCAACTTCTGATGATTTCAAGCACTGTTAAACCTTTTTTGGTTTTTTTGAAGCAGTATTGTGCTTCAGCACAGTTGGGGGGTACAATAGTGCCGAAAAAAAGCTGTTCAACAATTCCAAGGTTTGATGCTTTTCGGCACTATTGAGCTGTTTCTTGTTTTCCGGCGGCAATGTTGTACTTCAGCGCTTTTGATGGCTAGTACTACAGTGTGGAAACAAAGGTTGTTTATTAGTGTCAATTCTTGATGATTATTGGCACTGTTGAAAATGGTTTTCTTTTGCGGCGGCAGTGTTGTACTTCGGCACTGTTGAGAGTTAGTACATCAGTGCCGAAAAGATTGCTATTCAACAATGCCAACTTTTGATAATTTTTCGGCACTGTTTAACAATCTTCTTTTTTCGGAGACGGTATTGTGTTTCATCTTCTTATTTTCCGGCGGCAGTATTGTACTTCAGCGCTGTTGATGGCTAGTACATCAGTGCCGAAAAAATGCTATTCAACAATGCCAATTTTTGATGTTTTTTGGGCACTGCTTAATTTTTTTTATTTTCCGGCGTCAAGGCTGTACTTGGCGCTAGTGGTGGTTGGTACTACAGTGCCGAAACAAAGGTTGTTCATTAGTGCCAATTCTTGATGATTATTGGCACTGTTGGAAATGGTTTTCTTTTGCGAAGGCAGTGTTGTACTTCGGCACTGTTGAGAGTTAGTACATCAGTGCCGAAAAGATTGCTATTCAACAATGCCAACTTTTGATAAATTTTTGGCACTGCTGAACATCTTCTTATTTTCCGGCGGCAATTTTGTACTTCGGCGCTGTTGATGGCTAGTACATCAGTGCCGAAAAAATGCTATTCAACAATGCCAATTTTCGATGATTTTTGGGCACTGCTTAATTTTTTATTTTCCGGCGTCAAGGTTGTACTTGGCGCTAGTGGTGGTTGGTACTACAGTGCCGAAACAAAGGTTGTTCCTTAGTGCCAATTTTGATGATTGTTGGCACAGTTGAAAGTGTTTTTTTTTGGCGGCAATGTTGTACTTCGGCACTGTTGAGGGTTACCATAACAGCGCCGAAAAGAATGCTGTTCAACAGTGCCAACTTTTGATGATTTCCGGCACTGTTTAACAATCTTCTTTTTTCGGAGACGGTATTGTGTTTCAGCACTGTTGAGGGGTACGATATTGGCAAAAAAAGCTATTCAACAGTGCCAATTTTTGATGCTTTTCGGCACTGTTGAGCTTTTTTCGTTTTCCAGCGGCAATGTTGTACTTCGGCGCTTTTGATGGCTAGTACTACAGTGCCGAAGCAAAGGTTGTTCATTAGTGCCAATTTTTGATGATTATTGGCACAGTTGAAGGTTGTTTTATTTTTTGGCGGCAAGGGTGTTTTTCGGCGCTGTTGATGGCTAGTACTACAGTGCCGATACAATGGTTGTTCTTTAGTGCCAATTTTTGATGATTATTGGCACTGTTGAAAATTCTTTTATTTTTTTTTGGCGGCAATGTTGTACTTCGGCACTGTTGAGCGTTAGTACAACAGCGCTGAAAAGAATGCTGTTCAAAAATGCCAACTTTTGATGATTTCAAGCACTGTTTAACCTTTTTTTGTTTTTCGGAAGCAGTATTGTGCTTCAGCACAGTTGAGGGGTACAAAAGTGACAAAAAAAGCTGTTCAACAAGGCCAAGGTTTGATGCTTTTTGGCACTGTTGAGCTTTTTTGTATTCCGGCGTCAATGTTGTACTTCGACGCTAGTGTGGTTGGTACTACAGTGCCGAAACAAGGGTTGTTCATTAGTGCCAATTCTTGATGATTATTGGCACTGTTGGAAATGGTTTTCTTTTGCGGAGGCAGTGTTGTACTTCGGCACTGTTGAGAGTTAGTAGATCAGTGCCGAAAAGATTGCTATTCAACAATGCCAACTTTGGATAATTTTTTGGCACTGCTGAACATCTTCTTATTTTCCGGCGGCAATGTTTTACTTCGGCGCTGTTGATGGCTAGTACATCAGTGCCGAAAAAATGCTATTCAACAATGCCAATTTTTTATGATTTTCGGGCACTGCTTAATTTTTTATTTTCCGGCGTCAAGGTTGTACTTGGCGCTAGTGGTGGTTGGTACTACAGTGCCGAAACAAAGGTTGTTCATTAGTGCCAATTTTTGACGATTGATGGCACAGTTGAAAGTATTTTTTTGAGGGCAATGTTGTACTTCGGCACTGTTGAGGGTAGTATAACAGCGCCGAAAAGAATGCTGTTCAACAGTGACAACTTTTGATGATTTCCGGCACTGTTTAACAATCTTCTATTTTTCGGAGACGGTATTGTGTTTCAGCACTGTTGAGGGGTACAATATTGGCAAAAAAAGCTATTCAACAGTGCCAATTTTTGATGCTTTTCGGCACTGTTGAGCTTTTTATCGTTTTCCGGCGGCAATTTTGTACTTCGGCGCTTTTGATGGCTAGTACTACAGTGCCGAAACAAAGGTTGTTCATTAGTGCCAATTTTTGATGATTATTGGCACAGTTGAAGGTTGTTTTATTTTGTGGCGGCAAGGGTGTACTTCGGCGCCGTTGATGGCTAGTACTACAGTGCCGATACAATGGTTGTTCATTAGTGCCAATTTTTGGTGATTATTGGCACTGTTGAAAATTCTTTTATTTTTTTTTGGCGGCAATGTTGTATTTCGGCACTGTTGAGCGTTAGTACAACAGCGCCGAAAAGAATGCTGTTCAAAAATGCCAACTTTTGATGATTTCAAGCACTGTTTAACCTTTTTTGTTTTTCGGAAGCAGTATTGTGCTTCAGCACAGTTGAGGGGTACAAAAGTGCCTAAAAAAACTGTTCAACAAGGCCAAGGTTTGATGCTTTTCGTCACTGTTGAGCTTCTTTGTATTCCGGCGTCAATGTTGTTATTCGGCGCTTTTGATGGCTAGTACTACAGTGCGGAAACAAAGGTTGTTCATAAGTGCCAATTCTTGATCATTATTGGCACTGTTGAAAATGGTTTTCTTTTGCGGCGGCAGTGATGTACTTCGGCACTGTTGAGAGTTAGTACATCAGTGCCGAAAAGAATGCTATTCAACAATGCCAATTTTTGAGAAATTTTCGGCACTGCTGAACATCTTCTTATTTTCCGGCGGCAATGTTGTACTTCGGGGCTGTTGATGGCTAGTACATCAGTGCCGAAAAAATGCTATTCAACAATGCCGATTTTTGATGATTTCAAGCACTGTTTAACCTTTTTTGTTTTTCGGAAGCAGTATTGTGCTTCAGCACAGTTGAGGGGTACAAAAGTGCCTAAAAAAACTGTTCAACAAGGCCAAGGTTTGATGCTTTTCGTCACTGTTGAGCTTCTTTGTATTCCGGCGTCAATGTTGTACTTCGGCGCTTTTGATGGCTAGTACTACAGTGCGGAAACAAAGGTTGTTCATAAGTGCCAATTCTTGATCATTATTGGCACTGTTGAAAATGGTTTTCTTTTGCGGCGGCAGTGTTGTACTTCGGCACTGTTGAGAGTTAGTACATCAGTGCCGAAAAGAATGCTATTCAACAATGCCAATTTTTGAGAGTTTTTCGGCACTGCTGAACATCTTCTTATTTTCCGGCGGCAATGTTGTACTTCGGCGCTGTTGATGGCTAGTACATCAGTGCCGAAAAAATGCTATTCAACAATGCCGATTTTTGATGATTTTTGGGCACTGCTTAATTTTTTATTTTCCGGCATCAAGGTTGTACTTGGCGCTAGTGGTGGTTGGTACTACAGTGGCGAAACAAAGGTTGTTCATTAGTGCCAATTTTTGATGATTGTTGGCACAGTTGAAAGTATTTTTTTTGGCGGCAATGTTGTTCTTCGGTATTATTGAGCATTAGTACAACAGCGCCGAAAAGAATGTTCTTCAAAAATGCCAACTTTTGATCGTTTCAAGCACTGTTTAACCTTTTTTTTGTTTTCGGAAGCAGTATTGTTCTTCAGCACAGTTGAGGGGTACAAAAGTGCCAAAAAAGCTATTCAACAAGGCCAAGGTTTGCTGCTTTTCGGCACTGTTGAGCTTTTTTTTATTCCGGCGTCAATGTTGTACTTCGACGCTAGTGGTGGTTGGTACTACAGTGCCGAAACAAAGGTTGTTCACTAGTGCCAATTCTTGATGATTTTTGGCACTGTTTGAAATGGTTTTCTTTCGCGGAGGCATGTTGTACTTCGGCACTGTTGAGAGTTAGTACATCAGTGCCGAAAAGATTGCTATTCAACAATGCCAACTTTGGATAATTTTTTGGCACTGCTGAACCTCTTCCTATTTTCCGGCGGCAATGTTGTACTTCGGCGCTGTTGATGGCTAGTACATCAGTGCCGAAAAAATGCTACTCAACATTGCCAAATTTGGATGATTTTTGGGCATTGCTCAATTTTTTATTTTCCGGCGTCAAGGCTGTACTTGGCGCTAGTGGTGGTTGGTACTACAGTGCCGAAACAATGGTTGTTCATTAGTGCCAATTTTGATGATTGTTGGCACAGTTGAAAGTATTTGTTTTTGGCGGAAATGTTGTACTTCGGCACTATTGAGCGTTAGTATAACAGCGCCGAAAAGAATGCTGTTCAACAGTGACAACTTTTGATGATTTCCGGCACTGTTTAACAATCTTCTTTTTTTCGGAGACGGTTTTGTGTTTCAGCACTGTTGAGGGGTACAATATTGACAAAAAAAGCTATTCAACAGTGCCAATTTTTGATGCTTTTCGGCACTGTTGTGCTTTTTTTGTTTTCCGGCGGCAATGTTGTACTTCGGCGCTTTTGATGGCTAGTACTACAGTGCCGAAACAAAGGTTGTTCATTACTGCCAATTTTTGATGATTATTGGCACAGTTGAAGGTTGTTTTATTTTTTGGCGGCAAGGGTGTACTTCGGCGCTGTTGATGGCTAGTACTACAGTGCCGATACAATGGTTGTTCATTAGTGCCAATTTTTGATAATTATTGGCACTGTTGAAAATTCTTTTATTTTTTTTTGGCGGTAATGTTGTACTTCGGCACTGTTGAGCGTTAGTACAACAGCGCCGAAAAGAATGCTGTTCAAAAATGCCAACTTTTGATGATTTCAAGCACTGTTTAACCTTTTTTGTTTTTCGGAAGCAGTATTGTGCTTCAGCACAGTTGAGGGGTACAAAATTGCCAAAAAAACTGTTCAACAAGGCCAAGGTTTGATGCTTTTCGTCACTGTTGAACTTTTTTGTATTCCGGCGTCAATGTTGTACTTCGGCGCTTTTGATGGCTAGTACTACAGTGCGGAAACAAAGGTTGTTCATAAGTGCCAATTCTTGATCATTATTGGCACTGTTGAAAATGGTTTTCTTTTGCGGCGGCAGTGTTTTACTTGGGCACTGTTGAGAGTTACTACATCAGTGCCGAAAAGAATGCTATTCAACAATACCAACTTTTGATAATTTTTCGGCCTTGCTGATCATTTTATTTTTTTCAGGCGGCAATGTTGTACTTCGGCGCTGTTGAGCGTTAGTATAACAGCGCCGAAAAGAATGCTGTTCAACAGTGACAATTTTTGATAATTTTTCGGCCTTGCTGATCATTTTATTTTTTTCAGGCGGAAATGTTGTACTTCGGCACTATTGAGCGTTAGTATAACAGCGCCGAAAAGAATGCTGTTCAACAGTGACAACTTTTGATAATTTTTCGGCCTTGCTGATCATTTTATTTTTTCAGGCGGAAATGTTGTACTTCGGCACTATTGAGCGTTAGTATAACAGTGCCGAAAAGAATGCTATTCAACAATACCAACTTTTGATAATTTTTCGGCCTTGCTGATCATTTTATTTTTTTCAGGCGGAAATGTTGTACTTCGGCACTATTGAGCGTTAGTATAACAGCGCCGAAAAGAATGCTGTTCAACAGTGACAACTTTTGATGATTTCCGGCACTGTTTAACAATCTTCTTTTTTTCGGAGACGGTTTTGTGTTTCAGCACTGTTGAGGGGTACAATATTGACAAAAAAAGCTATTCAACAGTGCCAATTTTTGATGCTTTTCGGCACTGTTGAGCTTTTTTTGTTTTCCGGCGGCAATGTTGTACTTCGGCGCTTTTGATGGCTAGTACTACAGTGCCGAAACAAAGGTTGTTCATTACTGCCAATTTTTGATGATTATTGGCACAGTTGAAGGTTGTTTTATTTTTTGGCGGCAAGGGTGTACTTCGGCGCTGTTGATGGCTAGTACTACAGTGCCGATACAATGGTTGTTCATTAGTGCCAATTTTTGATAATTATTGGCACTGTTGAAAATTCTTTTATTTTTTTTTGGCGGCAATGTTGTACTTCGGCACTGTTGAGCGTTAGTACAACAGCGCCGAAAAGAATGCTGTTCAAAAATGCCAACTTTTGATGATTTCAAGCACTGTTTAACCTTTTTTGTTTTTCGGAAGCAGTATTGTGCTTCAGCACAGTTGAGGGGTACAAAATTGCCAAAAAAACTGTTCAACAAGGCCAAGGTTTGATGCTTTTCGTCACTGTTGAACTTTTTTGTATTCCGGCGTCAATGTTGTACTTCGGCGCTTTTGATGGCTAGTACTACAGTGCGGAAACAAAGGTTGTTCATAAGTGCCAATTCTTGATCATTATTGGCACTGTTGAAAATGGTTTTCTTTTGCGGCGGCAGTGTTTTACTTGGGCACTGTTGAGAGTTACTACATCAGTGCCGAAAAGAATGCTATTCAACAATACCAACTTTTGATAATTTTTCGGCCTTGCTGATCATTTTATTTTTTTCAGGCGGCAATGTTGTACTTCGGCGCTGTTGAGCGTTAGTATAACAGCGCCGAAAAGAATGCTGTTCAACAGTGACAACTTTTGATAATTTTTCGGCCTTGCTGATCATTTTATTTTTTTCAGGCGGAAATGTTGTACTTCGGCACTATTGAGCGTTAGTATAACAGCGCCGAAAAGAATGCTGTTCAACAGTGACAACTTTTGATAATTTTTCGGCCTTGCTGATCATTTTATTTTTTCAGGCGGAAATGTTGTACTTCGGCACTATTGAGCGTTAGTATAACAGTGCCGAAAAGAATGCTATTCAACAATACCAACTTTTGATAATTTTTCGGCCTTGCTGATCATTTTATTTTTTTCAGGCGGAAATGTTGTACTTCGGCACTATTGAGCGTTAGTATAACAGCGCCGAAAAGAATGCTGTTCAACAGTGACAACTTTTGATGATTTCCGGCTCTGTTTAACAATCTTCTTTTTTTCGGAGACGGTTTTGTGTTTCAGCACTGTTGAGGGGTACAATATTGACAAAAAAAGCTATTCAACAGTGCCAATTTTTGATGCTTTTCGGCACTGTTGAGCTTTTTTTGTTTTCCGGCGGCAATGTTGTACTTCGGCGCTTTTGATGGCTAGTACTACAGTGCCGAAACAAAGGTTGTTCATTACTGCCAATTTTTGATGATTATTGGCACAGTTGAAGGTTGTTTTATTTTTTGGCGGCAAGGGTGTACTTCGGCGCTGTTGATGGCTAGTACTACAGTGCCGATACAATGGTTGTTCATTAGTGCCAATTTTTGATAATTATTGGCACTGTTGAAAATTCTTTTATTTTTTTTTGGCGGCAATGTTGTACTTCGGCACTGTTGAGCGTTAGTACAACAGCACCGAAAAGAATGCTGTTCAAAAATGCCAACTTTTGATGATTTCAAGCACTGTTTAACCTTTTTTGTTTTTCGGAAGCAGTATTGTGCTTCAGCACAGTTGAGGGGTACAAAATTGCCAAAAAACTGTTCAACAAGGCCAAGGTTTGATGCTTTTCGTCACTGTTGAACTTTTTTGTATTCCGGCGTCAATGTTGTACTTCGGCGCTTTTGATGGCTAGTACTACAGTGCGGAAACAAAGGTTGTTCATAAGTGCCAATTCTTGATCATTATTGGCACTGTTGAAAATGGTTTTCTTTTGCGGCGGCAGTGTTTTACTTGGGCACTGTTGAGAGTTACTACATCAGTGCCGAAAAGAATGCTATTCAACAATACCAACTTTTGATAATTTTTCGGCCTTGCTGATCATTTTATTTTTTTCAGGCGGCAATGTTGTACTTCGGCGCTGTTGATGGCTAGTACATCAGTGCCGAAAAAATGCTATTCAACATTGCCAAATTTTGATGATTTTTGGGCATTGCTCAATGTTTTTTATTTTTCGGCATCAAGGTTGTACTCGGCGCTGTTGATGGCTGGTACTACAGTGCCGAAACAAAGCTTTTTCATTAGTGTCAAAGTTTGATGATTAGTGGCACTGTTGGAAATTGGAAATAGTTTTTTTTCGGCGGCAATGTTGTACTTCAGCACTTATGAGTGCTAGTACATCGGTGCCGAAAAGAATGCCATTCAACAATGACAACTTTTGATAATTTTTGGGCACTGCTTAACCTTATCTTTTTTACGGCGACAATGGTGTACTTCGGAGCTGTTGATGGCTAGTACTACAGTGCCGATGCAAAGGTTGTTCATTAGTGCCAATTTTTGATGATTATTGGCACTGTTGAAAGTTCTTTTGTTTTTTGGCGGCCATGTTGTGTTTCGGCACTGTTGAGCGTTAGTACAACGGCGCCTTGATCATTATTGGCACTGTTGAAAATAGTTTTCTTTTGCGGCGGAAGTGTTGTACTTCGGCACTGTTGAGAGTTAGTACATCAGTGCCGAAAAGAATGCTATTCAACAATGCCAACTTTTGATAATTTTTTCGGCACTGCTGATCAATTTATTGTTTTCAGGCAGCAATGTAGTACTTCGGCGCTTTTGATGGCTAGTACATCAGTGCCAAAAAAATCCTATTCAACAATGCCAACTTTTGATGATTTTTGGCACTGCTTAATTTTTTTTATTTTCCGGCGTCAAGGTTGTACTCGGCGCTGTTGATGGCTGGTACTACAGTGCCCAAACAAAGGTTTTTCATTAGTGTCAAAGTTTGATGATTAGTGGCACTGTTGGAAATTGTTTTTTTTTCGGCGGCAATGATGTAATTCGGCACTTATGAGTGCTAGTACATCGGTGCTGAAAAGAATGCCATTCAACAATGACAACTTTTGATAATTTTTGGGCACTGCTTAACCTTATCTTTTTTACGGCGGCAATGGTGTACTTCGGAGCTGTTGATGGCTAGTACTACAGTGCCGATACAAAGGTTGTTCATTAGTGCCAATTTTTGATGATTATTGGCACTGTTGAAAGTTCTTTTGTTTTTTGGCGGCAATGTTGTGTTTCGGCACTGTTGAGCGTTAGTACAACAGCGCCGAAAAGAATGCTGTTCAAAAAAGCCAATTTTTGATGATTTCAAGCACTGTTTAACCTTTATTTTTGTTTTTTGGAAGCAGTATTGTGCTTCAGCACAGTTGAGGGGTACAATAGTGCCAAAAAAAGCTGTTCAACAATGCCAAGGTTTGATGCTTTTCGGCACTGCTTAATTTTTTTTATTTTCCGGCGTCAATTTGGTACTTCAGCGCTTTTGATGGCTATTACTACAGTGCGGAAACAAAGGTTGTTCAATAGTGTCAATTCTTGATGGTGATTGGCACTATTGAAAATGGTTTTTTTTTGCGGCGGCAGTGTTGTACTTCGGCACTGTTGAGAGACTGTTGAGAGTTAGTACATCAGTGCCGAAAAGGTTGCTATTCAACAATGCCATTTTTTGAAAATTTTTTGGCACTGCTGAACATCTTCATATTTTCCGGCGGCAATGTTGTACTTCGGCGCTGTTGATGGCTAGTACATCAGTGCCGAAAAAATGCCAATTTTGATGATTTTTGGGCACTGCTTAATTTTTTTTTCCGGCGTCAAGGTTGTACTTGGCGCTAGTGGTGGTTGGTACTACAGTGCCGAAACAAAGGTTGTTCATTAGTGCCATTTTTTAATGATTATTAGCACAGTTGAAAGTTGTTTTTATTTTTTTGGGGCAATGTTGTGTTTCGGCACTGTTGAGCGTTAGTACAACAGCGCCGAAAAGAATGCTGTTCAAAAATGCCAACTTTTGATGATTTCAAGCACTGTTGCTTAACCATTTTTTTGTTTTTTGGAAGCAGTATTGTGCTTCAGCACAGTTGAGAGGTACAATAGTGCCAAAAAAGCTGTTCAACAATGCCAAGGTTTGATGCTTTTCGGCCTTGTTGAGCTTTTTTTGTTTTCCGGCGGCAATGTTGTACTTCAGCGCTTTTGATGGCTAGTACTACAGTGCGGAAGCAAAGGTTGTTCATTAGTGCCAGTTCTTGATTATTATTGGCACTGTTGAAAATGGTTTTCTTTTGCGGCGGCAGTGTTGTACTTCGGCACTGTTGAGAGTTAGTATATCAGTGCCGAAAAGATTGCTATTCAACAATGCCAAATTTTGATAATTTTTCGGCACTGCTGAACATCTTCTGATTTTCCGGCGGCAATTTTGTACTTCGGGGCTGTTGATGGCTACTACATCAGTGCCGAAAAAATGCTATTCAACAATGCCAATTTTTGATGATTTTTGGGCACTGCTTAGTTTTTTAAATTTTCCGGCGTCAAGGTTGTACTTGGCGCTAGTGGTGGTTGATACTACAGTGCCGAAACAAAGGTTGTTCATTAGTGCCATTTTTTAATGATTATTAGCACAGTTGAAAGTTGTTTTTATTTTTTTGGGGCAATGTTGTGTTTCGGCACTGTTGAGCGTTAGTACAACAGCGCCGAAAAGAATGCTGTTCAAAAATGCCAACTTTTGATGATTTCAAGCACTGTTGTTTAACCATTTTTTTGTTTTTTGGAAGCAGTATTGTGCTTCAGCACAGTTGAGAGGTACAATAGTGCCAAAAAAGCTGTTCAACAATGCCAAGGTTTGATGCTTTTCGGCCTTGTTGAGCTTTTTTTGTTTTCCGGTGGCAATGTTGTACTTCAGCGCTTTTGATGGCTAGTACTACAGTGCGGAAGCAAAGGTTGTTCATTAGTGCCAGTTCTTGATTATTATTGGCACTGTTGAAAATGGTTTTCTTTTGCGGCAGCAGTGTTGTACTTCGGCACTGTTGAGAGTTAGTACATCAGTGCCGAAAAGATTGCTATTCAACAATGCCAATCTTTGATAATTTTTCGGCACTGCTGAACATCTTTTTTTTCCGGCGACAATATTGTACTTCGGCGCTGTTGATGGCTAGTACAACAGTGCAGAAAAATGCTATTCAACAATGCCAATTTTTGATGATTTTTGGGCACTGCTTATTTTTTTTTATTTTCCGGCGTCAAGGTTGTACTTGGCGCTAGTGGTGGTTGGTACTACAGAATCGAAACAAAGGTTGTTCATTAGTGCCAGTTTTTGATGATGGTTGGCACAGTTGATAGTTGTTTTCTTTTTTGGCGGCAATGTTGTACTTCGGCACTGTTGAAGGTTAGTATAACCCCGCCGAAAAGAATGCTGTTCAACAGTGCCCAACAGTGCCAACTTTTGATGATTTCCGGCACTGTTTAACAATCTTTTTTTTCGGAGACGGTATTGTGTTTCAGCACTGTTGAGGGTACAATAAGGCCAAAAAAGCTGTTCAACAGTGCCAATTTTTGATGCTTTTCGGCACTGTTGAGCTTTTTTCGTTTTCCGGCGGCAATGTTGTACTTCGGCGCTTTTGATGGCTAGTACTACAGTGCGGAAACAAAGGTTGTTCATTAGTGCCAATTCTTGATGGTTATTGGCACTGTTGAAAATGGTTTTCTTTTGCGGCGGCAGTGTTGTACTTCGGCACTGTTGAGAGTTACTACATCAGTGCCGAAAAGAATGCTATTCAACAATGCCAACTTTTGAGAATTTTTCGGCACTGCTGAACATTTTCTTATTTTCCGGCGACAATGTTGTACTTCGGCGCTGTTGATGGCTAGTACATCAGTGCCGAAAAAATGTTATTCAACAATGCCAGTTTTTGATGATTTTTGGGCACTGCTTATTTTTTTTTATTTTCCGGCGTCAAGGTTGCACTTGGCGCTAGTGGTGGTTGGTACTACAGTGCCGAAACAAAGGTTGTTCATTAGTGCCATTTTTAAATGATTATCGGCACAGTTGAAAGTTGTTTTATTTTTTGGCGGCAAGGTTGTACTTCGGCACTGTTGAGGGTTAGTACAACAGCGCCGAAAAGAATGCTTTTCAACAAGGCCAACTTTTGATGATTTCCGGCACTGTTTAGTAATCTTCTTTTTTTCAGAGACTGTATTGTGCTTCAGCACTGTTGAGGGGTACAATAGTGCCAAAAAAATTGTTCAACAGTGCCAAATTTTGATGCTTTTTGGCACTGTTGGTCTTTTTTTGTTTTCCTGTGGCAATGATGTGTTCGGCGCTGTTAATGGCTGGTACTACATTGGCGAAATGAAGGTTGTTCATTAGAGCTAATTTTTGATGATTATTGGCACCGTTGAAAGTTCTTTTTTTTCGGCGGCAAGGTAATGTTGTACTTCGGCACTGTTAAGGGCTAGTACAACAGCGCCGAAAAGAATGCTGTTCAACAGTGCCAAGGTTTGATGCTTTTCGGCACTGTTGAGCTTTTTTTCCGCCGGCATTGTTAAACTTCTAAGCTTTTAACTGTGTAACTCTCAACTGTGTACTTCGTCACTGTTGAGAGTTAGTACATCAGTGCCAAAAAGAATGCTATTCAACAATGCCAACTTTTGATAGTTTTTCGGCACTGCTGAACCTTTTTTTTTCCGGCGGCAATTATGTACTTCGGCGCTGTAGATGGCTAGTACATCAGTGCCGAAAAAATAACAATTTTGATGATTTTTGGGCACTGCTTATTTTTTTTCCGGCGTCAAGGTTGTACTTGGCGCTAGTGGTGGTTGGTACTACAGTGCCGAAACAAAGGTTGTTCATTATTTTCAATTTTTGATGATTATTGGCACAGTTGAAAGTTGTTTTATTTTTTTTGGGGCAATGTTGTGTTTCGGCACTTTTGAGCGTTAGTACAACAGCGCTGAAAAGAATGCTGTTCAAAAATGCCAATTTTTGATGATTTCAAGCACTGTTTAACCATTTTTTTGTTTTTTGGAAGCAGTATTGTGCTTCAGCACAGAATCAGCACACTGCCGCCAGTTCTTGATTATTATTGGCACTGTTGAAAATGGTTTTCTTTTGCGTGTTGTACTTCGGCACAGTGTTGTACTTCGGCACTGTTGAGAGTTAGTATATCAGTGCCGAAAAGATTGCTATTCAATAATGCCAAATTTTGATAATTTTTCGGCACTGCTGAACATCTTCTTATTTTCCGCCGGCAATTTTGTACTTCGGGGCTGTTGATGGCTAGTACATCAGTGCCGAAAAAATGCTATTCAACAATACCAATTTTTGATGATTTTTGGGCAGTGCTTAGTTTTTTAAACTTTCCGGCGTCAAGGTTGTACTTGGCGCTAGTGGTGGTTGATACTACAGTGCCGAAACAAAGGTTCTTCATTAGTGCCAATTCTTGATGATTATTGGCACTGTTGAAAATGGTTTTCTTTTGCGGCGGCAGCGTTGTACTTCGGCACTGTTGAGAGTTAGTACATCAGTGCCGAAAAGATTGCTATTCAACAATGCCAACCTTTGATAATTTTTCGGCACTGCTGAACATCTTTTATTTTCCGGCGACAATATTGTACTTCGAGCGCTGTTGATGGCTATTACAACAGTGCAGAAAAATGCTATTCAACAATGCCAATTTTTGATGATTTTTGGGCACTGCTTAATTTTTTTTTCCGGCGTCAAGTTTGTACTTGGCGCTAGTGGTGGTTGGTACTACAGAACCGAAACAAAGGTTGTTCATTAGTGCCAGTTTTTGATGATTGTTGGCACAGTTGAAAGTTGTTTTCTTTTTTGGCGGCAATGTTGGCCTTCGGTACTGTTGAAGGTTAGTATAACCCCGCTCAAAAGAATGCTGTTCAACAGTGCCAACTTTTGATGATTTCCGTCACTGTTTAACAATCTTTTTTTTCGGAGACGGTATTGTGTTTCAGCACTGTTGAGGGGTACAATAAGAGCAAAAAAGCTGTTCAACAGTGCCAATTTTTGATGCTTTTCGGCACTGTTGAGCTTTTTTCGTTTTCCGGCGGCAATGTTGTACTTCGGCGCTTTTGATGGCTAGTACTACAGTGCGGAAACAAAGGTTGTTCATTAGTGCCAATTCTTGATGGTTATTGGCACTGTTGAAAATGGTTTTCTTTTGCGGTGGCAGTGTTGTACTTCGGCACTGTTGAGAGTTACTACATCAGTGCCGAAAAGAATGCTTTTCAACAATGCCAACTTTTGAGAATTTTTCGGCACTGCTGAACATTTTCTTATTTTCCGGCGACAATGTTGTACTTCGGCGCTGTTGATGGCTAGTACATCAGTGCCGAAAAAATGTTATTCAACAATGTCAGTTTTTGATGATTTTTGGGCAATGCGTAATTTTTTTTATTTTCCGGCGTCAAGGTTGCACTTGGTGCTAGTGGTGGTTGGTACTACAGTGTCGAAACAAAGGTTGTTCATTAGTGCCATTTTTTGTTGATTATCGGCACAGTTGAAAGTTGTTTTATTTTTTGGCGGCAAGGTTGTACTTCGGCACTAATGAGGGTTAGTACAACAGCGCCGAAAAGTATGCTTTTCAACAGGGCCAACTTTTGATGATTTCCGGCACTGTTAGTAATCTTCTTTTTTTCAGAGACGGTATTGTGCTTCAGCACTGTTGAGGGGTACAATAGTGCCAAAAAAATGTTCAACAGTGCCAAATTTTGATGCTTTTTGGCACTGTTGATCTTTTTTTGTTTTCCTGCGGCAATGATGTGTTCGGCGCTGTTAATGGCTAGTACTACATTGGCGAAATGAAGGTTGTTCATTAGAGCTAATTTTTGATGATTATTGGCACCGTTGAAAGTTCTTTTTTTTCGGCGGCAAGGCAATGTTGTACTTCGGCACTGTTAAGGGCTAGTACAACAGCGCCGAAAAGAATGCTGTTCAACAGTGTCAAGGTTTGATGCTTTTCGGCACTGTTGAGCTTTTTTTCCGCCGGCATTGTTAAAATTCTAAGCTTTTAACTGTGTAACTCTCAACTGTGTACTTCGTCACTGTTGAGAGTTAGTACATCAGTGCCAAAAAGAATGCTATTCAACAATGCCAACTTTTGATAGTTTTTCGGCACTGCTGAACATTTTTTTTATTTTCCGGCGGCAATATTGTACTTCGGCGCTGTTGATGGCTAGTATATCAGTGCCGAAAAGAATGCTATTCAACGATGCCATTTTTTGATAAATTTTTGGCACTGCTGATCAACTTGTTATTTTCAGGTGGTAATGTTGTACTTCGGCGCTGTTGATGGCTAGTACATCAGTGCCGAAAAAATGCTATTCAACAATGCCAACTTTTGATGATTTTTGGGCACTGGTTAATTTTTTTTTTATTTTCCGGCGTCAAGGCTGTACTTAGCGCTGTTGGTGGTTGGTACTAGATTGCCGAAACAAAAGTTGTTCATAAGTGCCAAATTTTGATGATTATTGGCACTGTTGAATGTTCTTTTTTTTCGGCGGCAATGTTGTACTTCGGCACTGTTGAGGGTTAGTACAACAGCGCCTAAAAAAATGCTGTTCAACAGTGCCAAGAATTGATGCTTCTCGGCACTGTTGAGCTTTTTTATATTCTGGCTGCAATGTTAAACGTCGGCGCTTTTAAGTGTTAATACATCGGTGCCGAAAACAATGCTATACAACAATGCCAATTTTTTAACGATTTTTGGGCACTGCTTATCATTATCTTTTTTCCGGCGGAAATGTTGTACTTCGGCGCTGTTGATGGCTAGTACTACAGTGCCGAAACAAAGGTTGTTTATTAGTGCCAATTTTTGATGATTATTGGTATCGTTGAAAATTCTTTTCTTTTTCGGCGGCAATGCTGTACTTTGGACTGATGAGGGTTGGTACAGCAGTGCCGAATAAAATGCTATTCAAAAATGCCAACTTTTGATGATTTTTGGGCACTGTTTAACCTTTTTTGTTTTTCGGAAGCAGTATTGTGCTTCAGCACAGTTGAGGGGTACAAAATTGCCAAAAAAAATGTTCAACAAGGCCAAGATTTGATGCTTTTCGTCACTGTTGAGCTTTTCTGTATTCCGGCGTCAATGTTGTACTTGGCGCTAGTGGTGGTTGGTACTACAGTGCGGAAACAAAAGTTGTTCATTAGTGCCAATTTTTGATGATTATTGGCACTGTTAAAAAATGTTTTATTTTTTGGCGGCAATGTTGTACTTCGGCACTGTTTAGGGTTAGTACAACAGCGCCGAAAAGAATTCTATTCAACAATGCCAACTTTTGATGACTTTGCGGCACTGCTGAACAATTTCTTGTTTTCCGGCGGCAATATTGTACTTCGGCGCTGTTGATGGCTACTACTTCAGTGCCGAAACAAAGGTTGTTCATTAGTGCCAATTTTTGATGATAATTGTCTCTGTTGAAATTCATTTTTATTTTGGCAGCAATCTTGTATTTCGGCACTGTTGAGGGTTAGTAAATCAGTGCCGAAAAAAGTGCTATTCAACAATGCCAACTTTTGATGATTTTTGAGCACTGCTAAAAATTTTTTATTTTCCGTCGTCAAGGCTGTACTTGGCGCTGTTGGTGGTTGGTACTACCTTGCCAAAAGAAAGGTTGTTCATTAGTGCCAATTTTTGATAATAATTGGCACTTTTGGACATTGTTTTATTTTCGGCATCAATGTTATACTTCGGAACTGTTGAGGGGTAGTAACACAGTGCCTAAAAGAGTGCTGTTCGCTGAAGACTTTTGATGATTTCCGGCACTGTTTAACAATCTTCTTTTTTTGTGTGCTTCAGCACTGTTGAGGGGTACAATAGTGCCAAAAAAAGCAGTTCAACATTGCCAAATTTTGATGCTTTTCGACACTGTTGAATTTTTTTTGTTTTCCTGCGGCACTGTGTACTTCGGCGCTGTTAATGGAAAATACTACATTGGCGAAACGAAGGTTGTTCATTAGAGCCAATTTTTGATGACTATTGGCACTGTTGAAAGTTCTTTTATTTTTCGGCGGCAAGGTTGTACTTCGGCACTGTTGAGGGTTAGTACAACAGCGCCGAAAAGAATGCTGTTCAACAGTGCCAAGGTTTGATGCTTTTGGGCACTGTTGAGCTTTTTCATTTTCGGCGGCAATGTTAAACTTCGGAGCTTTTTAGTGTTAGTACATTGGTGCCGAAAACAATGCTATTCAACAATGCCAATTTTTGATGATTTTGGGCACTGCTTATCATTATTTTTTTTCCGGCGGAAATGTTGTACTTCGGCGCTGTTGATGGCTAGTACTACAGTGCCGAAACAAAGGTTGTTCAATAGTGCCAACTTTTGATGATTGTTGCCACTGTTGAAAACGCTTTTTGTTTCGGCGGCAATGCTGTACTTCGGCACTGATGAGGGTTAGTACATCAGTGCCCAAAAGAATGCTTTTCAACAATGCCGTTTTTTGATGATTTTTGGCAACTGCTTAACATTATTTTATTTTCCGGCGGCAACGTTTTACTTCGGCGCTCTTGATGGCTTTACTACAGTGCTGAAACAAAGTTTGTTGATTAGTGCCAATTTTTGATGATTATTGGCACTGTTGAGAGTTCGTTTTTTTTCGGCGGCAATGTTGTACTTCGGCACTGTTGAGGGTTTGTACATCAGTGCCGAAACAAAGGTTCTTCATTAGTGCCAAAATTTGATAATTCTTGGCGCAGTTGAACATTCTCGTTTTCTCGGCGGCAATGTTGTATTTAGGCACTGTTGAGGGGTAGTACAACAGTGCCGAAAAGAATGCTCTTCAACAGTGCCAATTTTTGATGTTTTCAGGCACTGTTTGACCCTCTTTTATTTGTCGGCGGTGATTCGGTTCTTCAGCACTGTTGAGGGGTATAATATTGCCAAAAAAAGCTGTTCAACAGTGCCAAGGTTTGATGATTTTCGGCAATGTTGAGCTTTTCTTCTATTTTTCGGCGACAACGTTGTACTTCGGCACTGTTGAGGGCTAGTACATATGTGCCGAAACAATTGATCTTCAACAGTGCCAAATTTTGATGATTTTTAGCACTGTTGAACATTCTTTTTTGCCGGCAATGTTGTACTTCGGAGCTGTTGAGGGGTAGTACAACAGTGCCAAAATTCATCAATTTTTTGGAACTGTTGCATACTTTTTCAATTTAGGCAGTTTTGTACTTTGGCACTGTTGAACGCCCCTCAACCAAACAGTGAATAACAAGTTTAACAAAGGTCAAAAGGTTGGAATGAAATAATAAGTTTTAGTTTTGGGTTGTCAATAAATTTTGGTGATTATAATCATCATCAACTCCACACTTGTCCTCGTGGACAATGATAGCATCCCTAGTCGATCAAGGGAGGTTATCTTGCAAGATCTTGCAAGAATCTTGCAAGATTCTTTTAAAGAGGATGCATCTCTTTAAAAGATCTTGCAAGATTCTTGCAAGATCTTGCAAGACAACCTCCTTTAAAGATAACCTTTTTTTTGCAAGATCTTTAAAGATACAATTTTTTTGGGCAAAAACAGCTTTACACGCGAAGACAACCAAGTAGCGTTCGTGGAAGAAGGAAGCAATCTTAGCTACGCTTACATACACACAGCCCGCTAGGCGGTTGCCCCCAGAAAGCTTCTTTTTTTAAAAACTTTTTTTTGTGATAGGCAGCTATTTTCAAATTTTGATCGACTACTTATACCTTTGTAGATTGCAAAGGAGTAATGAACGCAAGTAGACTCGAAGATTGCAAAGGAGTAATGAACGCAATTAAACCTTAAAAAATAACACTGACGTTGTTGAAAAATCTCAACTTTCAAAACTCAAAGAAAAAAATAGAAGCCCTTTAAGCTCTTTAAATTTCTAGAACAATTTATGATGGGCGCTTTTTTGATAACATGAAACCGACTTGAGAAAACTGGATCAATAAGTAAAGTTTTTATTCTCTGGAAATCTAAAAAATAAATTCCACTTTCAAAACTAGAAATCGATAGTCGAAAAAACTAAATATCCCCGGTTTGAACTAATTAAAGCAATTCGTCACAAAAACTTTTTGGCCAATAATCCTTCAATTTTCGCAAACCAGTAGCAGCAATAATTGCGAATAAATTAAAAAGATTTGATTGGTTGATACTTTTAATCTCATTGAATAAATTAACAACAGATATGCGACTACTTTTTAACGCATGATTTTTGTCTAATTTTATTCGTTAAGCATTTATTTGAAGTGATGCAAGTAAATTTTTGAGATCAATTCGAAAAAGTTTTGGATTCTCGTTCTAGAAACAATTTTTTTGATCTTACACCTAATTTCTGTTATTTTTTTTGTGTTTTTTGGACAGAAATTTTGGGATGGTTATCTTGCAAGATTCTTGCAAGATTCTTGCAAGATAGCCTCCCTCTTTCAAGATTCTTGCAAGATAACCTCCATCTTGCAAGATCTTGCAAGATAACCTCCATCTTGCAAGATCTTGCAAGATAACCCTCTTTTGCAAGAATCTTGCAAGATCTTGCAAGATAACCTCCCTTGATCGACTAGGGATGTTCGTTTAGTTATGATTGTACACGCTGTCTAATTGAATACGAACTTCTCTAAATACTTGAAACATCTAGAATATTTCGTCGAATAGCTTTACTCTTTGTCTTTACAATCATGTGCTCAAGTTTGTTTAACCATCATAAGGTGATATTTGGAAAACGAGATTAAACATAAAACAAAAAGGCCAATATTACAGCATACCTTACCATTTCTTGCAACTAGTGTGATCAATTTTGAAAACTATTGAGCCTGCAAAAGGAAAGCAATCGCAAGAATAAAATGGGTATTACTAGATCTACGCCTCAGCAAAACTTGGACCCTGTCGAGCTTGGTGGAATCTCGGCTGACCTGAAAAACCTTCTGGAGTTGAATGGATTGGGGAAGGAAATGTTCGAGAGAATTCAGGAGGAATCAGATCAGTGGAAAAAGGTACAGTTTAAAGAGCTGCGATGTGATGTTGGCGGCTGACTTCTCGAAAAAATGTAGCCAGTTTTTATTTTTTTTAGGCACGTCTCAATTAATTATGTAAAAAAAACAGGATTTTTTCAACATTCGATTGTTTGTATTTTGAAGTTGAGTTAGCAAACATTGGCACTTAGCATAGTGGTAATTCGTTCACTTCGTGATCATCAGATTGTCAAATCGACTTGATCCCCTGCCATGACAATGATAGAGTGTGAGGTCGAGCTCAATCTTGACCTCCAGCTTCAGGTCTACCACAACCTGACCGATGTCCGCTGCAATAGTGGTAACACGTGAAGGTTCTAGTTGCAAAAAAGAGCTTCGCTAACAAAAAAACTCATTCTAGAATGTAAAGAAACAAGAGTGTGCCGGCTCCAATCTGTCAATGTCTCAAAAAAAACCTGAAAATAATGCTAAGAAACACTTGAGTTATAAAGAGTAATTCTTCGGTAAACAACTCTCAAAACGATCAATTTCGGCTTTTTATATCAATCATAACAACAACAATTTATAGCTGCAAAATCAAAGCAAGCTTTTAACACACTGGTACTTGCTCTTGAGACAAACTGCTCTTTTATGGAGGTCAGACTCAATCAAGTGTGAACCGTGTTTGAAAGAAAAAAAAAACAATTAAAAATGATCAAACGGGTATATAGCCCCTCCATTATATATGTATAAAGGTCAGCGTATGGGGGTATTCGAACTCGGCGACCGGCGGTTTGAACGTTTTCATATACATTAGCCCATAGTCGCTTTTCAGTTCTATTTACGTTCGCACTTTCGTTATATGCATTTTAATTTTGCACTGCAACATCCTCTGCCCCCAACGACGGAAGAACTGGGGTAAGCTTAACCGTCAGTCGGTTAAGTTCCTTCGAGGCTGTCTCAATGAGGGCGAAACGAGCACATCCGTCTTTGTCGTAGTTAATTTTAACGACGCCAGCGGCAGGGTAAAATCCTCGCGGGCGGTCGGGCTCAATCACCCATACGAGAACACCTGATTTAAGTGTGAAGTCAGACTGAGTGTGCCACTTGACACGCTTATTCAGTGAGGGAAAATATTGGCGAAGCCAACGAGACCACATAGTGTAAGCGTACGATTGCGCTCGCACGTACTTTTTGTGTGGTCGAATTGTTCCTCAGGTAGAAGCGAAGGAAAGCTTGTGGCATGTTGACCAACTAAAAAGTGTTTTGGGGTTAACGCTTCAACTCACGTGAGTTGGTACTAACGGGAGTGATTGGCCTCGAAGTCGAAGCCTGCTCAACTAAGCAGAGTGTTGTTCCTATTAAATCTTCAGTGATTTGCCTACTGCCTAGTATATCGTAAAGCACGCGCTTCTTGCTTCGGACGAGGCGCGCCCAGGAGCCGCCAGAATGGGGTGCGCCTGGCGAGTTAAATTTCCAGACAAAAACTTTGTGTGCAAAAATGGTCGGAGCCATGCCATTCTAGTTTTTGATGCAGGCAAGTAATTCCTTTTTCGCACAAACGAAGTTCGCGTCGTTGACCGACCAGATCGTGCTTAGTTTACCACGACGCTTACTGACTTGTGTCCAGAGATGGCGAAACCTCAAGGTGTGCAGCCCTTGTGGTGAGACAAGTGAAAGAAATCCCCATCTTTGTTCAGTGCTTTTGCAAATCGGAACGTAAAGTGGTCGTAAGTAATCCACACTCGTATGGTTAAAGGATGGTTGGTTATATCCGAGACGTTCGATAGTTAAATCGGACATAATTGGCTGGATGGTACTAGCTTTGCGTATGTTACATGTTGTTTTTCGATATAACGAAGTAGTCAACGCAATACAAGTTTTGCATATTTCATATTTAAAATTAAGCGCAGTGGTCTACGCCTGGATGAAGATGCTTACAGTGGAGGCTGTGGGCCAACAGGTGAGCCACGGCATGACGGGCGTGGAGTAATATTGGGTGCTTCGTATCAAACTCATTATTCACTGAGAGCACAATCCGGCTGGTGGAAGTTCTAACTTAGGTTTTGACACCGCTTTCACTGGCACAACAATCGTTTTAGCGAAGTCAAAAAATATTTCAGTATTGTGCAACTTTATAAAACGCGCATGCAAAATCTGACGGCGCAGAAAATATCCTGCGAGCTATCACCGAACATGTGAAGCTCGATACGATCCACAGGCTCTGTGAAGTAACTGCGGGGAAGTGTCAGTTGAACTAAAAGATAGAGGCCGGAGTGCCACTCATTAAAATTTTCACTCTGCTCTTCTGGTAAATCATCAACCTTTTTTAGCCACTTATTCGCCAAACGTCTCTAGATAAACGACGGGCAATTACAGTGTACGGGGCTTCTAACCCCTAATAAGGTCAAATACCGACAATACAAAACTCAAAAGGGCTCCTTGAGTTATCGCCAAATCGAGAGGGCGATTAACACCTCGGCTTAAAACTAATCTTTCTTTTCCAGGATCCTAATTAAGACCTAAGTTGTGCGACGATTGTTCAGCTTTTCATATCTCCTTTACCAAAGAAGGTGTCTCAATGGCTTCGGGGTTATTTGTGAATGTTGTTTCTTCAACTGACAAGACTAATGAAAACAGGCCGTTCAAGGGTTTCTTAGATAATGAATTTAATTAAGTGCAATCTCAAAACCATGGCATTACTGAAAAATTCAGACAAAACAAAACCACCTAATTTAAGTAAATTGACCCAATCCCGACTAATTGTTACTGCCTGCTCGATTTTTTTGTCCATATAATTGTCCATATAAAACTTTTCGGCAACCCTTGATGCTGCTTCAGGATATGTCGACATGTTATCATTTGCTGTTTTTTGTAAAGTGCAATTCGCATCTGTAGGCGAATCCCGGGCGCCAAATACATGGCGAGAGTACTGATGACCTACCACATCCGATTTGGGATCCTTCCTCCACAAAAAAGGAAGGAAAGATATATCTTGGTCGCGGCCTCCTACCTGTAGAAATATGCCCTCTATATCCGCGGAGACGACGTACTTGTGCACCAAAAGCACGAATATCAGATTTTGGGGTGGGTATGGAGCCACAGATAGGGGTTGATTTAAGGTTGTGCTACGAAAGATAGCAGCCCTGTTAAGGACTCGGCGCACTTTAACCGGCTTATTCGGATTTGTATCTGTGTGGTGCGAAAGATACCACTCGAAACCGCTTCGCAAATGTGGATCATGCGGCTCAACTGTAAAGACATGACCTTTCTTGATGTTCTCCCTTATTGTATTTGCGTACCTTCTGCGCAGTTCTGGGTCTTTACTTAGCTTTCGCTCCAAAGTTGTCAATTTTGCAAGCGATGACTAACAATTGTTAGGTAGGCTGCCACTGTTATCAGCCCAAAGCATAGTCACAATTTAATTTTCACCATTATGAAAAATTTCGGAATATCAAATGGATAAAGCGCGTTTTTTGCGGCACAACGGCTCCATAAGATTGCAATTCTTACCAAGAGTTTATCTGGCCCTTTAGAGAAGAATCCTCAACAACGCACTTAAAGCAAGAAGAAGTTAAACCGGCGGACGGCTGTAACTGATCACTAATGAACCAACCTAACGTTAGGCGGACGGAACATGGTGAGTTAGAGTCTTCTCCTAAGAGAACTCAACCGGATGATTGGCGTGGTAGTAATAATGTCCGAGGATAACTTCTGCATCCTCATAATTGTACTTTATGGGCTTTATTGGAGCAAACTAAAAATTTTTACTCTGCAACTCAGGTACATTGATACATTCTGTGCCAATATGAATGTTGTCTCCTACGTAAATTTCCATATTGGAGGATAAATTTGCGTTATTCAATTCAGACGCGACATTGAATTTAACCCGGTGAGTTTCCATGACTTTTACGGCATTAAAATCTCTGATAGATAAGTGGACTGGCTCACCAACCAAATTCAAGCGGCTACCGAGAGATGCGGAAACCCACGAATATGTAGATGCTCCTTCAAAAAAAAGAAGCTCTGGAATCTGGTGCTACCCGAAGATAAACCAGTTGTTGCAATTGGCAACAGTGCTTTCGGTAATTTTTTGTAAATTTCACACCCAACAGATGCATGAGTGATTCATTTTTTTAACTTGATGTTTTTTCCTTTGATGGAAAAATTCTTTCAGCGCCGTGAAGAAGGATGTTGTTCTTGCTTTCACAGTCTTGTTTTGGACACTTCTTTGCCTTCGAGCATTTACGGAAGCCGTGGTTCCCATTGAGGCATGCGAAGCAATGGATTTGCTCAGCTAGAAATTTTGCCCGCTGAGTGGCATTCTTTTCCTTGTTTTTTTTACACAACAGGCACGGCAGAAAAATAGGCTTGCGTTTATAATCGCTAGTGCTTTATAAATACTTCGGTTTTTTCGGGTTTTACCATTTCTGCTGTTTTAGCTCTAGAACCAACAGTGCGTAATCTTTCGTGGCTCTGCCCTTTCTTATTTTAACCAATTATTGAAAACTAAAAGGCTAGGACGCTGCCAATTATGCGTAACGGTATGCATTACACAAGCTTCTTCAAGGTTTGTGAGAGCTTGGAGAGAGCCTGTTTTAGACGAATTTCGCTTTTAAGGTCATCTTGAAATGACAACGATTGAAAAATTGCGACCAGTCCTAAAACGGCGGAAGAAAAATTGATGAAGTTCTCTGAACTATGCATTTGGAAGGGAAACGAATTGTATGACGCTGGCCAAATTTTCTCTGCAAGGTAGCAATTGTATCATTGTATAAGACTTCACTATAACTGTCTTCGGCGATATCCGCTTTGGGTTTTCCTGTTTCGAGCGCTTTTTAAATCAATTGATTTCTCGTCATCACTCGGAAGGGCGCAATCGATGATTGAGGTAAATTGTCAAAAGCAGTCAAACCAGTTAAAAGCGTTACCATCCAATTTACTAAAAAAAATTGATTGCTCTACCGGATGTTCATATGAAGAATCATCAAGAGGATTAGAAAATCATTGGTAAGCGTGATTTGTACTTTAGAGATTAGCTTGAGGAGTAAAATATACGGTACCACCATTGATATACGGAGAGCCCTTTTGAAGTACCACCAATCAGAGTGTACAATGAAAACACATTTGCATTGGCAACCTTGATTGCGGGGTCAAACCATATGCTGAAATTCCCAAATGGGCCCCAACAGGCAAACTGTTTGCAGCGCCAACATGCGCACAAAGGGGCTGCTGATTCTGTCTCCGGCAATTATGTGAATGAGCTGTTGACAAATGATGAATTATCGGATAATTCCAAGAAACCTGAAGCACAGAAGGCGAGACTTTTTGCGGAACTGTGTGCTTTAGCGGAAATTGATTCAACAGACCCTGCATACTTGTGTCATCAAAATTTGATCCCGAGTTTGGAAGGAAACCAGGCTGAGAAATAACGGGAGTAGGTTAATAATTAACACCGACATAAGGTGCTAGACAAAGAGGAACCGTAACAGATGCGTCATTAGTACTTAAAGACAAATTTGATCTCGAGCTATTTGGCCGAGAGGCTATATGATTACTGATGTGCAAACCAGGATCACTAAATACTCCATGCCCAGCAATGTCCATGAAACTCAGGAAATGACGTTAATCCCACTGTGGAAAATTTGGCTGCTCAAAATTAACTGTGTTTTCCGGTTGGGCGGCCGAGACAACGGAAGTATAATCTTTGATAGAATCAACCCAGGAACCAGTACGATCCTTCTCTTTTTTTTCAACAGGCTGAAGACTGACTTTAGTTAAACTCGTTCCATCTAATTTTTCGCTTTCGGAAGATAGGTCATCTTCTATTTAAAATCCTTCAAACTCGACTCTATTTGACTTTATCCTCTGATCTTCAGCTAATGCCTCTAACTCTTAATCATTTTGTTGCTGTTTTATTTTCAAAGCTACGCTGGCGTGCCTGGCATGTTTGTCTTGCCGCAACCTATCCAATGCGAGGTTGCGTTTTGTCTTCCTGGAGTTCTTAGACTCCAATGCGGCCGTATACGGACTGAACGTGAATTTGAATCAAGGGTTCTTTTTGTGTTCAATTTCTTAGAAGCTACATTCGACATTTTGGAACCAGTGCCTCCAATTCGAAACGCAGATTTAGACCTAGTGTCTCAAGCTACTTCATCCTTTTGGATCCTCACTAAAGTCTCGTTTACTTCTGCTTTTTCTTAACCCAATTTATAAGTTCCGGCCTCCTGTAATATTTTACAATTAGTCTCTGTTAATATGTGGAGCCAAAATTTTTTTTGGGTATCTATTTGTCGGGTTCTTTAGTTTTTCGAGCCAATAAAATGATTTCCTCTCATAGTTCAACTGCGTGTTCCATTAAAAGTTTAATTTTTATGATAAGTATATCCATTTTTGTCGAGTGGGTTCGATTTTCAATGTACTCTAGTACGAGAGCATGATATTTATAAAGCTCAATTTCCATATAGTCTCTGCTTTAAAAAACTTATTTAATGTTTATGTATCTTTTCTTCCATGCTGTTACCCAATCTAATTTCTGTATGCTTGATAAGTTACAAATGAAACTTAAAAGATTAATTTATATGTATGACATAAGCAATCAACTACTACGTCATTCAAAATCCATTTACTTACGATTACTTTTGCAAAGATAACTGTGAGTGGAGAAAAATTTTTGAGTTCAAGGAAGTTCAAACACCGACTGGCAAGATCGGAAGGGTCTCGGTATACGAGAGGAACAATGTCTCGGACACGAAAAAGAAGACAAATTTCAAGTTAGCTAAATGAAGACAACGAAGAGTCAAGCTATCAATGAGAAGGCCTTATATGTTTTTTTGCTTTTTAAAACGAGCGCCAAAGACCTTGAAACCTTGCAGTCCTTATTAAATCACGAGAGAGTTATCACAGAAAGCCTAGCAATTATGTGAATGCGCTGGTGACAAATGATGAGTTATCGGATGATTCCAAGAAACCTGCGGCACAGAAGGCGAGACAGTTCGCGGAACTGTGTACCTTAGCGGAAATTGATTCAACAGACCCTGCATACTTGTGTCATCAAAATTTGATCCCGAGTTTGAAAGGAAACCAGATTGAGAAATAACGGGAGTAGGTTAATAATTAACACCGACTTAAGGTGCTAGACAAAGAGGAACCGTAACAGATGCGTCATTAGTACTTAAAGACAAATTTGATCTCGAGCTATTTGGCCGAGAGGCTATATGATTACTGATATGCAAACCAGGATCAGTAGATAATTCATGCCCAGCAGTGAAACCGTGACGGGATGGTCCATGAAACTCAGAAAATGACGGTAATCTCATTGTGGAAAATTCGGTTGTTCAATATTAACTGTGTTTTCCGGTTGGGCAACCGAGACAGCGGAAATATAATCTTTGATAAAATCAGCCCAGGAATCAGTACGATCCTCCTCACTTTTTTCAGCAAGTTGAAAACTGACTTTTTTTAAACTCGTCCTAACTAGTTTTTCCTTTTCGGAAGATATGTCAACTTCTATTGTTGGTAAAACAAGTATTTGCAATCCCTCAAACACGAATTTTTTTAGCTTTCTCCTCTGATCTTCAGCTAATGCCTCTAACTCTTAACCAATTTGTTGCTGTTTTTTTTCAAAGCTACGCTAGCCTGCCTGGCATTTTAGTCTTGCCGCAACCTATTCAATGCGAGATTGCGTTTTGTCTTCCTGGAGTTCTTAGACTCCAATGCGGCCGTATACGGACTGATACGTGAGTTTGAATCATGGGTTCTTTTTGTGTTCAGTTTTTTAGAAGCTACATTTGACATTTTGTATCCAGTGCCTCCAGTTCGAAGTGAGGATTTAGACCTAGTGTCTCAAGCTACTTCATCTTTTTGGGTCCTCACTATAGTCTCATTTACATCTGTTTTTTCTTAACCCAATTTATAAGTTCCGGCCTCCTGTAAAATCATATAACTAGTCTGGGTTAATATGTGGAGCAAAAAATCTTTTTCGGGTATGTAATTGTCGGGTTCTTCGGCTTTTTCAGCCAACTGAATGATTTATTCTTTTAGTTCAACTGCGTGTTCTGTTCATGTTTTTTTTTTATGATAACTGCATCAGTTTTTGTCGAGCGGGTTTGATTTTCAATGTACTCTAGAACGAGAGCATGATGTTTGTAAAGCTCATTTTCTGTATAGTCTCTGTTTTCAAACAATTTGTTTAATCCATTATGTATCTTTTCTTCCATGTTTTTACCGAATCTCTTGGCCGTATGCTTCATAAATTACAAGCGAAGCTTAAAAGAAAAATTTACATGTATGACATAAACAATCAACTACTACGTCATTCAAAATCAATTTTTTTTCGATTACTTTTGCAAAGAAAATTGTGATTGGAAAAGAACTTTTGAATTCCAGAGGGTTCAAACACCGACTGGCAAGATCGGAAGGGGCTCGGTATACGAGCGGAAAAATTTCTCGGACACGAAAAAGAAGACAAATTGCAAGTTAGCTAAATGAAGACAATGAAGATTCAAGCTATTAATGAGAAGGCCTTATATGTTCCTTGCTTTTTAAAACAAGCGCCAAAGACCTTGAAACATTGCAGTCCTTATTAAATCACGAGAGAGATATCACAGAAAGCCTAGCTTTCAAGGGGTACTAACTTGACTACCCAAAGCCTCTGGTTGAAGCCTGTTTTTTACGGATTTTGGTTTTTAACTGGTAAACGTCTCCACTTTTTACGGGGTTAGCGGGTGCTGAGGCTAGCTCTCTTCGCTTTATCAAGAGGAGAGTCTTTAATTCAATACGTGGGGGCTGGTGAAGCTCCTTGTACTTCTCAATGAGAACCTGGTTCTTAGCTTTACGCTTGGAAATGTAGTCTTTCACCACGTTAACCACGAGAATGGCTGCTCCAACTGATTGCTTCTCTTCATCCTCCAGAATTACCAATGGCGTCGCGCCAAATGACAAGATCGGTTCGTAACGATTAAAATTGATGCAGGTAGAACTGAATAGTCTTCTGCGAGTCCTTAGAGTTGAAGTTCAAACTTGAACGGGGTTTTGTGAAGCAAGTCTCTTTCACGCGCTTTTGCGACGTTGCGGGAAGTTTGTAGCGCATGATGTAACGAACTAGCACTTAAGACTAGCACACCATAGGCACACCAATTCTTACTTAGTCGATAGACTTACGAGCGGAACGGGGTTTGTTTTTATATTTACCAAAAGAAGGTCAGGAATCAGGCAAGTCGAATGAATTCCAACAACACACACGAAAAAAAACCTTAGGCTGGAAAACTCAACTTAATTTGCCTGATATTACACTGAAAGACCACTTAATATGTAATTGATTTCAACTACAGCAAATTTTTGCTGAGTTATGGGTATACATTTTAGGGGTTTAGCAACTGTTGTCTATTGTATGATCACAAGGATCTTGAATTCCTAAAAGTTTTATCCAAAAGTTTTGGTATTGAGAAAAAAACTAGTACAGTTTGTCTGTCTAAGATTGCACGTATTTCAATTCAACTAAACTGATCCATAAAGTTTGAATTTCCAGAAAAAATAGAAAACGAACCAGTCCAAAATTTTTGGCATCGACAAAAAATTAGAGCTCGGAACTTGCTTTGAGTCGGAAAATAATATAGAACATCGTAATCAAACTTATAGCAGCAAGTTTTTAAGACCGGCAATCACGGGGAAAAAATCCAAAAACGTCGAGTGTCGAGAAAAACACCGCTCCACTTCGACCCAAAGTCCACAATCAGGACAACTGAACAGGCCTCTCCTCCGCCAGTCTGCTCTTATGTCTGTCCGTCTGTCGTCTGTCGGCTGACGGGCTCCTCTCCTCGTCCAATCGCAAACTTTGAGGACTTTCAGCCAGTTCGGCTAGCTGCACACTGTGACAATTTTCGGCCAACTGAGCACTGCGACGAGTTTCGGCCAACTGAGCCCTGGGCGAATATCGGCCGATTCTGTTAGCTGCTCACTATGACAACTGTCGGTCAAGTGAGCACCTTGGCGACTTTCGGTCAATTCGGTTAGCTGCTCACTATGACGGCTTTTGGCTAGTTAGATTATCGATCAACTGACCACTCGGCCAACTAAGGGTAGTCATTTGACTATTCGTAGTCCTTTGTCGACTTTCGAGCAGCTCTGACTAGTAGTTGTGAGCAGAATACGAGAATATGACGACTTCTGGTACCCGCTCGTTGTTCGTTGTCATTGACGAGCAGCTCTGACAGTATTTGTGAGCAGAAAATGAAAAAAATGACGACTTCCCTCGCTCGTCTGTCCCTAGTGGGACGCCAAACTGTGCCCGCTTCAATCTGATAATATCTCGAAAAAAAACTAAAAAATATGTAAAGAAACACTTTTTGAAATAAGAAGAAAAATTCTTCGGTAAAGAACGCTCAAAACTATCAACTTCCGCTTTTTGTATCAACTATAACAACATCAATTTATAGCTGCAAACTGAAAGCAAGCTGTCAAAACACTGTTATCTGTCCTTGAGAAAAATTGCTCGTTTTTGGAGAACAGTCTTAATGAAGTCTGAACCGTGTTTGAGAAATCTGAAGAACCGTGTTTGAGAGAAAAAACGATTAAAATCGGTCGAATGTGTGGATAGCCTGTCGAATATACATGTATAAAGGTTAGCATCTGGGGGATAAGAACCCAGTCGACCTGCGAGTTGAACGGTTTCATATACGATTGGCTATAGTCGCTGTTCACTTTTACTTACTTTCGCAATTTCTGTAGTTGCACACGGGTTGATAAAAAAAGCTTATCATAAAATTTTCCTAATTGAAAAAAAAAGTTTATAATACTCTTTCATACAATTTCATAGAGCAAAAATAAGTGAATGAATTTAGCAAAATAAGCGTTTTTTCCATAAATGAAATTGTATGGCAAGCATTTTTTCCATACGATGCAGTGATTTGAATAGTGTTTTTTCCATGCATGAAAAAAAACAATTTTTGTTTTCAAATTTTGTGTTTCAACCAAAACACTAGCCAAGGATTTTTTTGCCATAACACGACCAAGAGTGTAACTGGCAGTTACCACGCAGATAAACTGCATTTGGTGATTTCAGCCGTAAAAATAAATTTTAACATTTTCACATGGAATTATATACCAAAAAATTAATTTTTTGAATATGGATAGATAAATTTTAGTTTAAAAATTTTGGTGGTTTAGAAAAAAGGCCTGTTTTTCTACAAGGATATTTTTCTTTTAGCAAATGAAACAAAAGATAATATCCATGTTTACAAAAAAAACACTTTGTGATTTTTGGATTTTTTGGGTGAAAAACTCATCCTGGACTACGTTATAAACACAAAAAGTCAAAATTGGCATGCAAAATTTTCGTTTCGCAAAAATTAATATTTTAGCACAAAAATTAGATTTGCAGCCAAAAAAGGAATCAAAAACTTTTTACCTCAAATGTTTGTTAATGTTTCTGAAAAAAATGCATATCATACAATTTTCATATATAAAAATTGTATGATAAGCATTTCTTTTAAGAAAACTTAAATCATTTTTTTTAATGACCAGAAAGCTTCAATTGAGGCAAGTAGACTAAAAAAGTTCCCTAAAACTTTTAAAGTTTTTTTAGAATTATGTATGAGTTTTCTATGATACGCATTTTTTCAATAGACTTCATATATGAAACTGTATGATAAGCATTTTTCTTCTGTGGACGTCAACGCGGGCATTTAAATTTTGCACTGCAACAAAGAGAAGTGGACTATGCTTAGACAGGCTGCAAAGCTGAGTTGGGATGAAGCTCTAACTCATAGAGTAATTTCGGATAAGGTACACCGTCTGCTCGTCACGCTATCTTATTTTCGGCCGGATAGATTCGTGCAACTTCTTAGTCTAATACCGATCTTAATCTTACTCTTATATCTCTTAGTCTCAATAGATCTAGAGTATACTGGTTTGTTACGAGATGGTCTCTTGGAAAAGGCAACTAAGATGTAAGTTAAATTCAGAATGCTCTGGTGCTGAAACTACAAGTAGTTTCAGCACTTACAAAAGTCTGATTGGTTAGTCTTCAGTTTTTTATAGAGATACAATATCTAATTTATAACCAATAATAATATACAGTTGGGATCCGGGGTTTACAGAGTTTTTGTTTCTTTGACTTATTTCTGTAGTGGAGGATGGATGATCGATCGTTTGTGTTCCGCGATCATCATTTCTTTTCCATTCTTGGAGGAGGAAGCTCCAGGAAGCTGGAATCGCAGATTTCATCTTGTCCTTCAAAGATGAATGAGATCATTAACAAAGTCAATCTGATTTCAAGATGGTTTGTTAAGATCGGTGTGAAGAATTTTGTTTCGATATGAATTGGGATGGGAGTGAAGCTCGAGTTTGGAGGGAATGCCCTGTAACTCGGATCTGTACGTATACTTGAACATCGAGGTGGTCATTGGCCTGTTTCAATAAAGTCCTTTGCTTCGGAGTCAAGTCGTACATTAAATCCTTTGAGTTGTGGTTGTGAGCGGCATATCGGTTGTGTTCAGCCATTCTGTAGGTTGTGCGTGATGAGGTCGTCTTAGCTGCTTGATGCTCGTCTTCGTGATTATGTATGATCTATATTACTGCAATATAAATTTTACATAAATAAAGATTTAGTAAGTCCTTCTTTTTAGTTGTGATTTTTAATTAGTTTTTATCGCAAAAGCTTTTGTTTTTAGTTCAGTTATTTTAAAAGAATGACTCACACTTGAGTACCTCTTATCAAAAATAGGGAGTGAGTCACAAATCGGGATTCTAGCACGGTGGGTTAGGCCGGCTTTTAAGCATACTCAGGACTTCGTCCTCTTCTGGTGGGTTAGGCCAGGAGTGAGGGTATGATTTTATGCTGGTTTTTTATGGGGTCTTGTTTTGTGTTGACCTTTTGTGTCGTGTTTGTTTCTGGTTTTTTCCTTTTGTTGTTTTAGTTGTGCCCTTTTCTTAAAAATCAAATTGTTTGAGTTGAGTTTGTCTTTCGACTGTCTGGTGTTTTATACTTTCTTTTTTAGACTTATCAATAGTCTTCAAAAGAAAAAATTATCGGTTCTTTAAGCTGGTTTAATCCAGTTTGAGTACTGTGGGTTTTCTTTTCTTAGTCATGATGTTAGTTTGTGTTTCATGGTGTTTAGTAAGCTGCGTTGTTTAGCTGGGAAAATTATATAATTCCTTTCCAACCGGGTTAAAAGAAAGTTTGAAACTTGTTATTATATGTTTGAGTTGTTATCAGTGAAAGTTAAAACTTGAAATCACTTTTTTAAACAATTCGTCGTGGGCGAGCTGTGCGAGTGAGGATAGAATTTGTGTGCGATTGATTCTTGAAAAAGTTAGTACTGCTGATATTTGTATAAATTTACTGCTGAAAATTTTATATTTACTGCATTGTGGGGATTGAAATAATTTATTTTTTTTTTCAATGTATTTAGATTTACTACATTGGGGAAAATATTTTATAGATGATTTTTCTGCGGTGGAGAATTAATTTTACTGCTTCATCAATTGCGGTTTTCAGAAAGGTTTCTGAATTATAAAAAAGTATGTTATATGAAAATTTTATAATGTAGAAAAGACTTTGAAATTTTTATTTCTGTTTTCTGTTTTCTTGTTTGTAGATGAAGGTGATCTAAAGACTAATGAAAAAACATTTAATAAGAAATGCTTAGTCTGTTTTGAATTTATTAGCGTTAAATTATTTAATTTATACCTACCTAATTATCGGGGAAGAAGCCATAAGGGAAGATATCGTGAATTGAATCTTATGTGGTTAGTAATTTTGCTAATATGCGAATGATGTTTTTGGTTTCAAGCAAGGGCCAAAGCAATTCAAGTGCTTTTATGGTATTTAGTTCTTCAGTGCCAACAGTAAACTCGTGATTGGTGTGCTGGATGAGGTTAAAAAGCTTGTGATTAAATTTAGTATTGTGAATGAATTCTAATATTGGGATTAGGTTGAATATATTCATGCGGGACAATGAGGACAACAAGGGCTCCTCTCCTCGTCCAATCGCAAACTTTGAGGACTTTCAGCCAGTTCGGCTAGCTGCACACTGTGACAATTTTCGGCCAACTGAGCACTGCGACGAGTTTCGGCCAACTGAGCCCTGGGCGAATATCGGCCGATTCTGTTAGCTGCTCACTATGACAACTGTCGGTCAAGTGAGCACCTTGGCGACTTTCGGTCAATTCGGTTAGCTGCTCACTATGACGGCTTTTGGCTAGTTAGATTATCGATCAACTGACCACTCGGCCAACTAAGGGTAGTCATTTGACTATTCGTAGTCCTTTGTCGACTTTCGAGCAGCTCTGACTAGTAGTTGTGAGCAGAATACGAGAATATGACGACTTCTGGTACCCGCTCGTTGTTCGTTGTCATTGACGAGCAGCTCTGACAGTATTTGTGAGCAGAAAATGAAAAAAATGACGACTTCCCTCGCTCGTCTGTCCCTAGTGGGACGCCAAACTGTGCCCGCTTCAATCTGATAATATCTCGAAAAAAAACTAAAAAATATGTAAAGAAACACTTTTTGAAATAAGAAGAAAAATTCTTCGGTAAAGAACGCTCAAAACTATTAACTTCCGCTTTTTGTATCAACTATAACAACATCAATTTATAGCTGCAAACTGAAAGCAAGCTGTCAAAACACTGTTATCTGTCCTTGAGAAAAATTGCTCGTTTTTGGAGAACAGTCTTAATGAAGTCTGAACCGTGTTTGAGAAATCTGAAGAACCGTGTTTGAGAGAAAAAACGATTAAAATCGGTCGAACGTGTGGATAGCCTGTCGAATATACATGTATAAAGGTTAGCATCTGGGGGATAAGAACCCAGTCGACCTGCGAGTTGAACGGTTTCATATACGATTGGCTATAGTCGCTGTTCACTTTTACTTACTTTCGCAATTTCTGTAGTTGCACACGGGTTGATAAAAAAAGCTTATCATAAAATTTTCCTAATTGAAAAAAAAAGTTTATAATACTCTTTCATACAATTTCATAGAGCAAAAATAAGTGAATGAATTTAGCAAAATAAGCGTTTTTTCCATAAATGAAATTGTATGGCAAGCATTTTTTCCATACGATGCAGTGATTTGAATAGTGTTTTTTCCATGCATGAAAAAAACAATTTTTGTTTTCAAATTTTGTGTTTCAACCAAAACACTAGCCAAGGATTTTTTGCCATAACACGACCAAGAGTGTAACTGGCAGTTACCACGCAGATAAACTGCATTTGGTGATTTCAGCCGTAAAAATAAATTTTAACATTTTCACATGGAATTATATACCAAAAAATTAATTTTTTGAATATGGATAGATAAATTTTAGTTTAAAAATTTTGGTGGTTTAGAAAAAAGGCCTGTTTTTCTACAAGGATATTTTTCTTTTAGCAAATGAAACAAAAGATAATATCCATGTTTACAAAAAAAACACTTTGTGATTTTTGGATTTTTTGGGTGAAAAACTCATCCTGGACTACGTTATAAACACAAAAAGTCAAAATTGGCATGCAAAATTTTCGTTTCGCAAAAATTAATATTTTAGCACAAAAATTAGATTTGCAGCCAAAAAAGGAATCAAAAACTTTTTACCTCAAATGTTTGTTAATGTTTCTGAAAAAAATGCATATCATACAATTTTCATATATAAAAATTGTATGATAAGCATTTCTTTTAAGAAAACTTAAATCATTTTTTTTAATGACCAGAAAGCTTCAATTGAGGCAAGTAGACTAAAAAAGTTCCCTAAAACTTTTAAAGTTTTTTTAGAATTATGTATGAGTTTTCTATGATACGCATTTTTTCAATAGACTTCATATATGAAACTGTATGATAAGCATTTTTCTTCTGTGGACGTCAACGCGGGCATTTAAATTTTGCACTGCAACAAAGAGAAGTGGACTATGCTTAGACAGGCTGCAAAGCTGAGTTGGGATGAAGCTCTAACTCATAGAGTAATTTCGGATAAGGTACACCGTCTGCTCGTCACGCTATCTTATTTTCGGCCGGATAGATTCGTGCAACTTCTTAGTCTAATACCGATCTTAATCTTACTCTTATATCTCTTAGTCTCAATAGATCTAGAGTATACTGGTTTGTTACGAGATGGTCTCTTGGAAAAGGCAACTAAGATGTAAGTTAAATTCAGAATGCTCTGGTGCTGAAACTACAAGTAGTTTCAGCACTTACAAAAGTCTGATTGGTTAGTCTTCAGTTTTTTATAGAGATACAATATCTAATTTATAACCAATAATAATATACAGTTGGGATCCGGGGTTTACAGAGTTTTTGTTTCTTTGACTTATTTCTGTAGTGGAGGATGGATGATCGATCGTTTGTGTTCCGCGATCATCATTTCTTTTCCATTCTTGGAGGAGGAAGCTCCAGGAAGCTGGAATCGCAGATTTCATCTTGTCCTTCAAAGATGAATGAGATCATTAACAAAGTCAATCTGATTTCAAGATGGTTTGTTAAGATCGGTGTGAAGAATTTTGTTTCGATATGAATTGGGATGGGAGTGAAGCTCGAGTTTGGAGGGAATGCCCTGTAACTCGGATCTGTACGTATACTTGAACATCGAGGTGGTCATTGGCCTGTTTCAATAAAGTCCTTTGCTTCGGAGTCAAGTCGTACATTAAATCCTTTGAGTTGTGGTTGTGAGCGGCATATCGGTTGTGTTCAGCCATTCTGTAGGTTGTGCGTGATGAGGTCGTCTTAGCTGCTTGATGCTCGTCTTCGTGATTATGTATGATCTATATTACTGCAATATAAGTTTTACATAAATAAAGATTTAGTAAGTCCTTCTTTTTAGTTGTGATTTTTAATTAGTTTTTATCGCAAAAGCTTTTGTTTTTAGTTCAGTTATTTTAAAAGAATGACTCACACTTGAGTACCTCTTATCAAAAATAGGGAGTGAGTCACAAATCGGGATTCTAGCACGGTGGGTTAGGCCGGCTTTTAAGCATACTCAGGACTTCGTCCTCTTCTGGTGGGTTAGGCCAGGAGTGAGGGTATGATTTTATGCTGGTTTTTTATGGGGTCTTGTTTTGTGTTGACCTTTTGTGTCGTGTTTGTTTCTGGTTTTTCCTTTTGTTGTTTTAGTTGTGCCCTTTTCTTAAAAATCAAATTGTTTGAGTTGAGTTTGTCTTTCGACTGTCTGGTGTTTTATACTTTCTTTTTTAGACTTATCAATAGTCTTCAAAAGAAAAAATTATCGGTTCTTTAAGCTGGTTTAATCCAGTTTGAGTACTGTGGGTTTTCTTTTCTTAGTCATGATGTTAGTTTGTGTTTCATGGTGTTTAGTAAGCTGCGTTGTTTAGCTGGGAAAATTATATAATTCCTTTCCAACCGGGTTAAAAGAAAGTTTGAAACTTGTTATTATATGTTTGAGTTGTTATCAGTGAAAGTTAAAACTTGAAATCACTTTTTTAAACAATTCGTCGTGGGCGAGCTGTGCGAGTGAGGATAGAATTTGTGTGCGATTGATTCTTGAAAAAGTTAGTACTGCTGATATTTGTATAAATTTACTGCTGAAAACTTTATATTTACTGCATTGTGGGGATTGAAATAATTTTTTTTTTTCAATGTATTTAGATTTACTACATTGGGGAAAATATTTTATAGATGATTTTTCTGCGGTGGAGAATTAATTTTACTGCTTCATCAATTGCGGTTTTCAGAAAGGTTTCTGAATTATAAAAAAGTATGTTATATGAAAATTTTATAATGTAGAAAAGACTTTGAAATTTTTATTTCTGTTTTCTGTTTTCTTGTTTGTAGATGAAGGTGATCTAAAGACTAATGAAAAAACATTTAATAAGAAATGCTTAGTCTGTTTTGAATTTATTAGCGTTAAATTCTTTAATTTATACCTACCTAATTATCGGGGAAGAAGCCATAAGGGAAGATATCGTGAATTGAATCTTATGTGGTTAGTAATTTTGCTATTATGCGAATGATGTTTTTGGTTTCAAGCAAGGGCCAAAGCAATTCAAGTGCTTTTATGGTATTTAGTTCTTCAGTGCCAACAGTAAACTCGTGATTGGTGTGCTGGATGAGGTTAAAAAGCTTGTGATTAAATTTAGTATTGTGAATGAATTCTAATATTGGGATTAGGTTGAATATATTCATGCGGGACAATGAGGAGTCGGGATTCTTCTACATTAAAGGTCTTGGTGAGTGGACAAAATATATACATTTGGGTTATTGGGTCGTATTTTCTGAGGATGCCTTGGAAGCTAGTGTTTGTAAAACAGTATGTGAAATTTAAGAAAAATGGTGAAGTGTACTTTGAATTAATACACTGAAAACGTTGGTGGGGTTGTCGTGAAGGTGTGTGTCAATTAAAATGATTTTGAATGAATTAAAAAATGTGTAAGTATGCGTTTGTTTAATTCGTAACATGATGTCGTGTGAACAGTGCAGATCTCGTTCTTTTGAAGTGAGGAAGTGAAAGGTTAGTGAAAAAGTTTCAAAATTATAGTAAAATGATTCATAAGCTTGGATGACAGTTAGTGCTTCGGAAATAATGTGGTCGTGTTTTTTATCTAGTGAGCTTAGCGTAAAGATGTAGCGTGTTTGGTTGAAAATTTTTTCGGTTAGTTGTGGGTTAGCGATTTTATCTTCGTCGAGAAATTGGTCTTGGATAGGTCTGATGATGTTGTGATCATAATATTCAATAGAATAATCATTAGCTCGGGGTGCAGTGAAAATTTTTAGAAGCTTTTTATATCCTACGTAAATGGTCTAGGTGTTAGTGCTGTGGTTAGTCTAAAAAAGTCAAATTTATTTTTTTCTATTTCGTGAGGTGTGTTATTTAATGGTATACAAAGTGGATTTGAGAAAAAATAAAGTGATGTCCAGTGAAGTGTAGGGATTAGTACATGCTCATCGACATAGTGGAGTTGATCAGTGTTAGGGTTGGAATGACTAATGGTATATTGGGGGAAGAGGGGTAGGGAAGTTTGGAGAAAGGCTGGAGTCTTAGTGTGGTCAGGGCGGTTTACATAATCGCGGGCTGTTCCGGGTTTGGAGGGAAACGGGTGGTTAGGAAATTTTCTTTTGAAAGTTCTATTTGCACGGTTAGTAGTGGATGATGATTGGATTGATATCGGAGATTGGGCTAAAGAAGGGGCATAATCTGAAGAAGGTTTAGGAGTTGGTGGGTTTGAGGATGTTATGGTTGATGATGGGAATTGAGTTTTGGAGGTTGGCTGGATGGGAAATGGAACGGTGAAGGGATCCAACTTGTCGGCTCATCGTGGGCTAAAAAAAAGAATGTTCTGAGAGTGAAAATTTGTGGTATGTGGTTGTTCGATTATTTGTTTATATCGATCGTCATTTTGAGGTTGTTGTGTTACGATGTGTTGAATGGGACTTTGTATATGATTTGATCTTGAATTTGCGATGTTTACTAGTGCTAAGCTTCTGAAGCTCCGTAGTACTAGTGATACTGGATGGTTACAATTTAAACATGGTAGCTGTGGTGCTGTAGGTAATGTATTTGTGTTATTGTGTGATTCGTCTTATGAGTTTGGTGTAGTTGACAATTTTGTTTTGTATTCTTTTATTTGTGCATCGAAAAGTATTTTATTTATAGATATGGAAAATATTCCGAAAAATCCCGCAAAAAGCATGCGTGCTACACTAGCTTGTCTTTTAACCTGAGTGCGGATTGCGCATGTGTTATAAATGCCTTTTAATAAAGACAAAATAAATCCAATAAAAATAAACATTGCGTATAATATAGTCAATATTTTTAAGATATAATGTGGCCATCCTAGAAAGGCTAAACGTTCGTTTTTGAAATGTACAAAACTAAAAATAGTCATTGGTTATATATCTTTTGGTCGATATTTTTTGCCGTTTAGATAAATATAATCTTTTATGTCTTTAAAATATCCGCTGTAATCTTGTGCGTAAATGTCTGTAAATCCTGCTGTTTCTGCAAGTTTTCGTAAGTTTTGAACTATTGAATGTCGTTGTATAGTGTCCATCTTTGTAAGTAGTTAATGAAATTGCTCTGTACGTATGTGGTGTTGTATGTCGGTTTTAGAAGAGATGCCTATCGATTGTCAACCGATAATCGGGTTTCGGGCTATAGCTCTAATGCTTTGGGGTGAAAACTTTTTTAGTGGTGGCATTAATGTTAGATATGGTGTAAGTAGATTGTATTTGTCTTCATCAGGATCTAATTGTACAACGTTGTGGCTATTTTTTGATCCACATGGTACTGCTGTATCCCGAAAATATGTTCTTCTTGAGAGTGTATCAACAAAATATACTTTATTTTTGTAGAAAATTGGGATTCTTTTGTAACATCGTTTATCTTCAAAAACGTATAAAGATGATACTTTTTTGGTACAAGTGTAATACTATAAGATGTTTTCTTCATAATCAATGAAATTTGATCTAATTCCGGAGAATAAATATCCTGCATATGGTATTTTTTAGAACTGCTAGTGCTAGTGACTGTAGAATTTGTGTTCTTTCAAGTTCACAAAGTTGGTGTAGTGTTTCTAATTCTGAAAGTGACATTTCTTGAAAAATTCTGCTTATTGTGTAGTCTAATTTCATATTTAAATCTATATCATAGTGAATTACTTATTGATTATTACGGATTATTTATTGATTTTTTGACAAGTCGGTTGGATTTCGGCAATTTTTGAGAGTTGAAAATGTTAATGAACTCAAAAAGGTTTTTGAAATTCAACTTTCTTTAATATTTTAGATTGTGAGATGAATGTTTTGTAGTCTTTTCGTGGCTGATTTCGTAATAATCGAAGGAGTAATTATTAGCTTTAAGTGCAGTGAATTTGGTTACGGATTCTTTGTATCCTATTTGCGTGAACTGGCTTGGGGTTAGTGCTGTTGTGAGAAGGTAACATATGGTGCTGGATACTTCATTATCATGGGTGTTATATAGTGGTAGTGTTAATGGATTAGTAAAGTGGTAATGAGTGTTGGAGTGTTTCAAATTCTGTCAAAGACATTTCCTGAAAGATTCTACTTATTGTGTAACCTAATTTCATGTCTAAGTTTATGTCATAGTGAGTTGCGCCAAAGTGAGTGCTGTTCATAAGTGATAGTTCTTGTAATCGTGTACTTTCTGTATCTTGTGGTTTTAATTTTCCACCAATTGGTCCTGTGTTTTTCTGAAAATTTACTGAAACGTAGGGATTTTCGTCAGTAAATGAGTGAGATGTGGCCATCGGGCTTACGATTAAAAGTCCTGTATTCATGTCGAAAACATTTTCGTATTCGAAAAAGAGTTTTTGAATACTGTTTTTTATAAATTGGCTTGTTGTATTTACATGCAAGTTCTGTTTCTGGGTATATTTGAAATCGTTATAATTTGTTTTCTATATTGTGGATGTTTCTAAATTTGTAGTTTTTAGTTCTGATTTGCTCAGGGTTTACATCTCCATATTGAATTGATTCGATAAAATATTTTTGGTGAAATTTGATCATTCTAGCGTGTATTTTTGCTACTTGAAAAACTGTGCAGGTTTCTTCGGACGGAAAACCATACAATGGTTGCTTGTGTGCGTGTTGTAGGATCGCAATATCCTTGTTCATTTTTGCAAGGGAGTCTAATTCCTTGGTAAAGAATTGTATTGTCTTTTAAGTCGCGTATAACTTTTTCGAGTTGTATTTTCCAGTCAAAAAACATTATCTCTTGGTATCCTTTATTTTTTGTGTCTGCTTTACAATTTGAGGGATTATTTATTCCTATGTGTGGTATCCAATGTTTATCATGAAGATTGTATGTTAATCTTCCGTGTGCTCCATGGAAGGGGAATTTTGTATCTAGTCTTATGTGACCTTGGTATTTTTCAAGTTCCGCTAGATGTGCTACATCTGGGAAAAATTGAAAATTTACAAATTTTCTGTTTGTGCCTTCATTTGGTGTTAAGTTAGTCGCTTTAATTCGTTTTTACATTCATGAGGGCTAGGATGTAGTAATCTTTCAAAATTGCCTTGGTAGAAAGATTCGTGGTCCAATCTATTTTTATTTCCGTTTGAAACTTGTGAGCAATGTACTTTCTTTTCGGAAAGTGTTGCTGTAAATTTGTATCCTGCTAGTGTTGATGCTCGGGCTTTTGAGTATACTCTAGCTATTATATTTGTTGTTTCTATAGTTTTTGGTTCGGTTTCACATTGTGTGACTTGATTTATAGCATATTTGTGTAGTGTTTTTTGTTCGTTTTCTTCACAATCGTTACTAATAAAGCTTGAGGTCCTGTGCGAGCAGGGGGATTTTGATTTGGATCGGAAAAAATGAGAAAAAGGAGGTGTGATTATCTTTAGAATACACATGTGTATGACAATCCTGAGTATGGGTTATAAAAGGTTATGTATCTGATTGTCTTTTTTGTATATCTGTCGTTTTTATATATTATTTCTGTTGTTATAAATGGGGGAGGTAAAGATTGAGCTGTGATAGTAGGAGGGTCTAATTGAAATGAATGTTGAACAATGTTATTTATTCTTACTGAAAATTCGAACTTTAGTATGAGACTGCTTGGTTGTAGTATTTGGATGTTATCTTCTTGTATATCTTTGTGAATATCGTGTCGATATTGCAATCTGTTTAATGCCCAGTTGTGTAACCTATTACTTTCCTGATGCTGACCAAATAATGATGGGGGTGCTACGAATGTATTCCAATCTAATCGTAGTGGTATATTCTGAGATGATTGTTCTTGATATCGTGAATCAAGGTTGGTAGGAAAATTTAGGGGAAACGTTGATGGTGATATTTGGCTTAAAGAAGGTGTTGAGGGAAAGGAAAGTGTTTCGGGTAATGTAGATAGTGTTGTATCGAATGAAACGTCAGTTAGGTTGTTAACTAAATTTGGTTCACCGTGAGGGTATTTATTTGTCAACCAATATTGAGGGAGTTCTATGGTTGTTGGGTTATTAAAAGGGTTTTCTCTAATTTGTTCTGATCTAGGGGTTGCACCTAAGTAATCGGATGGAATATTTAAAGTGTGTTGTTGTAAAGCAGTTGGAGGTGTATCTGTTATTGTGCTACCTGAAAGGTCTAAGGGACTTGATGTTGGCGATTGAGGTATGTTGAATTGAGCTCTGGGAGTTTGAAAATTTCTATTTCGTCTTGGATGTATAATTTGTCTATTTATTTCGAGTGTGTTCTGGTTTTGACTTGTTAAGATCCTGTCGTAGGTGTGAGTATATATAATATGTTGGTTCGTATTCTGGTTCACTTAAAGGTGCTTGGCGGACAACTGGTTCTAATGGTTCAGATAATCGTGCGTGTCTTTTTTCAAAACTATATGGATTTTTTTTGAAAAGAAACGCATGTAGATCAATGGAGATTCTGGATACTTGTGGGGTTGTTGGATTTTCTTGGGACGTTGTTGGTGGGGACTGGTGTAGGGGTTAATGATTTGCAATTTTGGAAAATTTATTTGAGTGAAGTTTTTTTATGATGAAAATTTATGTTTGTTCCAGTATTCTTCAACGTAAAGAAACAAGAGAATAGTGGCTAATGCGAATGTGATGATTGCCTTTTTTATACATTTACATTTTGTCATAATAAGTGATGTTAAAATGTGAGAAAAATTACAAATAGTAGAAACACATCTGTTCTACTAAATAGATTACGAAACATTTAAAGAGTTATGAAATTATCGTACCAGAGGAGGTTATCAAGGATTGTGGAAAAGGATATATATACTTCAAAGATTTTGTAGAAAATTAAGAAAAAATTGCAAAATATTATGAAAAGGATGAATAGGGTTTCTATGATATTAGTTAAAATTATTGTAAAAAAAAATTAAGATTTGAAAATTTTAATAAAAGGTTTGAAAAAATTTGTTTGAATTTAGTGACTGTTGTTGAGAGAAGAATTTAAGAAGTGATTTGGTTTTTCGAATTTTTTTCAATTTTTTGGGGCTAAATTCGAGTGCGGTCGGATTATTTATTGATTTTTTGACAAGTGGGTTATTTCGTCAAGAGTTGTTGAGTGGTTTTTTTGAGGTGTCGGGGAGATCTTCGTAGTTTTGTTTTTATTTATGGAATCATTGGGGGTGTCCAAGAAATTTTCGTACTTCAGGCTAAATGATCACGTGCTCTTGGTTCTTAAGGCTAATTTAATAATTTTGCTTGAGGGGTTTGTGAGTGCTAAGTTGGGAAAATATTGTTGATCTTTGTACTGTTTGATAGGGGAGTGTTGTAATATTGAGATTATTTTTACTTTAGCTGTCATTTTGTAGCGTTTTGCTTATTTTTGACCTGGAGGTCTAGAAGATATAGTTATAAATAAGCTTAGAGGTGAATATGTGTCGGCTAATAAACCCTATTCATCCTTTTCATAATACTTTGCAATCTTCTCTTAATTTTCTACACAGTCTTATATAATAATAATCATCCCGAAAGTGTTTTATTCGGGATGATTTCTATTGGCTGATTTCGAACTAGATCTGTTCGACTGTTTTTCAGCATGTTATTTTGAAAATGTGTATTGTTCAAAATAATTAAAAGAAAATGATGGAAAATGAAACTTATTTTTTGAATTCAACTTTCTTTAATATTTTATATTGTGGAATGAAGGTTTTATAATTTTTTCGTGATCATGATGATTCTCTATGCTCAGATTTTGCTTTTTGATCTTGTGGTAGAATTTTCTCGGTCATTTACTTTTTTTATCTTTTTGAGATGTTCGTGTTTTTTGTTTAGGGGACGTTTGGTTTACAATTTCTTTTTGTTGATCTAATTTTGAGCTTGCTTGTTCATCGGTGTGGTAATTCAATTTAGTTTCTGAATTGTTTTGAACAATTTTTAAAACTGTGAAAGAATATAATTGTGTTAGTTCACGGAGTGCATATTCTTTTGGGTGATAGGGTAATAGTTTTTTTGGTGTTTAAAAATTTCTTTTTTATTTGTGTCTATTAATTGGTATGTGACATCAGTGGGTTTCTCAATTATTTGGTATGGTCCTTTTCGGAGTGGTTGTATTTTTATTAGAAATTCCTTTTTGTGTTGTAAAATTGGGAATTAAAACAAATGTTCCTATTTTTAAATCTGTTGCTGGTGTATAGAGTGAATTAATTTGGGTATTTAAGTTTTGTCTTTGTAGCAATTTTTTGTTTTTTTTTCTGATAAGTTTCATTGTATTTTTATCTCTATTTAAAATCTATTCGGTGTGTGTACCGGGGGCTAATTTTAAAACTTGTGGATGACGAAAGTGGTCTTCATCATGGGTGTGTAGTGGTAGATTATAACAAATTGAATCTTTGTTTGGTTGACAATAACCTTGTGCATTTTTTTGGGCGTTTGCTGTAAACATTATTGGTTTACGTGGTTTTTGGTTGAATGCCATTTCATCCGGTGACATTCCTAATGTTGATGTGATTTGTGAATTATATGAGAGTGGAAACAATTTTACATCTGCTGATTCAGTATATCGGGTATCATTTACATTAAGGATACATCTGAGGTATTCCTGTAATGAACGGTTCATACCTTCGACTAATCCATTTGTCCAAGGTGCATGAGATGTACGTGGTTTTTGTTTAATGTTATATAAGTGGCATAATGTGATGATTTCATTGTTAATAAATTCAGTGCCATTGTCTGTGACTAAAATTTCGGGCAATCCAAATTTAGCTATCCAGTGTTCGTAGAGTGTTGTATATGCATAATAAGCATTACAATGGGGTACTGGGTTAAGTGCTACATAATGTGTAAATGCATCAACAATTACCATTATATATGAGTTTCCTACTGACGATGGTGAAATTGGTCCTTTTGTGTCAAATGATATTCTGTGATTAAAATAAAGACTTTATCTTTCATATAGATGTTTACATCTCCATATAGAATTGATTCGATAAAATATTTTTGGTGAAATTTGATCATTCTAGCGTGTATTTTTGCTACTTGAAAAACTGTGCAGGTTTCTTCGGAAAACCATACAATGGTTGCTTGTGTGCGTGTTGTAGGATCGCAATATCCTTGTTCATTTTTGCAAGGGAGTCTAATTCCTTGGTAAAGAATTGTATTGTCTTTTAAGTCGCGGGTAAGTTTTTCGAGTTGTATTTTCCAGTCAAAAAACATTATCTCTTGGTATCCTATATTTTTTGTGTCTGCTTTACAATTTGAGGGATTATTTATTCCTATGTGTGGTATCCAATGTTTATCATGAAGATTGTATGTTAATCTTCCGTGTGCTCCATGGAAGGGGAATTTTGTATCTAGTCTTATGTGACCTTGGTGTTTTTCAAGTTCTGCTAGATGTGCTACATCTGGGAAAACTTGAAAATTTACAAATTTTCTGTTTGTGCCTTCATCTGGTGTTAAGTTAGTCGCTTTAATTCCTTTTTACATTCATGAGGGCTACGATGTAGTAATCTTTCAAAATCACTTTGGTAGAAAGATTCGTGGTCCAATCTATTTTTATTTCCGTTTGAAACTTGTGAACAATGTACTTTCTTTTCGGAAAATGTTGCTGTAAATTTGTATCTTGCTAGTGTTGATGCTCGGGCTTTTGAGTATATTGTAGCTATTATATTCGTTGTTTCTATAGTTTTTGGTTCGGATTAACATTGTGTGACTTGATTTATAGCATATTTGTGTAGTGTTTTTTGTTCGTTTTCTTCACAATCGTTACTAAAAAAGCCTGAGGTCCTGTGCGAGTAGGGAGATTTTGATTTGGATCGGAAAAAATGACAAAAAGGAGGTGTTGAAATCTGTTTATCTTTAGAATATACATGTGTATGACAATCCTGAGTTTGGGTTATAAACGGTTATGTAGCTGATTGTCTTTTTTGTATATCTGTCGTTTTTATATATTATTTCTGTTGTTATAAATGGGGGAGGTAAAGATTGAGCTGTGATAGTAGGAGGGTCTAATGGAAATGAATGTTGAACAATGTAATTTAGTTTTACTGAAAATTCGAACTTTAGTGTGAGAATGCTTGGTTGTAGTATTTGGATGTTATCTTCTTGTATATCTTTGTGAATATCGTGTCGATATTGCAATCTGTTTAATGCCCAGTTGTGTAATCTATTACTTTCCTGATGCTGACCAAATAATGATGGGGGTGCTACGAATGTATTCCAATCTAATCGTAGTGGTATATTCTGAGATGATTGTTCTGGTATCGTGAATCAAGGTTGGTAGGAAAATTTAGGGGAAACGTTGATGGTGATATTTGGCTTAAAGAAGGTGTTGAGGGAAAGGAAAGTGTTTCGGGTAATGTAGATAGTGTTGTATCGAATGAAACGTCAGTTGGGTTTTTAACTAAATTTGGTTCACCGTGAGGGTATTTGTTTGTCACCCAATATGGAGGGCGTTCTATGGTTGTTGGGTTATTAAAAGGGTTTTCTCTAATTTGTTCTGATCTAGGGGTTGAACCTAAGTAATCGGATGGAACATTTAAAGTGTTTTGTTGTAAAGCAGTTGGAGGTGTATCTGTTATTGTGCTACCTGAAAGGTCTAAGGGACTTGATGTTGGCGATTGAGGTATGTTGAATTGAGCTCTGGGAGTTTGAAAATTTCTATTTCGTCTTATATGTATAATTTGTCTTTTTATTTCGAGTGTGTTCTGGTTTTGACTTATGTGTCCTACTCTGTTAAGATTTTGTCGTAGGTGTGAGTATATTTTTTATGTTGGTTCGTATTCTGGTTCACTTAAAGGTGCTTGGCGGACAACTGGTTCTAATGGTTCAGATAATCGTGCGTGTCTTTTTTCAAAAATATTTGGTTTTTTTGAAAAGAAATGCGTGTAGATCAATGGAGATTCTGGATACTTGTGGGGTTGTTGGATTTTCTTGGGACGTTGTTGGTGGGGACTGGTGTGGGGGTTGTTGATTTGCAATTTTGGAAAATTTATATGAGTGAAGTTTTTTTTGATGAAAATTTATGTTTGTTCCAGTATTCTTCAACGTAAAGAAACAAGAGAAAAGTGGCTAATGCGAATGTGAAGATTGCCTTTTTTATACATTTATATTTTGTCAAAATAAGTGATGTTAAAAATGTGAGAAAAATTACAAATAGTAGAAACACATCTGTTCTACTATATAGATTACGAAACATTTAAAGAGTTATGAAATTATCGTACCAGAGGAGGTTATCAAGGATTGTGGAAAAGGATATATATACTTCAAAGGTTCTGTAGAAAATTAAGAAAAAATTGCAAAATATTATGATAAGGACGAATAGGGTTTCTATGATATTAGTTAAAATTATTGTAAAAAAATTAAGAAGATTTGAAAAAAACTATTAGTGATTGTTGTTGAGAGAAGCATTAAAGAAGTGATTTGGTTTGTCGAATTTTTTTCAATTTTTTGGGGCTAAATTTGAGTGCGGTCGGATTATTTATTGATTTTTTGACAAGTGGGTTGGATTTCGTGAAGTAAGTTGGGAAAATATTGTTGATCTTTGTACTGTTTGATAGGGGAGGGTTGTAATATTGAGATTTTTTTTATTTTAGCTGTCATTTTGTAGCGTTTTGCTTATTTTTGACCTGGAGGTCTAGAAGATATAGTTTTAAATAAGCTTAGAGGTGAATAAGTGTCGGCTAATAAACCCTTTTCATCCTTTTCATAATGTTTTGCAATCTTCTCTTAATTTTCTACACAGTTTTATATAACAATAATCATCCCGAAAATGTTTTATTCGGGATGATTTCTATTGGCTGATTTCGAACTAGATCTGTTCAACTGTTTTTCAGCATGTTTTTTTAAAAATGTGTATTGTTCAAATTAATTAAAAGAAAATGATGGAAAATGAAACTTATTTTTAAATTCAACTTTCTTTAATATTTTAGATTGTGGAATGAAGGTTTTATAATTTTTTCGTGTTTGACTTCCAAGTCATGATGATTCTCTATGTTCAGATTTTACTTTTTGATCTTGTGGTAGAATTTTCTCGGTCATTTACTTATTTTTTTTTCTTTTTGAGATGTTCGTGTTTTTTGTTTAGGGGATGTTTGGTCTACAATTTCTTTTTGTTGATCTAATTTTGAGCTTGCTTGTTCATCAGTGTGGTGATTCAATTTAGTTTCTGAATTGTTTTGAATAATTTTTAAAACTGTGAAAGAATATAATTGTCTTAGTTCACGGAGTGCATGTTCTTTTGGGTGATAGTGTAATAGGTTATTTCGGTGTTGAATAATTTCTTTTTTCTTTGTGTCAATTAATTTGTATGTGACATCAGTGGGTTTCTCAATAATTTGGTGTGGTCCTTTCGGAGTGGTTGTATTTTTAATAGAAATTCCTTTTTGTGTTGTAAAATTGGGAATTAAAACAAATGTTCCTATTTTTAAATCTGTTGCTGGTGTATAGAGTGAATTAATTTGGCTATTTAAGTTTCGTCTTTGTAGCAATTTTTTGTTTTTTTTTCTGATAATTTTTATTGTGTTTTTTATCTCTATTTAAAATCTATTCGGTGTGTGTACCGGGGGCTAATTTTAAAACTTGTGGATGACGAAAGTGGTCTTCATCATGGGTGTGTAGTGGTAGATTATAACAAATTGAATCTTTGTTTGGTTGACAATAACGTTGTGCATTTTTATGGGCGTTTGCTGTAAACATTATTGGTTTACGTGGTTTTTGGTTGAATACCATTTCATACGGTGACATTCCTAATGTTGATGTGATTTGTGATTTATATGAGAGTGGAAACAATTTTACATCTGCTGATTCAGTATATCGGGTATCATTTCCATTAATGATACATCTGAGGTATTCCTGTAAAGAACGGTTCATACCTTCGACTAATCCATTTGTCCAAGGTGCATGAGATGTACGTGGTTTTTGTTTAATGTTATATAAGTGGCATAATGTGATGATTTCATTGTTAATAAATTCAGTGCCATTGTCTGTGACTAAAATTTCGGGCAATCCAAATTTAGCTATCCAGTGTTCGTAGAGTGTTGTATATGCATAATAAGCATTACAATGGGGTACTGGGTTAAGTGCTACATAATGTGTAAATGCATCAACAATTACCATTATATATGAGTTTCCTACTGACGATGGTGAAATTGGTCCTTTTGTGTCAAATGATATTCTGTGATTAAAATAAAGACTTTGTAGTTTTTAGTTCTGATTTGCTCAGGGTTTACATCTCCATATTGAATTGATTCGATAAAATATTTTTGGTGAAATTTGATCATTCTAGCGTGTATTTTTGCTACTTGAAAAACTGTGCAGGTTTCTTCGGACGGAAAACCATACAATGGTTGCTTGTGTGCGTGTTGTAGGATCGCAATATCCTTGTTCATTTTTGCAAGGGAGTCTAATTCCTTGGTAAAGAATTGTATTGTCTTTTAAATCGCGTGTAAGTTTTTCGAGTTGTATTTTCCAGTCAAAAAACATTATCTCTTGGTATCCTATATGTTTTGTGTCTGCTTTACAATTTGAGGGATTATTTATTCCTATGTGTGGTATCCAATGTTTATAATGAAGATTGTATGTTAATCTTCCGTGTGCTCCATGGAAGGGTAAGGTGATTTTGTATGGTGAATTATTATACACGTGTAGAGAAATCATATCGGAATTTGAGTTTTTCATATATTTTATCGATGAAATTGTTACTCTCAAAAATTTGTGAATTGTCCTAAATTCAAAGTCTGACATATAGAGATGTTGTCTATTTTGATTTTTGTCGTACTGGTGAACTTGTTTAATCGGAAGTTCAGAAATATAACCTGAGAGTGGTTTGAGATGTTTTCTTTCCTTATTACAGATGGGGTAAAATTTTGAAAAAAAAATGGTGGTTGTTTGTTCATTCTTTGGAAGAATGTTAAAGCGGTGTTTTGCGTTTTGTATATTTATCTTTTATATTAATTTTACTATCTAATATATTAATATTTGGTTTATACTTTGTGATGAATGGAATTCCAATAATATTGTGTTTTATATCTGTGATATGGAATATTTGTTTAACTGGTTCATTGAGAAGTTTATTTTGTTTCATTGTTTTAGTGGGAACAAGGAAAAGTTGAATTTTTCCATAATTTGTTAGGGTTGAACCTTGTGCTGTTGCTAGTCTACTTGTTGTTTTTATGGGTGTTGGGATTTTGATAGTCTTGGGTGTAGGATTTTGATTTCATTCCAAGTTGGAATTTTGATGATATTTGATTCTGCTGCAGAGTCTATTAAAAAATCTATTTCAAGGTCTGGTGGTTGAAAATCTTTACTTTTTGGACTTTCTAAAAGTAAGGAGATTTTACAAATTTTTTCTTTTGGTGGTTCTTTTGGTATATTCTGGTAAATGAGATTTGTACTAGAACATGGTGTTTGTTTTTTTCCAGGTTGTTGTGATGTTGTTACTTCATTTACTATTTGTTCTAATGGTATGTTATTACTTCTAGGTCTAATGTGATAATCTAAAAGTAATTCCAAACGATTTTTGTAAATTTGTGAATGAAAAGGTTGTTCGTATGTAACAGTCTCATAATCTTTTTCAACTTTTATCATGTTGACTAAAAGTGTGTTTTCTATATCACTTTCACTGTCAGTGAATGCACAATTAATGTGATTTAATTGTAACTCAGTAGTTTCTGTGTTATCAATACCAGGGGGTCTGAATTTGTTTCATCAGTTGTTTGTACTTGATTTATTTGTCTCTGATGTTTTGGTGTATTACTACTATATTTGTTTTGAGAGTCTGGATAACGTGTGTTATTCCTATGTTGTGAATTTTCTCGTGATCTATTTTGATAATTGTTATAATTAAATCTTTGGCGATTTGAACGATTGTTTGAATAATCTCGGGATCGATTGTTTTATTGTTGATTGCGATTATTTGAATAACTTCTGTTCCTATTGTTGGGATAATTTCTATGTCTATTGTGTGATGAGTTTCTTGATCTATCAATTGAATGGTGTCTATTCCTAGGATGTGAATAGAAATTGGTATCAAACGAGTAATTCTGTCTGTTTGAGTTTGGTCGTGAATAATTACTTCGATAAAGGGGAACTTCTACTGTGTGATCGACTATATCAATTTTGTGAGGACTTTCGTGAATTTCTTTTATCTGGTGATCTACCTCTGTAGTTAGAGTTATAAGGTGATTGATTTCTTGAATGATTTGAGCTATTTGGCAGTGGTTTTCCAGAGCTATTGTTACTATGAATGTTTTTGTTTGGTAAATTTCGATCTTTTTTCATGTATTGATAGAATGATTTATTTGGTTTTTTGTACTTTTGTGGTTTATTTTGATTGTCTTCCTGTTTATGTCTGCATTCAGCAATACTGTGTCCGTATCTTCGACAAAAGTTACACAATTTTTTCAATGATGGTTTACCTTTAAAATTTGGGTTTTCCTCATATATATTCAGCGTTTTAGTGATTTTTTCGAATAAATCTGTATCTGAAATATGTATATTATTTATTTATGTTGTAGTTGTTTGAATATTATTAACGTACTGTAATTTGAAATTTTCCGTTTCTTCTTGTTTCATAGTAATCTCTGCTTGTTCTAGTTAATCTACTAATTTTCTGAAATCTAGATCTGGTTCTCGACATGAGGAAGGATGCTCTATTTTTAATTGCTATTTTTCGTAATTGAGGTGTTAGAGTCATCATTAAAATTTCTGTCATTTTTGTGTTTCTATAATCATGAGTTTTTAGTGAACATGTTTTCTGACTAGTGTTTCGATCCTTACTACTAGTTGTTTGATCGTTTCATTTGGTAGTCTACGGATTTCATTGCAAAAACTCTTTGAAGTTGTTTGTTCCTTTCTGAATCAAACATTTTTGAAAATTCTTGTCTGAATCTTTTCTAATCTGATTTTATTTCTATAGGTACAACTGAAAACCATTTTTGAGCTGCACCATCAAGTGTGGTTTGTTTTAACGCTGTGCGTCTATGTATCCAATTTTGGTGAAGTGGCGTAATTATGGTTTCAGGTCCTATGTTTAAAATTAAATTTGCTGTGACTGCATTTAAATACTCTTCTACAGAATATTCAGGATCTGTGCAGGTGAATACCATCAATGGCTTGTTTGATTGTATTGATAATCCACCCATGAGGTATGGATTAATAGTCGTCTGTGTGATTCTGCGGCATTTGGCATTTGTGAAAAGTTTGTAAGTTGACTTTTTTGTGATTTTGTGTTGTTGTAAATAATAGGGTAGTGGGATTTCATTTTGCATTTGTGTTAGTTGATAGTAATCTGTGTTTACTGGATTTTACTTTTGTATTGGTTGATATGATTGTGTATAGGTTGGGTTTTGCGTTTGCAATATTTGGTGGTTTTGTGTATTAGCAAGGTTTTTTGAGTAAAAATTTGTATTTTAGGACGCTTGATTTGGTCGTGGTGCTTTCACACGGTATTCTTGTGTATATGGTGCAAAAACATCTGGTTGATAATAGTCATCTTCATCTGATGATAAATAATTAGATGTATAATAAGGTGTTTTGCGTTTACCTTGGTTTTGTTCATTATTTTTACTCTGTTTGGTCTTGTGAAAAGCGTGGATAGTCAAGAGGTGAAATGGTCTTGTGAAATGCGTGGATAGTCATGAGAATTGACTGAGGTTGTTGTTGGTTGTCGGAAATTTTGTCTTTGTGAAAATAAATGATTTTGGGTATTTGGGCGAAAAGATTTCGATGTTTGGTGTCTATTTACATAGTTATAATTGTGTTCTGCAAAGTTATTTCTAGTGAATGTTCTTTGTTTTTGTATTGGTTTGATCATTGGTCTAAATGGTTGGTAGCTCACATGTAGGTATCTTGGTTCGATGGTGGGTTAAACTGTAGATTTTAAGGTTACCTGTGGTAAGCTTGGATTTTTTGGTCTTGGAGTTGTAAGATTCGGATGTATTGGTGAGATACTTTGTTGTGAAGTTTTTACTACTGTGGTAACTACTCATTCATTTGTGAGATGTGATGATGTTTGAATATCTTTTTATGTGAGATTCCTAGTTCTATTTAGGTTTTTCTGTTGTATGACAGTTGAATTTAAACTATTATTTCCTGTTCTATCGGGTTAAAATGATTTAAAGTTTAAAGGTGTTGCATCAGTTGTGAGTGGATATACCTTAACATAATCTTTCTATTTGGAAATTGCGCCAATGGCTTGACTTGAATTATCTGTTGGTATGTTAATGAATAATGGATGAGACCATTCAGAGTCCCAAACATAATCTGATTTTTCTGCTAATTCTGTATCATCTGTTGAATTTTGTGGTCTGAAATTCTTTCTCGCTTGTGAAATTAAATCAAGATTATGTGTGAAATAATCTATGATAAACCATGCTAAGATTTTTTTGTAAATTGTGTTTATCGTTTTGTGCAACGTCATTAATGGTTAAATTTTCACGGATTGTATTTAAATATTCGGAAAATATCGTGATTTCATGTCTTACAGTTGTATGTTTTGATGTTTGAACAGGTGAAGTTCCTTGCGATTCTGGTTTTTCTAATATAGATAAATAGCTATAAACTATTCTAAATACTTGACTTGTAAATATTGAATATGCTCTTTGTGAATTTTGGTGTTGTATATTTTTTATGTATTCTGTGAATACAATTGAAAATTCTATATCTAAGTCGTCTGTTTGAAGTAGATACCTACCATGAAATTTACTTGGGGTCTGTATTTCTATGGTATAGGTTCCGTACTGTTGTGTTAGGTTACATATTCCTTTGAGATAGTGGTCGACAATTTGTCTTTTGATTTTTACTTCTGGAAATTCTGCTGTGCATGGACTAACTCCTCTTTCAAATAAATTTGCTTTTAAATTTTGACAAAAATTTGTTTGTCCTCTATCATCAGTGAGAGGAGTGATTATAAATGGGAGGATGGAGTTTTCATCTCCACTTTCTTCATTTTGACTCATTTTTAAGCTTTATGACTGACAGTTTGTAACTTTCAATGTGTTTTATTGGTTGATTCCAATTGTACAGTCGTACTGGTTTGTTCTTTTATGTGTTTTTTATTTTTCGTTTTCCTTGTATTGATGAATGTGATGTGGTTTCTGAGTCAGAAAATTACAATATATTTTTAACTGGGTAATTCTTATTTATTGAGTCTTTTAATCTATAATGTTCTTCTAAATGACTTGTTTCTGATTCGGAGAAAAGCGTTTCTTTGTTTTGAAAATTTTTTCGTGTAATCTGTCTTTATTTGCTTAAAATTTTTCGTTTGATTTTTTGCCGTTTGGTTCTGTTATATCCTGTTGACTGTCTGTGTGGAGTGATTACGAGATCATATTTCTCGTTGTTTATTTCACAACTGTGTAATTTGATTGTTTGTTTATTTCCTAAATTGTCTAGTGACATAAGGTTTGGGATGAAGGGTGCAATATTTGGATTAGTGATTTTTAATGCATAAACCATTAGTTCTTACAATTTTTTCGGGTTAGCATAACTTGGGTCTTGTTGTTTAGGGTTGGAGAGAAAAGCATGTATCGATTCCGAAGAATGATTGTTACTTTCTCGTGGCTAGTCTTAGTTAAGGTGTTAACTTACTTAATCTTACTTAAGGGTAATGATTGTGTTCAAGGGTTGGAGAATATTAAATCGATCCAGAAGGTTCAAGTATAAATAGAACACAAGTAGTTCGTTAGATACTATTTTAAACTTACTAAGTTTAAATATTAACCTGGGTGAGGTAAAAGGGGGGATCAAGTGAAGGATGAATAACCGAAGTTCTTCACTGTTTATCCTAATTAGAATGGTTAGTGTGATTGAAAAATTTCTGTTAGTCCTGGGTCATAGAAAGGGTTGGGTAGTGAATTGACGTTTGAGGTCGTTAGACACTATGCGAACTGTGTGGGGGGAACAAAATTGTTCTATTTGATCCAAGGATAAGCCTTGATGATCATAATATAAATTAATGATATAAAAATTAGTAGGCAATAAAAAAATGGAGGTCCAAGAAAATCCTTGATGATCTGTTTAAATTGAAAGGTTTAATTTATGTGAAAGTAAAAAAGAATAGGCCTCTTTAAAGTAATTTAAAGTTTAATTGATAGGAAGGTTTAGTTTTTGATGATGTTAGTGGTTTTATGATTTGTTTGTTTTGTTTAGGTGATGAAGCTGAGATGAAGAAATGATTTCTAAATTACTAACAATTTGTGTATTTTAACTAACTCAATTTTGTTTTTTATTCTAATAAATCTTTTCTGTAGATACCTTTTTCAAATTTACTGCAGATTAAACGAAACGACTAGTGATATTTTTATCAGTCGTTAATGTACAATAATAAGTTTAGCGCCTGTAACTATTGATGAAGATTTTTCTTCAAAGATACTATGTCTGCAAATGAAAATCTAAATTCATTGCTAATAAAACTCTAAATGTAAAAGTTTGTGTTGGCTTTTGCCGTACGACCATGAAACTTATGGGTAAGTTCCGTTGTAGTCGTATATCGTGTCTTGTCCGAGATCTTCTTCCAAGACCGGGGAGTTCTCGTATTGTTCGGAATAATGGCTCTGATCTATTGAGTCGTAGAGACATTTCAATTAAATTAATAACGTGTAAAATTTTTGTGAATGTTTGTCTAAGTTTAATCTATTTTTGGTTAGTTCTAAGCTATTTTATTCCTTAAGGTCTCATTCGAGACTTCTGGTCGCACCAGATGAGTTGGGATGAAGCTCTAACTTATAGAGTAATTTCAGATAAGGTACACCGTCTGCTCGTCACGCTATCTTACTTTTGGCCGGATAGATTCGTCCAACTTCTTAGTCTAATACCGATCTTAATCTTACTCTTATATCTCTTAGTCTCAATAGATCTAGAGTATACTGGTTTGTTACGAGTTGGTCTCTTGGAAAAGGCAACTAAGCTGTAAGTTAAATTCAGAATGCTCTGGTGCTGAAACTACAAGTAGTTTCAGCACTTACAAATAAATGGGTTGTTAGCTAGATGGAGTATGATTGGTTAGTCTTCAGTATTTTATAGAGATAAAATATCTAATTTATAACCAATAATAATATACAGTTTGGATCAGGTTCCAAACCTTTTCATAGAACCTCTGCGAATCGCAGGAACGACAATTATTATTAATTAGTTAACGGTAAAAGTTTGAGATTGAAGTTGCACTTCACTATGTTAAAAGTTTTTGGTAAACTAATGAGCGCTAAATTCACGAACATTCCCGGCACGCCGCTCTAAAAAGTGATACATGTTTATAGGTGAAGATAAATATTGCGGTTGTTGGGCAAGCGAGACAGGGCAAGTCGGCGCTCATCAATGCCCTTCTCGGCTCAGAAATAGCAGAAGTGCGAGAAGACGGGGTGTGCACAGCAGAAGTTACAGCCTACCCCCACCCGAGGAGTGAAAACATTGTATTCTGGGACGTTCCTGGAATCGACGGAACGCGACACAGGATTGAGACCTATTTTGACACCATAAACTATGCTCAAAACGATTACGATTTTTTTATTATTGTGACCCGAGACGTATTTTCAGACAACGCGCTCAAAATTGCAGAAAAAGTGAACCGCGAGCTAAATAAAAGATTCTATTTAGTCAGAACCCATGTCGATGAATCAATTAAGAAAATGTTTAAATTGGATAAATCTAGAACAATCACGGCAAAAAAAGCAGTCAGCTCAATAAGGCGAAAAATTGAGAAGGAAATGGAGACAAATACCTTCAAATCATGCATTTTCAAGCTTTATTTGGTCAATAATTATGATCCATCAAAGTACGATTTTCCAAAATTGCAGAAAGATATCTGTAAGGACGCGCCAAATATTATTAGCGAAGCTCTAAAGCTAACAATCAGTGCGAGAAGCGAAGAACTGATTGAACTCAAGTACCAAATGTTCCTGCCACGGCTGAAAATGGGTTCTCTGGCTTCCGCTGCGACCGCGGCTGTTCCTGTTCCGGGTTTCGGCGCTTCTGTCGATTTGGATATTTTAGTTTATGAAACCTGTAATTATCTTTTTTCCTTTGGCCTCGATCCCAAAGGCATTCGTGCCTATGAAAGACTTCTGTCTTTAGATGAAGGTGATCTTGAACGCGATCTAAATAATTACTTGAAAAACCATGCTCCTTTTGTCTTTTTCGTGCGTAATAAATCTCTCGATGTCGACATAACTTCGGAATCGCTTTGGACTACCGCCGCAACTGTGGTGAAATCGGGAGGACCAATTTTAGCTAAAATGGTAGCAGAGCAAGCTACCTCAGAGGCTGTGGAGTCAACACTGAAAATTTTCATTCCGGTTATTGGTCAAATAATTGCAGGTTCTATTTCCTTTGGGTTGACATAATGCCAGCTGAAGAAATCTCTCGACACAGTCAGAAAAGCTGCACTATTTATAAATAGAGCTGGCGTGCAAATGCAAGCAGATCGGCTGGGGGATTATGAGATCGACGACGATGTGGAGGAAAACTCATCTAGTCCGGAATCATCTGGAAGCAACTCCTCGGAGCGCCGTCATCAAATCCAAAAGACTGTTTTAATCATCCAAAACAATGTAAGAATTATGTCGCTATTTTCAGCCTCGGGAGCTGCGGTGCCTGTCCCGGCTTTAAGTGCTATCATTGACATGACGATTATTTACCAGCAGGCACAGTCTTTCATATACCAGTTTAATTTGGATCAAAAATCGGTGGCGGGGACTGAAAGGCGGCACAGAGTCAACCCCGGGTTGTTTGAGACACAGCTGAATAACTACATGAAGTTCAGACAGCCCTTGATGCACTACATTCGAAACCTGAGCGATGATCAACATCTGAATGCTGGTTTGCTCAAATCTACCCTGGTATACTCTCAGAATCAGGTATTGGTAACGACCACGTCTGAGTTTGTAGAAAACGGCGCCAAATATGTAGTTCCGTTTTTCGGTTCATTCATTGCAGCTGCAGTGTCTTTTGGAACTACAAGGATCCAGTTGCTAAAACTTCTGGAAGGAGCGAGCGATGCTGCTTATCATGTGGAGCACTTAGTAGCAAGGTTCGGAATGTAGAAACTATTGTGAAAAAATTAGATAACTGAATTTAAAAGAACTAGGGCTATTATTTTGACGAAAACAAAGAAAAAATCTACAAGAATTAGCTTAGTGCCATTTTTTTGCTTTACAATGATCCGCAAAAAGACTGCTTTGAAACTGATACCAAATTTTCTCAGTTATAAATCAATAAATTTTATTTTCAAATTGAATGATAAAATTAATTCAAAAAACTTGAAAAAACAATGAAAAAATCACGAACCATATATATGTTATCACATGCTCATCAGTCGCACAATAATCTTTTCTAGTCATTTGACATTTGACATTTACACAATCAACTTTATCAGCATCTCGGCTCTTGTATGCCTCATGAAAAGTACCCTAAAAAGCATGCGTATCCATGATCATTCAAAAAAAATTGAAACGCTTAGAAAAGGAATGGGTGCTGTGATAACTTGAGGAACGTCCCTTAGTTGATGATACAAAACTAACGATTTCAAAGAAGTCAATTCATCTTCAACGTGCTTTCTTTTCTTTAGCTCAGATCCTCTGGCTCGATACAATAGCTACGTATCGTAGACTGAATTCGCATTCTTTTAATTCAACCTCTTTTAGATTTGGCACTAAATGGCCTTGACATAATAGCTAACATAATAACATAAAGATTACTACAACCGCACTACCGCATTCGCTGGGGAATAGGAAAACTTTATGAGATTGCTACGATAAAAATTTAGATTATCATACGTGTTTTGTTTCTTAGTTTTCATAATTTTAAGATTTCAACTTCTGTACTTCATCAACTTCCCTGTAGTCGGGCTCCAATGGTACCCTTCACGTCGCGTTTCACGACTTCGTGATATCCAGAGAAGCGTTGCCAAGCTTCCTAAGCAATAAGTGTTTTTCTAAGAGACTTAGTCTGTCAAATTGTCGGTCAGCGGCTTGAGTTTTGCCAGTTTTGTCCGATACGCCTACAAGACGGCTTTCACGAAATCGGTGATTGCATTTCATCCATACTAATCTCCCTCACCGAATGCTCAAGAAGATCCCAAAATCATTTCGGTTCTTGATTTTGTTCCTCGAATTTTACTTCCTGGTGAACCTTCTTGACTGGATTCATCAGAAAATCCAGCAGTTCGGAAATGAAAAGGAATTATCGCGTATCGTCATTTGGATATCTTGCTCGTAGAATCGCGGCAACCGTTTTCTGCACTGCTCGCGTCATCAATTGGTCTGCAAGACTCTCCCACACTTTGGGTGCATATCTTGATGCTGGAACGCATCTAGTATTTTTTTTCAGGTTTAGTGTGTCCAACCATCTATTTCATATTTTTCTTTTTTGGTCTTCCGAGCAATTTTTTGTGTCAAATTGCTTCGTTTCTCTTAGATTTTAGATTTCTCCGGCTGATTTTCTTCGACCGGTTTTTTGAATTGATTCTGCAGCTTTTGTTTTTTCTGGTCTCCTACACCGTAAGTCAGCCTTTCTTTTTTAAAGCCAGCCTTGATATATAGCTTAGACCCCCTCCAGCTCCGTATCCTTTGATACAACCATAGACTGGGTTTTTTGAAACTGGATCTAAACTGTTTCTTGATCTCTGATAGCTGCCGGTACAATTGTTTCTCTTCTGGGTCGCTCTACCTTGGTGGCGCAATAGTTTTTTCGCTTTCATTAGGTTTAATTTTTTGATATTCTGACAGACTTTTGCATGATTTTTTCTGTGCCATGTTTTCTCCATGCAGTCAATATTTTTGCATCGCTATATCACTTTTCCTACAAATTGCAGCACCTGCAGTTGATTATATAGTCGATATGGTTTCGTATGCAATTTTTCCTTTGAGTAGATTCGTCCTTGTTTTGCGATGCTCTTTCCTTCCCGGGTTGACCTACATTGACCAAAAATGCTACTCATACAATTCAATAAACTAAATTTATGAAAAAATACTAATCATACAAATTTCATACATTTTGCTAAAATGGGGTCGTCGAATTTTCGAAAAAAATTTTCTCTTGCTTTGGCATAAAATTCGGTGTATCGTACTAAATAAAAAAAGAAATGTCAAAGAAAATGCTAATCATACAATTTCCATTATAATAATTGTGTGAGACAGAATTAAAACATTTCAGGCTGTTTTCAATGCATTTTAATGCGAGACGGCCAAACTTTTAGTTACTACGTTTGAGTAACAAAGGTATGTGTCATTTGTTTTCAGTTACGAGCACAATCTAAAGTTTTGAGAAATTGAAATGTACAAAATCAATATTTTTGGTTTATTGAAAAATGCTAGTCATACAATTTCCATATATGAAAAAATACTAATCATAGACCTTTCATGCAATTTTCTGTACTTATGGATTTGCATGAAAAAAATATGGTTAGCATTTTTCCAGATATGAAAATTGTATGACTAGAATTTTTGGTCAACCCGGGTTATTAGCAGATTCTGTGACAATTCCGGTCATTGCGTATCCTACTCATCTTGATAAACTCCTTTGCCGGGGAGTACAGTTCTTTGCGCAGTTCTGGAATGCGTTCGTTGGTTATCTTCACAATACGTCTAATGCCGTTAATCTCTGTTTCTCTTAGCTCTGCGTTCCACTGTATTGGCTTCTAAAAAATTTTTCAATATTGTCGCTCTGTTTTAAATTTTGAAGACCTTAATTGCTGCTTAATCATCGAACTTGTTACTCTACTCTTTTGTCGTTTTCTTTTGACTGCTCAATTCTCGTTAACTGTGTGACGGTGCGGGTTAACCTTTCCAAAAGGCCTTTTTTTAAAAGAGCAGTTTTGTATAGTCCTTAATTTGTTAAATCTAAGATTTCTAATAATTTTGCAGAGATATTTTTTTTGACTTGATAATTTAATTTAGTATTTTTTCTCTTTATCTCCATTTCATTGTTTGAATAGTTTTCTTGATGAGACTGTACCACCCCTCGGCCGGCCACCGGACGCAATTTTCGTTCGATGCTAAGTTTTTTACAATTTTTTTTCCTAGACTTGCTTTTGAACCCCTAGAAGTGATTGGTTTTGATCGTTTCTGGTATAACAAAAAAGTCGATATAAACATGAAGAAGTTTTATCGTTGACTTCCCGAGTTGTTTTTGTTGCTTTTACTGAAAGAAAGTTTGAATACCTATCTATGGCTACTAGGAGAAAAAAATTTCCGCTAATGATCTTCTAATGGTCCTGAATAAGATTACTGCGCTTTCTGGCCGATTTTTAGGTTTGATAGTTTTAACGTGCTGACCAGATAGCAAGGTCCATACGGATTTCTCCTGACTTCGTCGGCTAAATTGACAATATATTCCAGCAAATGGGGCCATGACAAGTAATTGGATACGTCTAGCATTGCCTCTTGACTAGCTTAACCACGATTCTCTTCATCACCGCTGGCCTGAGCTGTACGGATACTACAAGACGATTGTCGACCAGAGTGCAGTTGTCTTTCACTGCTATTTGGTTCATTGGGGGTTTGTTTATGGTCCAAGAGATAAAACTCTTGCCGATCATTTAATTCTATCAACCTGCTTGGTCGATTCAACCGAGTGTCTTTAGAGACTAGCTCAGCCAAAAGAGTTCAGTCGAACAGTCGGGATGGACTGAAAAGGCCAATTTCCTCAAGCTACTCTGACAGTTTGAACTCGTCTCGTCAAAAAAATGACTGGCTCGTTTATCCGGGTTGTGGTCCCAGCCTTCTTCCACTCTGCCGGCTTGTTAGTTGAACCGTAAAATTATGCATGATATGATTACTTACCTGTCGCCTTTTCTCCAACGCTGTTGAGATTGCACTGCTTATTTGTTTGTGCAGTCAATTTTAATTGATTATGAGTGTATTCATATCTAGTTGGTGA